>NC_057710.1:34638061-34652522 GCF_004010195.1 Chiloscyllium plagiosum
GGCCTTTTCTCGTTGGAACGGCGAGGGATGAGGGGTGACTTGATAGAGGTTTTCTCAGATGATCAGAGGAATAGATAGAGTAGACAGTCAGAGACATTTTCCTCCGGGTACAACAGAGTGTTACAAGGGGACATAAATTTAAGGTGAAGGGTGGAAGGTATAGGGGAGATGTCAGGGGTGGGTTCTTTACCCAGAGAGTGGTGGGGGCATGGAATGCGCTGCCCGTGGGAGTGGTAGAGTCTGAATCATTGGCGACCTTTAAGCGGCATTTGGATAGGTACATGGATGGGTACTTAATCTAGGTTAGAAGTTCGGCACAACATCGTGGGCCGAAGGGCCTGTTCTGTGCTGTATTGTTCTATGTTCTATGTTCTAACATGTAAATGCTCCTGCTAGAGAAGGAGCAAAACTAGACCTTCCTTTGGGCAATGGGCAGGACAGGTGACCGAATTAAAACTTTGGGTCGAGCGATCATAATTCTATTAGTTTCAAAATGGTTATGGAAAACGATAAGGTTCCAGAAAGGTTAAAGCTTTTAATTGGAGTAAGGCAAATTTTAATGAGACAAGAACTTTCAGAAGTTGATTAAACTGTTCGCAGGTAAAAGGACGTCTGATAAGTGGGAGGGGCCTTCAAGACTGTGATGACGAGAGTTCAGAGGCATTATATTCCTGTTAGAGTGAAGGATAAAGCTGGTAAGATTAAGGAACAGTGATGAATAAAGATATTGAGGTTCTAGTCAAGGATAATGGAGCATCTTATTTTAGATATAAGCACCTTAGTTCAATTGAATCTCTTAATATAAAGAGTGTGGGGGCATTCTTAGGAAAGAAATCCGGAAGACAAAGAGGGGATATGAGATAGCATTGGTAGATAAGGTTATGGTTAATCCAAAGAGACTCTACAAATACATTAAGAGCAAAAGGGTAACCAGAGAAAGAGGATAAGGCCTTTTAAAGATCAAGTGGGTCATCCTTGTGTTGAACACCAGGAGATGGGAGAGATACTGAATGAACATTTCATGTTAGTTTTTACTGTGGTGAAAAAAATGGAGTCTAGAGAATGTAGAGAAATGAACTTCTGATGTTTTAAAAACAGTTCACATTACAGAAGAGGCAGTTCAGGAGGTCGTAAAGAATATAACGGTGGATAAATTTCTGGTGGAGGCTAGTACAATTGCAACATTTAAAAGGCATCTGGGTGGATATATGAATAGGAACGGTTTGGAGGGATTTGGGCCAGGTGCTGGCAGGTGGGACTAGATTGGTTTGGGATATCTGGTCAGCATGGACAAGTTGGACTGAACGGTCTGTTTCCATGCTGTACATCTCTATAATTCTAATGTATTCCAGAATGGGTGGCACGGTGGCTCAGTGGTTAGCACTGCTGCTTCACAGCAGCAGGGTCCCAGGTTCGATTCCAGCCTTGGACGACTGTCTGTGTGGAGTTTGCACATTCTCCCCGTGTCTTCGTGTGTTTCCTCCGGGTGCTTCAGTTTCCTCCCACAATCCCAAGATGTGCAGGTCAGGTGAATTGGCCATGCTAAATTGCCCGTAGTGTTAGATGCATTAGTCAGAGGGAGATGCGTCTGGGTGGGTTACTCTTCAGAGGGTCTGTATGGACTGGTTGGGCCGAAGGGCCTGTTTCCACATTGTAGGGAATCTAATCTAACATTGTGGGAAGTAAGGAAATTGTGAGACCCCTTACAGAAATTTGCCTTATCAGTAACTACAGGTGAGGTGCCTGATGCCTGGAGGATTGTATCTTTGTTTAAGAAAGGTTGTAAGCAGAAATCAAGGAACTATAGACCTGTGAGTCTGACTTTAGTTGTGCGTAAATTGTTGGAGTTGATTATAAAAGATAGGAATTGTGGACACTTAGACAGGCAAACATTGATAATAGACAATAGGTGCAGGAGTAGGCCATTCTGCCCTTTGAGCCTGCACCACCGTTCATTATGATCATGGCTGATCATCCTCAATCAGTATCCTGTCCTACCTTCTCTCCATCGCCCTTGATTCCACTTTCCTTGAGAGCTCTATCCAACTCTTTCTTAAACTAATCCAGAGACTGGGCCTCCACTGCCTTCTGGGGCAGAGCATTCCACACACCCAGCACACTCTGGATGAAGACGTTTCTCCTCATCTCTGTCATAAATGGCCTACCCCTTATTTTTAAGCTGTGTCCTCTGGTTCGGGACTCTCCCATCAGCGGAAACATGTTTCCTGCCTCCAGAGTGTCCAATCCTTTAATAATCTTTTACGTCTCAATCAGATCCCCTCTCAGTCTTCTAAACTCAAGGGTATACAAGCCCAGTCGCTCCAATCTTTCAACATAAGATAGTCCTGCCATTCCAGGAATTGACCTCGTGAACCTAGTTGCACTCCCTCAATAGCCAGAATGTCTTTCCTCAAATTTGGAGACCAGAACTGCACACAATATTCCAGGTGTGGTTTCACCAGGGCCCTGTACAGCTGCAGAAGAACCTCTTTGCTTCTATACTCAATCCCTCTTGTTATGAAGGCCAGCATTATATTAGCTTTCTTCACTACCTGCTGTACCTGCATGCTTGCCTTCATTGACTGGTATACAAGAACACCCAGATCTCTTTGTACTGCCCCTTGACTTAACTTGACTCCATTTAGGTAGTCTGAAGAAGGGCTTATGCCCGAAATGTCGATTCTCCTGTTCCCTGGATGCTGCCTGACCTGCTGCGCTGTTCCAGCAACACATTTTCAGCTCCATTTAGGTAGTAATCTGTCTTCCCGTTCTTGCCACCAAAGTGGATAACCATACATTTATCCACATTAAACTGCATCTGCCATGCACCTGTCCACTCACCTAACCTGTCCAGGTCACCCTGTAATCTCCTAACATCCTCATCACATTTCACCCTGCCACCCAGCTTTGTATCATCAGCAAATTTGCTAATGTTGCTATTAATACCATCTCCTATATCATTAATATATATTGTAAAAAGCTGCGGTCCCAGCACTGATCCCTACGGTACCCCACTGGTCACTGCCTGCCATTCTGAAAGGGAGCTGTTTATCACTACTGTTTCCTGTCAGCCAAGCAATTTTCAATCCAAGTCAGTACTTTGCCTCCAATACCATACGCCCTAATTTTGCTCACTAACCTATGTGGGACTTTATTAAAGGCTTTCTGAAAGTCCAGGTACACTACATCCACTGGATCTCCCTTGTCCATCTTCAGAGTTACATCCTCAAAAGGAATAGTTAGCATGGTTTTGTGCAACGAAATGTCAGTGTCTCTCGAATTTTTTTGAGGAAATTACCAAAAAGATTGGTGATGGCAGTGCAGTAGACGTTGTTTATTTGAACTTTAGTAAAGCCTTTGACAAGGTTCCGCATGGATACATAATTGACTTAATGGCAGGAGACAGTGTAATAGTGGAGGCTTGCTTTTCAGAGTGGAGGCCTGTGACCAGCGGTGTTCCACGGGGATTGCTTGTAGGTCCTCTTTTTGTTTATCATAAGTGAGAATATAAAAGGCATTGTTAGTAAGTTTGCAGATGGCACCAAAAGTTTTGGTATAGTGGACCATGAGGAAGGTTTTCTAAGATTACAAAGTGATCTTGATCAAATAGGTCAATGGGCTGAAAAGTGAGAGATGGAGTTCAATCTGGATAAATGAGAGGTATTACATTTTGGTATTACAATTGTAAAATTGCATTTTACAATTCATGGTAGGGCCTTCGGTAGTTTATAGAACAGAGGCACCTCGGGCTGCAGGTACATAAATCTTAGAAGTTTGTGTCACATGTACACAGGGTGGTTAAAAAGACTGCCTCACAGCACCAGAGTCCCAGTTTCGATTCCAGCCTTGGGTGACTGTCTGTCTGTGTGGAGTTTGCACATTCTCATTGTGTCTGTATGGGTTTGCTCTGGGTTCTCCGGTTTCCTCCCATAGTCCAAAAATGTGCAGATCAAGTGAATTGGCCATATTAGATTGTCCAGTGTTAGATGCACTAGTCAGAGGAAATGGGTCTGGGTGGGTTACTCTTCGGAGGGTCGGTGTGGACTTGTTGGGCCAAAGGGCCTGTTTCCACTCTAAGTAATCTAATCTTAAAAAATAAAGTTTGCCAGACTGAAACTTGAGTCCATCCTCCTCACTACCAACAACATTCACAATTTTTGCTTCATCTGCAAACTTACTTATTAAACCTCTTGCGTAAATTAATGACTTGGATGTGAATGTAACAATAAACAAGCATTCCACACCGATCCCTGTGGTACACCAATGGTCATAGGCTTCCAATTACAAAAACAGCCCTCTATCATCACCCTGTGACGATGCTGCTGCTCCTTTAACAAGGTTATATTGTCCTTTTTTTTCAGAGAGGTCGTAAAAGACACAGACTCTGAAAAGTCTTGGCTTGGATGAAATTTAGTGGCAGTTTGATTATAGCTAACAGATACTGCCTCAGGCAAAAGCCTTTCAAGTGTTTTAAAAACACTTGTACAATGAAAGGGGAGTGGCCAGTTCTCCTCGCTCAGTTATTCTCTGGTTTGATTTGGTTTTTATCAGTCTGTTTCAAGAAATAGACAGTCAGGCAGTTTTTGATGCTGCTGGACCCAAAGAAGCAGATACATGCTAGTGCTCTCTCTTTGACTTCTCTCCTGTAAGACTGTTTGATTTTAGCTGTTATGCCAAGGGGTGTTTGTTGGGATTGTTGCAAGTATTTGGAACATCATCATTAAGTTGGGATAATCTGTTGGGTTTTCAGATAGGTTACGTTATTCTATATTCTGTTCTCTTTTTGTTTGTGTTTCATTCGGTAATCATGTAAATAAATTCTGTTCTGTCTAAAATGAAGTGCTTTGACCTGCAGCATCTCTCTTTGAATATTTGCTTTACATCTGGTTAAAACAACTAGCAAAGTTAGGGTTTGGACTACTTTCTTGAAATGTTTTGAGGGGGTCTGGCCTGGTCCATAACAACCCTTTGGCTCTAATTAAGAGGCACAGAAACAAAACAGCACAGAAAAGGGCCATTCAGTCCATGTTGTCCATGCTGACCCAAAGACACCCAGAGGCTCTTTCAAATCCCATGGCCCTGCAACTTAGAGCACTTGAGTTGCAGATCCAGGTACTCCTTAAGCGTTTAGGGTCTCTGCCTCCATCACCAACTCAGACTGCAAATTCCAGACACCCACCACTCTCTGTCAAACAATGTTTCCTAATGTCGTCTGTAGTGCTTCTGCCACTCGGCTTGAAAATATGACTGCTGGTTTTTGAATTATTTGCCAAGGAAGGCAGGTTCCTCCTGTCTACTCTCTACCTCTCTCCATTTTATCTCAATCATGTCACTGCTCAGCCTCCTTTGTTCCAAGAAAACCAACCCCAATCGTTTCAATCTCTCCTCTTAATTATAGCTCTCCGGCCCTAGTTAATTCTAGTTAATCTTCTCTGCACTCTTTCCAGATAACTTATGTCCTTCCTGTAATATGATTACCATAAGTGGTTACAATACTCCATTTGTGGCCTCACCAGTGTTGTGTACACTGTTTCATCATTATATCCCTACTTTTGTATTCTATACCTCTGCCAATGAAGGAGACCATTCCATGTGCCTGTTTTATAAGCTTATACCTGTACGGGTACCTTTTAGGGACCTGTGCACTTTTTAGATTAGACTAGATTTCGTACATGATAGAAACAGGCCATTTGGCCCAAGTCCACACCCACCCTCCGAAGAGTAACCCACCCAGACCCATTTCCCTACCCTATGTTTATCCTGAACTAATGCACCTAACAGTGGGCAATTTAGCATGGCCAATTCACCTAACCTGTACATCTTTGGACTGTGGGAGAAAGCTGGAGCACCCAGAGGAAACCCACACAGACACAGGGAGAATGTGAAAACTCCACACAGACAGACAGTCGCCTGAGGCAGAATCAAATCCGGGTCCTTGGCTCTGTGAGGCAGCAGTACGAACCACTGAGCCAAGGTGCCGCCTCCCATGCCAAGATCTTTCATTTCATCTATCCCTCTTGCTATATTTCCATTATGTATCTCCTTTATTGTTTGTCCTCCCTAAATGCATTACCTTACCCTTATAAGAGTTGAACTCCATCTACCACTGCCCTGCCCACTCCAATTCATATCATTTTAATACTTAGTTGTCCACAAATTTCCCAATTACTCTCCCAATGTTCAAATTGTCAATGCACAATATAAACTGCACCAAATCCTGTGGATCATCACTGAAACAGCTTTTCATTCACAAGGGCAATCGTTGATCATTACCGTTTGTTTCCTGTTACTAAGCAAATTTTTGAGATGTTACCTTGTATCTTGAGCTTTTACTTTTTTGGTCAGTCTGCCATGGTGGGACCTTGTCAAATGCCTTACTAAAATCCATGTAGATAACATCCACTACAACATTGATTCCCTTTATCACGTACTCAAACTATTCAATCAAAATTGTAAGGCTTTGACCTTCCCTTTACAAAGCCATGCAGACTATCCCTGTCTAGTCCACACCTTTCTAAGTGATAGTTTATCCAATCTCTCAGGATGAATACTAACTATTTGCCCACTATCAAAGTGAGACTAACTGGCATTGTTTGGCATTTCCTTCGTTACCCTTATACAACGGAGCCACATTTGCAGTCTTCGGAGACACCACCTGTGCCTATTAAAGATTGGAAAAGAGCCCTCAGATCACTGGCTATTTCCTACCTGACCTCCTCCAATATCTATCTTGTCCTGTTGACGTTCAAGACTCCAATCCACAAACATTTCCTCTCTTGTTATGATTATTTTGTCCAATATTTCAGTCTGCACCTTTTGGATTATTATTTCCACATCATCCCTTTCCTTTGTGAATAGAGATTTTAAAAAATCATTTAAAATTCTTCCCATCTCCTCTGCATCTTCACATAAGTTTCCTTCTTCATCTCTGATAGATCCCACTTTTTCCTTAACTATCATTTTGCTTTTTATGTGCTGGTAAAATATCTTTGGGTCTTTATTTGTCTTGCTAATATTTTTTCATGCCCTCTTTTTGATTTCCTTTTTTTTAAAATTTGATTTCTGTACTTTGCAAATAGCCTTGGATTGTAGAGTTTTTTTGTAAGTATAAGTTGCTCTGATATAACTCGCGTTTCATGAATGCGAATTGGCTTTAATGTGATTGATGAATTGTGGACGATGTTTGAATAACACAAACTTTCTGCTGAACAGGTGTAGCAGACTTCTACAGTGCGATTATCCATTATGGTTTTCCATAGTGTGATTTTCTATAGCATGGGTTTGCAGAAGAATGCAACTGTTGCATTATAGCAAAACAACCTGTATCGTGAGCTGTCTTTTTCTGTTTAATCTTCCCCTGTAATTTTCTAGATAACATGGTGGTCCAAATTTGGCAGTACTATTCTTATTTTTATTCATATCTGCTTCATGGCCTAAAGATCTCAATTTTTAGTGTCCCCTATTGGTCTACCACTGATTTATCCTTTACCAGCCCTGTTCAATCCATCTCTGCCAAATCATTTCTCAGTTTTATAAAATTTGCCTTCCTCCCAGTTTAAAGCTTTACTCTTGATTTATCTCTCTCCTTTTCCATAATAAAAACAAAATCTAATTGAATTGTGGTCACTTTGGTCACTTTCCCTGATGTGATTGCCCACACTCACTTCATCCACTTGCCCATCTTTTTTTCCAAAAACCAAGTCCAGAATTGCATTTCCTATCTTTGGGCTTATCATGTATTGTTTTAAAAAACGTTCCTGCACACACATACATGAATTCTTCACCCTCAATACCCATTTATGTTATTTGGAGCTCAGATAATATTGGGATAGTTAGTTTCGTACTGTTATTGTCCTCTTATTCCTACAGGCAGACATTTTTCTGCATATATGTTCTTCTATCTCCCTTTCACTATTTGTGGGTCTATACTATATTCTTAAGCTCAATCCATAAAGCCTCATTTGTTAATCTGTTTAGTATACCATTCCTTCTCTCAATTATAATTGATTCTTTAACCAATAGTGGTACGTCCCCTCTTTTTTTTTTTGTTACTCACTCTATCCTGCCTGAAAACTCTACATCCGGGGATATTGAGCTGCTAATTTTGCCTATCCTTTAGCCAGATTTCCATTATAACTAAGTTCATTTGCGTTATTTGTAATACTACATTCACTAAAGTATAAACAAATCAACCCCATCTATTTACTTTGCTGGATGCATTTTTAATCCTCATTTGTTTTCTTTCCAAGTTGCTGACTACATTAACTAATGCCCTACCTCCCATTTCCTGATCCGAGTCTGACCCATCTAAGCTACACTTTGGTTCCCTGTCATTCTAATTAAAGCGTCACCAACGAAACTGGCAAAAGCCTCCATGAGGATATTTGTCCCAGCTCTGCCCAGGCTTGTACAGATCCTACACTTCCCAGAAACAGTCTCAATTTCTTAAGGATCTAAATCGCTGCATGGTACACCATTTCTCCAGTCACGCATTCATCTGATTTGTCCTCATTTTGCTGCCACAGAATCACCACTCAGTTCTTCTTACAATTGAGTCCCCTTTCACTAAAGGTCGCTGTCTTTTTCCTCCCCTGCAGCATAGCCAACCATGGTGCCACCAGCTTGGCTATTCTTGCTTTCCTCTGAGAGGCCTGGTCCACCCCACCCCTGAAAAATAACCTTATCCAAAACAATATATCTGTTTCAGAGGGGAATGACCACCAACAACTTCTGCACTACCTATGCATGCTTGCTTGTCTTCCTTTTTTGCCTGTGTAACCCTTGCTGATGCTGTGACCAGCTCATTAATTGTGCTATCCACACTGAACGCTGTGTGACGGAGGGAAATTTGTAGATGATACTGTTCCTGTTCATCTACTGTCCGTGTCTTGTAGATGTGGAAGTTGAGAGAAAAGGATAAATTATAGGCTCATTCGCCTGACATTGATAGTGGGCAAATGCTAGAGTCCGATATAAAAGAGTTAATAGCAGAACACTCAGAAAACAGTGACAGAATCAGAAGTTAGCATGGATTTATGGAAGGAAAATCATGCTTGACAAATCTTCTGGAATTTTTTGAGAATGAAGCTAGTAGAGTTAATAAGGGGCATACATTGAATGTGGTTTACTTGGACTTTCAGAAGGTTTTCTTATAAAAGTCCCACTTAAGAGACTAGCATGTAAAATTAAAGCACAGGGTTGAGTGTAACTTACAGACATGGATAGAGAAGCAGTCTCCAAACAGGGAAGGAAGAGTAAGAATAAAGAAGTATTTTTTCCAAGTAGCAGCCAGTGTCCAGTGGAGTACTTTAGCTGAGATCCTAACACTGATTGCTTTTCATAAGATGTGTTTGTGCTTTTGATGAGGGAACTAAATGTAATACCTTCAGGTTTGCAGATGAGACAAAGCTGGATGCAAGGGTGAACTGAAAGGAGGATGCAGAGATGCTTCAGTGTGATTTAGATAAGCTGAGTGAGATAGCAAATGCATGGTAGCTGACATATAATGGATGTAAATGTGAGGTTATCCACTTTGGTAGCAAAAACAGCAAGACATTATCGGAATGGTGATCGATCAGGGAAGGTGGAGGTGCACATGATCGGGGTGTCCTTGTATACCAGCTGCTGAAAGTGAATATGTAGATAGAATGGGTGGTGATGAAAGCAAAGTTGGCCTTCAGATCGAGAGGAGCAATTGTACAGCCCTTTGAGATCACACCTGAAACATTGTGTGCTGTTTTGGTCGTCTTACCTGAGGACAGATGCTCTGTCTATGGAGCGAGTGCAACAGAAGTTAACCAGAATGATTCCTGTGGCAGCAGGACTGGCCTGTGAAGAGAAATGAACTGGTTAAGTCTGGAGTTTAGAAGAAGTGGGAATCGCAGAAATCTGTAAAAGTCTAAAGGACTGGACAAGGCAAATGGAGGAAGGATGTTCCTGATGACTGGGAAGTCTGGATCCAGAGGTCACAGTCAAAGGATACAAGGTAGGCCATTTAGGACTGAAATGAGGAGAAATTTCTTCAACCAGAGAGCGGTGGAATTCTCTGTCACAAAGTGTTTGATGCTGAAACATAATTTTTTCAAGAAGAAGTTAGATATAGCACTGAAAGAAAAAGAGCACATGGATAGCAGTGAGTTGAAGAGTGCGTAGGTTAAGTTACTATATTTTACATTAGGATTAAATCTCAGCTCAACATTGTGGGCCAAAGGGCCTGTTCTGTGCTGTACTTTTCTATGTTCGAGATCAAACATAATTTAGGGTGTGAGGGGAAAGATATAAAAGAGACCTACAGGGCAACGTTTTCATACAGAGGGTGGTACGTGTATGGAATGAGCTGCCAGAGGAAGTGGTGGAGGCTGGTACAATTGCAACATTTAAGAGGCATTTGGGTGGATATATGAATAGGAAGGGTTTGGAGGGATATGGGCTGGGTACTGGCAGGTGGGACGAGGTTGGGTTGGGATATCTGGTCGGTATGGGTGGGTTGGACCACAGGGTCTGTTTCCATGCTGTACATCTCTATGACTCTATAACGGGAGAAAGCAGGAACTTCTTGAAAGGTTACAGAGTCATAGAGATGTACAGCATGGAAGTGAAGCAGGTTTGAAGGGCCAAATGGCCTAATCCTGTTTGTATGAGGTAGGCTAAAGAGGGACAGTGAGGAGACAAAGAGGCTGCAAAGACCAAACTCTGTAAGCCTGTCGCAATCCAGTAGATACACAGTAGCTGTGACCTCACCAGTGTACAGAAGATTGTTTAGACTTTTTTAAGGTAGACATGTCAGTTATTTTGAAAACAAATTTGAGCCTGTTATCTCATCAATTAAAATATGTTGGCACTTTAGAATTAATACTTGCCTTGTGTTGTCTTTAGTTTTAATGGAGGATTGATCATTATTGTTGAATCTTTCTAATTTTGCTTCTGTGAGAACCCAGTTACCCTGTGTGTCAACAGAAATACAAAAGGTACTGTTCCTTTCGTATCTGCAACAACTAATAAAGGAGTTGGGGAGAACAAAAAAGAAGCCTCTGAAAACTAGAGAGTAGCCTTCAAGAAAATCTTGAATCCTGAAGAAAATCTTATTTTGACCTATGACTTGCAACATACCATGAGCAATATCCAATGTATACACAAAAAGCTTCCGTAAATACAAATGTGATACTACCTATCTAAATATTGGAATATTGTGCGCGATTCTGATCTAGGATGTTGTGAAACTTGAAAGGGTTCAGAAAAGATTTACAAGGATGTTGCCAGGGTTGGAGGGTTTGAGCTATAGGGAGAGGGTTGTTTTCCCTAGAGCATCACCTTTAGAGGTTTACAAAATTGAGGGGAAAGTGAGGTCTGCAGATGCTGGAGATCAGAGATGGAAATGTGTTGCTGGAAAAGCGCAGCAGGTCAGGCAGCTGAGCTATAGGGAGAGGGTTGTTTTCCCTAGAGCATCACCTTTAGAGGTTTACAAAATTGAGGGGCATGGTTAGGGTAAATAGACAAGGTCTTTGCCCTGGGGTGGATGAGTCTAGAACAAGAGGACATAGGTTTAGGGTGCAAGGGAATAAATTTAAAAGGTACCTAAGGGGCAACTTTTTCCACACGAGGGTGGTGAGTGCATGGAATGAGCTGCCATAAGAAGTGGTGGAGGCTAGTACAATTACAGCATTGAAGAGGCATCTGGATGGGTATATGAATAGGAAGGGTTTCGAGGGATGTGGGCCAAGTGCTGGCAAATGGGACTAGATTAGGGTTGGATATCTGGTCAGCATGGACGAGTTGGACTGAAGGGTCTGTTTCCATGCTGTACATCTGTATGACTCCAAATACCCATAACTGCATCTGCATGGGAGCACTCAACCATTTGACTGAGGTGACAGAAGGTGCTGCTGAAAATGTGAACATTTCCTTCATAGATTTAAAGTGGTGAAAATGTTATGTGATTCCAATGAATGGATAACATTTATGTGCTTTAAGGCAGTGCAAATAAATATGATGGAAACAGTAGAGGTATAATGAAGGTGAAGGAAAGTAAAGGAGGTTCATGTGAATATAAATAGCAGTTTTAAGTCAAATTAAAATAAGCCAAAATAAATATGAAGATTCCTAATGACATGCAAAGTGCGTGATTTATACATAGCTTATTATCATTAATTTTACAGTTTGGGTTTTGAACTTGTGGCAAATGGGTTTTGGTATGTTGAGAGAGAAAGGATGGTTTTAGGGTGAGTTTGTCAGCATTCCTGGATCTATATAAAATACCAGACAGAGTCTTCCGAGGAATTATTTTGCATGGGACAGTTTTATAATCAAACACAGGAAATATCCGAAGAGATTTCAGTTGCTTTGTGTTTTTATTGCTTGGGGAAGCCCCCGTCATTTGGAAAGCTTTTGGTTTCAAGTTGTGGAAGTCCCAGTTAAAATTAGATGTATGAAACTGTACTTTTCCTAGAAAACAGTTAGTTCAGAAAATTAAACAATGTGTTATTTCAGTTTGAGTTTTAGTTTGAAAGTTTCAGATTGTTTTTGGTTAGAATCCTGAAGAGGTTAATTGAAGCTGAGAAAATCTAAGCTCCATTGTGTCAATACTCAAGGAAGATGCTATCGAATACTTGAGACCAGGAATTGAAAGCAGTAGTTAAGTCAAACTTATAGATGTGATAGGGAAGAGAATTCAGTCTTGTGTTTTAATGGTAAAGGAATATAGTGGGGTACATGGAGTATTGTACTTACTCTTTCACATTGTGTTGTGTGGATAGCTTGGTTTATTCTATTTTGTATCCACTTTCAGTGAAACACAATCTTTTTAATTAAAAATAAAACATGATCTATTCAGCCAAATTTCAGTTTGGGTTCTGACTTGTCTGGTAATAACATCAGCTAGGATCATAACAATAATGATGATATAGACCTGTCCACAATATATGCCTGAATTTTGCAGTAGAAATACTGATTAGATTGTTGCAGTTCACCTTTTGAAAGTGCATTTCAATAGCAACTTCCAGTGAGTGCATATGCACCGTTCATAACAATCTGGAACTTTGCTGTCTGAATGTCCTGCTCTTCACTTCTGTGTTTAAACAATATCCAGCCGTTGATTGTAAAAGATTACTCTACTTCAATTGAGGAGGAAAGTAATTCTGTGGTAACATGCCTTGCAGTTATTGGCATCCAACTTGTTTACACTCCATGCTCTGGGTGGATGCTAGAAATTTGAATAGAAAACAAATTGCTAGAAATGTTCAGCAGGATTGGCAGCAACTGTGGAGAGAGGATCATTTCACATTTCAGGTTGATGTCCCTTTGTCACAATGTTATATATTTATTGCTGATCAAACTTTTTAGTTTATTCTTCAAATGTCTGTCAAAGCAAATATTTAAGTAGTTTTTGGAGATGGACAATTAAAAAAGAATTCTTCCTAATTTGGCAATCATGTTTGTGCTGCTCCATATATGGTTTCTCATGGAATCACTAAAGTGCAGAAGTATCTGTGCCAAGTATCTGCAAAATCAACTCCGCTAGCCCCATCACCACCCCATTTTTCCCTGTAGCCATGCAATTAGTTTCCTGTTAACTTCCCTTTGAAAGCCAGTATTAAATCTGCAAACACCGCATTTTCAGACAGTGCATTTTAGTTATGAGCCACTTACTAAGTTTAAAAGTAAAAATTCTTAATTCTCCTGTGAGTAGAGATAGTTTCTTTCCATCTATCCTGTCCAGACTCAATATGATTTTAGAACATAGAACAGTACAGCACAGAACAGGCCCTTCAGTCCATGATGTTGTGCCGACCATTGATCTTCATGTATGCACCCTCAAATTTCTGTGACCATATGCATGTCCTGCAGTCTCTTAAATGTCCCCAATGACCTTGCTTCCACAGCTGCTGCTGGCAATGCATTCCATGCTCTCACAACTCTGTGTAAAGAGCCCACCTCTGACATCCCCTCTATACTTTCCTCCAACCAGCTTAAAACTATGACCCCTCGTGTTAGCCATTTCTACCCTGGGAAATGTCTCTGGCTATCGACTCTATCTATGCCTCTCATTATCTTGTATATCTCAATTAGGTCCCCTCTCCTCCTCCTTTTCTCCAATGAAAAAAGTCCGAGTTCAGTCAACCTCTCTTCATAAGATAAGCCTTCCAGTCCAGGCAACATCCTGGTAAACCTCCTCTGAACCCTTTCCAAAGCATCCACATCTTTCCTATAATAGGGCGACCAGAACTAGACGCAGTATTCCAAGTGCGGTCTAACCAAAGTTTTATAGAGCTGCAACAAGATGTCATGACTCTTAAACTCAATCTCCCTGTTAATGAAAGCCAAAACACCATATGCTTTCTTAACAACCCTGTCCACTTGGGTGGCCATTTTAAGGGATCTATGTACCTGCACACCAAGATCCCTCTGTTCCTCCACACTGCCAAGAATGCTATCCTTAATCCTGTACTCAGCTTTCAAATTCAAC
>NC_057710.1:34652910-34709275 GCF_004010195.1 Chiloscyllium plagiosum
ACTGGTCTGTAATTGCCTGGGATTTCCCTATTTCCTTTCTTGAAGAGCGGAATTACATTTGCCTCTCTCCAGTCCTCAGATACGACTCCAGTGGAGAGCGAGGATGCAAAGATCTTCGCAAGTGGCGAAGCAATTGCATTTCTCATTTCCCAAAGCAGCCGAGGACAAATCTGGTCCGGGCCTGGCGACTTGTGAATCTTAATGTTTGACAAAATTTTCAGCACATCAGCTTCCTCTATCTCTATCCATTCCAGCATGCACACCTGCTCTTCAAAGGTTTCATTCACTACAAAGTTCATTTCCTTTGTAAAGACAGAAGCAAAAAACTCATTTAGGGCTTCCCCTATCTCCTCAGACTCCACACACAAGTTCCCTATGCTCTCCCTGATCGGCCCTACTATTTCTTTGACCATTCTCTTATTCCTCACATAAGTGTAACATGCCTTTGTGTTCTCCCTAATCCGATCTGCCAAGCCTTTCTTGTGCCCCCTCCTGGCTCTCCTCAGACCATTTTTGAGCTCCTTCCTTGCCTGCCTGTAATCCTGTAGAGCTGAGCTTGACCCTAGCTTCCTCCACCTTATGTAAGCTACCTTCTTTCTTTTGACGAGAAGCTCCACCGCTCTCGACATCCAAGGTTCCTTTATCTTACCCCTTCATGCCTGTCTCAGAGGGACATATTTATTCATCACTCGCAACAACTGTTCCTTAAACAGTCTCCAGATGTCTATAGTGCCTTTACCATGGAACAATTGCTCCCAATCCATGCTTCCTAACTCCTGTTTAATCGCATCATAGTTTCCTCTTCCCCAATTAAATATCCTCCCATTTTGCCTAATCCTCTCCTTCTCCATAGCTATGTAGAATGTGAGGCAGTTGAAGTCCCCCATTACAACAACCCTACTACGTCCACACTTTTCCAAAATCTGCCGACCTATGCTTTCTTCCATCTCCCTGCTGCTATTGGGGGGCCTGTAGTAAACCCCTAACGAGGTGACTGCTCCCTTGCTGTTCCTAATTTCCACCCATACTGACTTGGTAGGCAGATCTTCCTCGACAATGAAAGCTTCTGTAGCTGTGATACCCTCTCTGATTAGTCGTGCTACACCCCCTCCTCTTTTTTTTTTCCCCTCCCTATTCTTTTTAAATGCTCTAAACCCTGGAACATCCAGCAACCATTCCTGCCCCTGAGAAACCCATGTCTCTGTTATGGCCGCAACATCATAGCACCAGGTACTGATCCATGCTCTAAGTTCATCAGTTTTATTCCTGATACTCCTTGCGTTAAAGCAAACACACTTTAACTGATCCCTTGGTTCCTTCCCAGGAAAATCCTTCCCACTAGCTGGTCTACCTTTTGCTATTGCCTCATCTGCATCAACTCTCAGGTTGATGCGGTATACAGCTCAGGTTCCCACCCTCCCACCATAATAGTTTAAACCCTCTTGAAATACTCGAGCAAACCCTCCACCCAGGACATTGGTCCCCTTCCAGTTCAGATGCAACCCGTCCTTCTTGTACGGGTCCCACCTTCCCCAGAAGGCATCCCAATTATCTACATATCTGAAGCCCTCCCTTCGACACCAGCTGTGCAGCCACATGTTAAGCTGCGCCTGTTCCTCGCCTCGCTATCTCGTGGCACCGGTAGTAAACTAGAGAACACTACTCTGTTCGTCCTGCTTTGCAGCTTCCATCCTAACTCCCTGAAATCACTTTTTAAATCCTCGATCCTTTTTCTGGCTTTATCATTAGTGCCAATATGTAACATGATTTCTGGCTATTCGCCCTCCCCTTTTAGAACCTTATACACCCAATCGGAGACGTCCCGGACCCTGGCACCAAGGAGCAACATACCTTCCGGGAATCCTAATCCTGACCACAAAATCTCCTGTCGATTCCCCTAACTATCGAGTCCCCTACCATGAGTACTTTTCTATTCTGCCCCCTTCCCTTCTTTGCCACAGTGTCAGGCTCAGTGCCAGAGAACTGACTACTATGGCTTTCCTCTGGTAGGTCAGCCCCACAGTATCCAAAACGGTATATTTATTGCTGCGGGGAATGTCCACAGGGGATCTCTGCACTGTCAGTCTGTCCCCTTTCCTCCCCCTAACTGTAACCCATCTATCCTTGTCCTGAGCCTGAGAAGTGACCAACTCCCGGTAACTCCTCTCAATTACCCCCTCAGCCTCCCGAATGATTCGTAGTCCATCCAGCTCCAATTCCCTAACACGGTTTTCAAGGAGCTGGAGTTGGGTGCACTTCCCGCAGATGTAGCCAGCGGAGACGTGTGCCATGTCTCCCACCTGCCACATTCTGCAGGAGGAGCAAGCAACTGCCCTAGCATCCATACCCCACTTACCTGAACACTCAGTACTAATGTAGAAAGCTTAGTTGAAGTTGCTATAAAATTAATAACAAACTTCTATTCAATAGAGGAAGTTTAGAATGAACCTTACCTTATTAACTAGGTTAGAGGAGGAGGGCGGGTGGGAGACACTACAGTTGTAAAGTCTCGGGTTTAGCCGCCTTGTTGATTATATATAGTCACTGCTTTCCTTCCCGGCTGCCCCTCTGGTCCTCGTCACTTCCTCTATTATTTGAATGCCTCTATTAAAAGTCTATGAACTTTTTCTCCTTCAAGCTAACTTCTCCAATTTTATCCAGGTAACTGAAGTTCTTTGCAATTTATGAAATTTTGAAATAGGAATAGTTTTGTAAATGTCTTATGATTTTACAAATAATTTCAAGTGACTCTTTGCTCTGTTATTGTTTTATGCAGGCAGCCCTGGGAATTGCTGATTTGATTGTGCTGGCCATGAAAGAAACTGGAATATCAGAAGAGGAAGCTCAGAAGAAAATATGGATGTTTGACAAATATGGCTTACTTTATCAGGTGAGCAAGAGAGCTAAAACATTTACCTCTGTGACAAACTTCCTGAACAAGCAACTAGATATGCAACTGGGACATCCAAGTGAATTCCTAACTTTCCAGAGGCTGAAAAATCTAGATCTCCTGGAACTGCAACTATGCACATACCTGTTTTCCTTCATTAAGTCTGAATTGCAAATTTTGTACGTTTCGCATGAAGGCTAGTACAAAATCTTTAAAAATTAAATTGAAAACTAAGTAATGAAATTAGAGGTGCCTGGCCAGACCATGTGTTGTCCCGCAATGTGATGTGGGAGCTGGTAGATCTTGTTGTGGTTTATAGCAACCACCTCTGTAGCAAGTGCTGGTTGCTTGAACTCTGACTTCGAGTTGATGAGTGGAGTCTGAGCTTCAAACGTTGTAACACACCATGGAGGGAGAGTGTTACCTGGAATCTGTGTTTCAGGGGACAGTCATGCCCCTTACATTAGCTACCTTAAATTTGATCAGTGGTCAGGGACTGGAGGGTGTGGCGACAAGTAAGGCAGGAACAGGGATACAGGAGGCAGACCAGAAAGAACCTTAGCCCTTGAACTTGTCTAACAGATTTAAGATTTTTGCTCCCTGTGTAGATGAGAATGGAGGCTGTAGAAAGGATCAGTAAACTGGCCATATTACCATGGTACAGGGAGCCATTCAACCGGGAGAGAAAATAGAGATGTGGTTATAATCTGAGCTAGTATAGTCAGGGAAATAGACACTTCCCTCTTGGCCAGGATTGAGAGTCCCGAAGGCTTTGTGGCCTGTCAGGTGCGCAGGCTCAGGGTATCCAATCTACACTGCAGAGAAACTTTGAGGAGAAGGGGGAAAATCCAGTTGCTGTGATCCATGTAGGTACCAATGATACAAGAAAAAAGAAGGAAGGTTCTGCAAAGGGAATTTTAGTGGCTAGGGGCTAAATTGAAAAGCAGAACCAAAAAGGTAGTAATTTTTGGAATAATCCCTCAGCCACGAGCAAATTTGCACAGGATCAACAAGATTCAAGAGATAACTGTGTAGTTAAAGATTGGTGTGGGAGAAACTGATTCAAATTCATGGAATGTTGGCACCCGTACTGGGAAAGGATGAAGCTGTTCTGATAGGATGGACTCCATTTCATATCACTAGGGCTGTGGGTAGGGCTTGAAACTAAATCGGTGATGGTGGTGGATTCAGTGGCGTAGAAAATTTTGGATAAAGTTAAAGGATGGGGAACTCAGCAGACATTAAAGTTTCTAGGACAAGTAATAGGACAGAAAATGGAAAAAGTCAGGAATCTGACTTTGGGGGCAGCTATGAGAAAGAAGGCAGTCAGTGCAGGACAGAAAGTGTTGAACTTAAATGCATGCAGTGTATGAAACAAGGTAAATTAGCTCAATGTAGATCGAAATTGGCAACTATGATGTTGTGGAAATCATAATGCAACACCCTGTTTCAGAAGGGAGGGAGGCAGAAGATGTAAACTACAGGTCGGTTAGCCTGACTTTGGTCATTGGTAGAGGATTGGCTGACCAGCAGAAGATAGAGTAGGGAGATAGATATATATATATTTTCAGGATGATAGCCAGTGACTAGTGGAGTTCCGCAGAGTCAGTGTTGGGATCACAACTAATCACATTATACATTAATGATTGGCATTGGAACTGTCATACTATTGTCATACTGAAGATGCCTAAAGATAGGTGGAGGTAGTGTTGAGGAAGTGGGGAGACTGTGTTAGGGCTTGGACAGGCTATGAGACTGGGCAAAGAAGTTAGGAACGTGTGAGGTTATGCACTTTTTGGTAGTAAGAATAGAACCGTAGACCATTTTCTAAATGGGTAATGGTTTCAGATTTTTGAAGCCTAAAGGGACTTCGGAATTCCAAGACTCTAATCCTGAACTAGGATTCCCAAGTGCAGAAAGGTCATTTGGTCCAGTGAGTCCACACTGACCTCTGAAGAGCATCTCTCTCACCCTATTTCTATAATCCCTGAATCACCATGGCTAATCCACCTAATCTGAGCATCCCTAGACACTATTGGGCAATTTAGCATGGCCAATTGGCCTAACCTGCACATCTTTGGATGTGAAGGTGAGGCCTATAAGAGGAAAACTGAGCACCCAGAGGAAACCCACGTAGACAGTAGAATATGCAAAGTCCAGTCAGTCACTCGTGGCTGGAATTGAACCTGGGTCCCTGGCTCTGTGCAGCAGTGCTGACCACTGAGCCATTATGTTACACTTACTACTTAAGATTAGCATGTAAGTTCAGTTAGGAAGGCAAATGCAATTTTAGCATTCATTTTAGGAGCATTAGAATACAAGAGCAGAAAAGTACTGCTGAGGTATAAGATGTTGGTCACTTCGTTTTTGAAATACTGTAAATGGTTTTGGACCCCATGTCTAAGGATCTGCTGGTGTTCAAAGGGGTCCACAGGGGATTTACAAGAATGATACTGGCGGTGAAGGGCTTGTCTCCACTAGTAGGAGAGACTAGGACCTGAGGACTCGGCCTCAGAGCGAAGGGATGATCCGTTAGAGTTGAGGTGGAGAGGAATTTCTTTAGTCAGATGGTGATGAATCTGTGGAACTCATTGTTGCAGAAAGCTAGAGAGGCCAATTCATTGAGTATATTTAAGACAGAAATAGGTTCTTGACTGGTATGAGGATCAAGAGTCACTGGAAGAAGGCAGGAGAAATGGAGTTGAGAAATATGTTGGCTGTGGTCAAATGGTGGAGCAGACTCCATAGCCGAATGACACATTTCAGCTTCTAGGTCTCGTGGTCTTCTGAGTAGAGGGACATTTTTGCAGAATAAGGGAATGTGGATTTAAAACATACTAAATAATTTCTTCTCCCTGAGGGTTGTCACTGCCTGGGATTTTCTCCACCAGAGAGGAATGGAGGCTACATTGCTAAAAGCATTTAAAGAGGTGCTATGATAAGCTGACATGAAAGAAAATTTGAGGCTTGGGTCAGATAGCCATGATCTTATGGTATGATAACACAGATTTGAGGGGGTCAGTAGTCTACTCTTATTTCCTACGTTCTTACATTCAAAGCTGAAAGTCAATGCATTTAAATGCCAATTATGTACCACCATATTTCTTTCAAAGTAAGTTAATGATATCTTATGCAAAAATAACCTCAAAGCCGGTGATCCATTTGTTATCCTGGATATTTAAAATGTTTAACAATCTCCAAAAAAAATAGTTTGAGAGGCAACCAAAAATACCAGTGTAACACCTCAAAACTGTATGTTGGAAGTTCTGAAAGAATTCATAATCAAAGTAGTCCATAACTTGAGTTAACATGACTACTTCAAGTGAAGGAAGTTAGATTATAAAATCAGTTCAGTAGTTGAAAGCATGATTGATTGTGAATAAATTTCTAAGAAGGAAAAATGAATTTGTACTCAAGTTTGTTGTTTCATTAGAAAATGAAACCAGTTAATAATCTGTTACTCTCCCTCTGAATTCCATGCAGTTGTAAAATGTGCAGTGATAGTTGCAGTCAGTTATTTCAAGTGTTTACATTTAATGCCTGTTTCTGTAGTTTCTGGGATAGCATAGGTAACTTTGTTTTATAATTTCCATATGAAGATCAATTACCTGAATTTCCAGTTCAGCATACGAGGTAGTTAGTGCAGAAATGCCACTAGAGCCTGTTATCAAAAAGCAGCTGATGCCTATCCTGTCCTGAAATATTTCAAAACAGTTGGAATTACATTGGCTGTTATATGTAAGTTGTCAAATACTTATTTATCATTTTCTGGATTTCTGATGGTGTATGACTTTAGAAACTCCAGTGGAGAAAGATAAGCGTGTAGCTTATATTTATTTAGGAAGAAACCTTTAAGTCTTCCTCAGTTGTCAATTAACTGAGTATGAATGTTGCAGTTAAATTCTAAGAGTTCTGCTTTCGACTATAGGGTCGATCAGAGCCAACTGACAAGCACCAACAACCATATGTCCACACCGCACCTGATCAGAAAATTGAGACGTTTCTGGATGCAGTTAATACTTTACAGCCCACTGCTATCATTGGTAAGTGGTAAAAGCTACAACAAAATGTATGGAAATGGTTTCATTTGCTATTCCATAGATTTAATTTCAAATAGTGCTTGTGAAAGTGTATTGAGGATTTTTTTTTAAACACTAGATACAATCTCAATGTTGAATAGCAGTAGAGTGCTCTTGGGGATTGTGAACTGCACCAATCACAAGTTTTTGTTGTAAGCATATATGTATATTTGCTCAATTGATAATCCATACATTCATCCATATTATCTCCAATATCTGTCTTCTCTGAAGATCTTGAAAGTATTGTGAACTTCCAAGTCTATGACTTTATTTCCTATAACTCAATTGGAATTTCCAGTCAGCTTTTCACTTCTGTAGCTTTTTACCCATTTTCACAATATCAAATTTGATTTGTTTCTTGTGTTTCCCACACCTGCCCCGGATCCCTCTCAAAGGACCACGATCGCTCTTTTCATTCTTGTCCATTTCTTTAAAACTTGTTCATTTTCTTTTCCGAAAAAAAAACTTTTTATAAATTTTCCACTCAGTTTTATTTAAACCATAATTCTCTTCCTGTAAATGTGTACAAAGTTAAAAATCACACAACACCAGGTTATAGTCCAATAGGTTTATTTGCCTCTTCAAGTGGTTGTGGAGCAGGATCAAAGGACAGAATTTGTAGCATAAGGGTTACAGTGGTTACAGAGTTGTGATGATATATTAAACAAACTTAGATTAAGTCTTGCATCTTTTTTAGGGTGGGATATCCTGGTTTAGGCTCTTTAATACATACATTTGAGAACTCCTTTTAAGCTACATTCTCAAGGTGGCTTCAGTTAGTCTGAGCTAAGATAACACCTATTGTTAGATTATGTGTTAAAGGTCTAGATTAGTGTGGTGCTGGAAAAGCACAGCAGGTCAGGCAGCATCCAAGGAGCAGGAAAATCCAGCACCACTCTAATCTAGACTCTGATGTCCAGCGTCTGCAGTCCTCGCTTTTGCCTAATGTGTTAAAGGTGTGAACTTAAAGTCTATCCCAATGTTGAGTCAGTTTTATTTATAAAGTGGGACTTTCAGAATGTACGTGGATTCATGCAGTTTTTGAGCAAAATAAAATGTAATTCAGCAACTACAGATCCATCCCATAGATTTATGTGCACACGTGCAGGAGAGACAGTAGGTGTGTGCATGTGGGTATGTATGCATGTGAAAGAGTGTGTATAGTCATGATTTGGAGATGCCGGTGTTGGTCTGGGGTGTATAAAGTTAAAAACATCACTCAGCAACAGTTGGGGAGTCCAGAACTAGAGGGCATAGGTTTAGGGTGAGAGGGGTAAAATATGAAAGAGACCTAAGGGGCAACTTGTTCACGCAAAGGGTGGTACATGTATGGAATGCGCTGCCAGAGGATGTGGTGGATGCTGGTACAATTGCAACATTTAAGAGGCATTTGGATGGGTATGTGAATAGGAAGGGTATGGAGGGATATGGGCCGGGTGCTGGCAGGTGGGACTAGATTGGGTTGGGATATCTGGTCGGCATGGACGGGTTGGACCGAAGGGTCTGTTTCCATGCTGTACATCTCTTTGACTATGACCAGGTTATAGTCCAACAGGTTTATTTAGAAGCTGCTCCTTTATCAGGTGGTTGTGGAGTATAAGATCGTAAGACACCGAATTCATAGCAAAAGTTTGCAGTGTGATGTAACTGATTGGAAAAGACCTGGATTGTTTGTTGAGTCTCATCTTTTTAAAGTGAACATGTTGGTTTCAGTTCTTTAAAAAAGTTCTGCAATTTACATATGAAAGGACTGAAAGATGTTGTTAAGTAACTTAAAAGGAGTTTTTACGTTTACATATTAAAGAACCTAAACCAGCATATCCTATCCTAAAAGATGCAAAACTTAATCTAAGTTTGTTTAACATATCATTACAGCTCTGTGATACTGTAACCTTTCTGCTACAAATTCTGTCTTCTGGTCCTACTCCACAACCACCTGATGAAGAGGCAGTGCCTTGAAAGCTAGTGCTTCCAAATAAACTTATTGGACTATAACCTGGTGTTGTGAGATTTTTAACTTTATCCATGCCAGTCCAACACCAGCATCTCCAAATCACGACTAGTATCTGTGTAAGTGTTATTAACATTAATGATCATGTATACAATTTTTTTTGAAAGCTATTCATGTTTATTTTCTTGTGAAATAACTTATGAGTAAGAATATTAATATCCTCCAAATGCTAAAACTGCATCTGGGATCAGTTGGTGTTTGGGATATTATTTAAAATGTTCTGCTTCAGCAGAAAACATATAATTTATTAAGAATAAATACTTAAGCTGCATTTAAACATTGGAGGCATCCTCTGATAACCTTTGGAAACTGATTTTAAAATTTACAAGATCTCCTTCTTGTATATAAATTCTGGATTTCATCTTCTGTATGAGTGTAAATCTTTCTATGGAAAAAAAAAAGGACTTTAAATTCTGACAAAAATAACATTCAAAAATTATAGTGACTTGGTAAAATAGAAGAAATGTTAAATCTTGCATTGATTCTGATTTCAACCATTTCAATAAAGACAAAGTGAAAATGTTTGAAATTGACAGTGTAAACTAAAAAGACATAACAGTGAAGTTAATAAGTATTTTATAAATTATTAATGTTTATAGTCAAAGTATGAGCCTGTTCTCTCCCTTTCCTCTTCCCCGCCCTTCTGTCTCGCCTTTCTTCCCATGCCCCACCCCTCTCCCTGCAACTCTCAACAAAGGTTGACTTCGGTTCAATTTGTTTTTGGCAGGGGTAGCAGGTGCTGGGAGACTGTTCAGCAAAGAAGTGATTAATGCTATGGGAAGGATGAATGAACGCCCTATAATTTTTGCACTAAGTAATCCGACAGATAAAGCTGAATGTACTGCTGAGGATGCGTACAATGTAACTGAGGTATTGTGGACAAACAATGCTCTTCCTTCATTTGCCTTCAAATAGAAAGGCTTGCATTTGATGTTGTGTTTTTTTTTAATGCCCCCAGAAGTCTTGAAGACTTTTGCAATGAAATAAGTATATTTGAAGTGCAGTCACTATTGTAATGCAGGAAATAGCAGACAATTTGCATGCAGCAATGTAATGGTGACCAGATAATGTGTTTTTATGGTGTTGGTTGAGGGATACGTAATGGCCAAAACAAGAATAACTCCACTCTGCTTCTTTAATATTCATGCCATGCTTTTACAATGAGAAAAGAAGGAATTTTGATGGCACTTTCAAAAGTAGAATAGTTCACCGGAATCTCAATTTTGACACTTATGCTCAAACCTTGGATTGGGACTTCAACCCAGGACTTTGTGTTTCTGAGGCCAGGTGTACTGCCACAGCTGACCGAGCACTAAATTTTTAAACTCCATGTAAGTGTCTTCTCTTGAGTTGAGGTTGATGGAAGGAAATAAATACAGTTTATGCCATCTGTGATTTTCAGTTGTTTAATCAAATGATATACATTTTCTCCTGTAATTTCTATATATACACATTATATGCTTAAATCCCTGCTCCAGGGATTTAAGCATATAATCAAATCCTGTAATTAAACTGTAAATTGTCCTACTTATTTATATTTGTCCTTTTTGTGTGACAAATGATTTGGTATCACCTCCATGACCATGTTGAGTAATACCAGATTTAAAAGAACCAAACTGTGTTCCCAGATCCCCATTATTAAATGCTTCCATATCTGCTGGTTCAGCAGTGTAATAATATTTATCTGCTTTTTGGCAGAATTAGTACCATGTAGATGGATGTCAGATCTTATGATATGTTTTCTATATTTGAATCCAAAGCTTCATGGAAGAATTTCCTTGCATGTCTTAATGGGCTCCATCTTGTGCTCAAGTTGACCTTTGAAATAGTGTAGTCGAATTAGCTCCTTCTTTTGATGTCTTTACTGAGAAATCACCCAGGGACCTGATACTTGCTGACCTACTCGCCTGACTCCTGCTTAAAGAGTGCCTCACTCTTCCCTATCTCTGTAATCTCCTTCAGTCTCTCAAGCCTTTGACACATGTAAGCTGTTTAAATTCTTCCTCCTTATAAATCTTGAGTATCCTGGATATTAACCACTCCTCCATAGGTTTGTGTATTGAGCTGCAAAAGATTTAAGCTCTGGAACTTCCTCTAGATCTATCCACTTCTCCTCCACTTAAAAACTCCTTAAAGAGTTGGTCATCTACCCTAAATCCTTACATCTTGAGTTTTGCTTTACATTATTTCCGTAAAATATTTTGCAACGTTTTGCACTACAGATGTTAGATAACTAAAGTGTCCCAAGTAACTGGTTGATTGTCTTGCCCTGGATTTACATCAGTGCCTGTCACTTATGCAAGTGGTTTATGTTTCTTATATTTTGGGGTGTGTCTGTGTTTCTCAATATCAGACGATTTGATAACATCATCAAGTACTGAGCACCTAACAATTAATGGAAATGCTTTCTTATCCGAACAGAGATTGAGCAGAGGGAACTTGGTTAACCTTTTCATAACATTGGGGAGTCCTAGATGCTGTCAGTATCCAAGATGACCACATGTCCATGAAGGGCTCCTGGCTGCAGAAGCTGGAGTTCCAGGTCTCTGAGCTTGAGCAGCAGGTGGAGACACTGGCACATCCACAAGGCTTGGAGTTCCGTGGAGAGGTGGTCACGCTGCTACTCAAAGGACTAGGGGAAAGAAGAGAATGGAGGTTCAAGGCTCAGGGACTATGGATTTCTTCAAATGTGTCCAAGGGAGTTTCTTGCATTAATAGTCGAAAGCCCAACAAAGAACGGTGCAGTGCTGGATCTGGTTTTAGAGAAAGAAGCCAGACAAGTATTCGATGTAGCAGTGAGAGAACATTTTAGTGATCGCAACCCACAATACAGCACATTTATTCAGGACAAGGGAAAATGTTGGCCTGCAAAGATGACTTGGGATTGGTTGAAGGCAGTTTGTGGCCACGGTAGACTGGGAACAGCTCTTTGTTGGTAAGTCTACAGTGGAGCAACAGGGGTATTCAGAAAGGAGCTGGAGAGCGCACAGCTCCAACATCTACCCTTGAGAGGAAAATATAGGGGTAATAAGTGAAGAGAACACTGGATGTCAGGACAATTCAGGGCTGGATGAGGAAGAACAGTAGGGACTTTTAGCAAATTAAAAGAAGCAATTCAACTGCGGCCCTCGAGGGCTACAGGAACCGCAGGAAGGAAATTTCAAAAAGCATTTAGAAGAGCAAAGGTGGAACATGAGAAAGGATGTACGATCAGGATTAGTGAGAATCCTAACATATTTAATAAATACATTAAAGAGAAGAGGTGAACCAGGGAAAGAATTTGGCCTATTAGGGACAAGCCCTATTAGCAGCCAATGTATGAAGCTGCAGGATATTGGAAAGGTGTTAAATGAATACCTCACTTCAGTCTTTACTGTGGAAAAGGAGAAAGTAGGAAATTCAGGAAAAGGGACTGTGAGAAACTTGCAGTTCCATAGAGGAAATGGGGAGGTATTGGAAGCTCTGTCAGGCTTAAAAACAGATGAATCCCCTGACCCGAATGAACTTCATCCCAGACTGCCGTGGGAGGCAATGGGGAAAATTGCCAGGGCTCTGACACTAGTTTCTAATTCCTCGATGACCACAGGGAAAGTGACAGAGGACTGGAGGATGGCTTATTGGGGCAGCACGGTGACTCAGTGGTTATCACTGCTGCCTCAAAGCACCAGGGACCCATGTTTGATTCCAGCCGCGGGCGACTGCCTGTGTGGAGTTTGGACATTCCTCCAAGTGTTCTGGTTTCCTCCCACAATCCAGAAGATATGTAAGTTAGGTGAATTGGCCATGCTAAATTGTAATTGTGTTCAGGGATGTAAACGTGTGGTGCATTAGTTAGGGGTAAATCTGGGATAATAGGTTAGAGGAATGGGTCTGAGTGGGGTTACTGTTCGGAGGATTGGTGTGGACTTGTTAGGCCAAAGGGCCGGTTTCTATACTGTAGGTATTCTATGATAATCTAGGATCTATCAGTTGTTTCTCTACCAGTTCTGACTGAATATTTGTGTCAAACACAGAAAGTTTTGTGTGTACCTTCAATTCTTTTGAAAGTGTGTTGAGAAAGCATATAGTAAGCCAATGCCAGAAATGAAGCAAGTGAACCTATAGAAAAATAGTATGCTTGAACCCACTTAGTTCAATCAGTACAACTGATTTTCTTATAATACAAAATAATGAGCATATTATGTTGCTGCACAAATGGCTTATCTCTCTTGATTAAATAATGGCCCAAGTTTTGTTTCCGCAGCGAAGTAATGTTGCTTGCTGCTATTCTTGAACAAAGTTGCAAAGATCTAACAATCTCTGACTTGGGCATAATCGTTCCCAATGTTGATGTAAAGTTTTACACCAAAATCGAGGAGATCATCCACCATAGAGCAACAGTGATATCATTAAGCAGGGTAAAGAGTTAACCAAATTATGTTATTCTTACAGTTGCTGAACTAGGAAGTAAAATGCATATCTCATTTTCTGCTTGGGGACCCTGCAGCCTCTGGGACTCAACATACAGTTCTCAACTTTTGAGCCTGATTCCATCCATCCTTGTTTTTTTACCCAATCCTGTTACAACATGGAAGAAACCCAAAGAATTATGGATGCTGGAAATCAGAAACAAAAACATACTGCTGGAAAAACTCAGCAAGTCTGAAGAAATGTCACAGGATCTGAAACATTAACACTGCTTTTGTCTCCACAGATGCTACCAGATCTGCCACATTCTTCCAGCAGTTTTTGTTTCTATTACAACATTAGTTGCTTTTCAGCACAGCCAAACCTCATGATCTATTTAAGAATCCAGTTTTTCCTAGTTGCTATCAGTTCTGATGAAGCATTGCCAGACTCGAAACGTTAACTCTGCTTTCTTCCCAAAGGTGCTGCCAGACCTGCTGAGTTTTGGCAGCTATTTCTGTTTCTGTTTCATATCTCCGGCATCTACAGATGGTTTAATATTTGTAAAATATACTTGTTTTCTTTCACTTACAAAATATTAGATAATATGAAATGAATTATTGAGGAAATATGCATTTGAGGTAGAAATATGAACTTGAAAACTTGAAGGCTAAGTTAGACAGACTTTTGTTTACAAGGGAATCAAGTTATATGGGAGGCAGATGGGAAAGTGGCATGAAGGCCACATTAGAACATCAGTGGTTTTATGAAATGGCAGAGCAGGCTAATGGATCTATTTCTGATGTTCTTAAAATATTCAAAGTATTCTATATTTTATCATGATGGAAGTGTTGATATTCCCCAAATATCCAAATAGTTTTCCAAGGCTGGACATGTACTTCAGGTGTAGTTATGTGATTTTTAGTGGCATACTAACAAAACAACCTTTCAGAAAAGTTTGTTGTTCCGTTTCCCCCCTTCAGTTGAAGCAAAACTCTCAGAGACACGATAGTTTTACCACCTTCATGTTTATTCCAGGCCCCGCCCTGGGGTGGGGCGGGGGAGGGGGGGGACGAGAGAGAGAGGGAACGATCACCCATGTGCGCAAGGACATAAGTTCGCGGTCTTCTCTGGAAGAGCAGTTTCTCAATGAACTATATTGTCATTTTACAGTGAGGAGCATCCAGATAAGGCAACATACATATTAATTGGGTATTATTACAATCAGCAAACATCAACAGTAAAGATTAAACCACCTGTTATTACACAATGAATAACTGACTTCACATAATGAATACTTTTCACCTTGTTAAACTGACCTCCTGTACTGACTGCTACCTCATCTTGTTAAATGGCTTTACATAATGACTGCTTTTCCACCTTGTTGACCCATTAATCTTGCCTCCAGCAATCCATTGTTAACTGCAAGTTCTTATCTGATCTGAGTTATGCACAACTGAACCTCTTGTTTCAACAAAACTCAAAACTTAACCCTTTCCCTGCCTGCTTATACCCATACATATTCTCATTCCTTTTACCGTTTCATGATAACCAATGCCACTACCAGCTTTCATAAGCCAATGTTTAAGCAAGCTATTGACACACAACATACAAGATTATAACAACAAAAATTCCTAGCACTTCACAGGAGGCTGACAAGCACTGAGGATGTCACCTAGACAGGGGACGAAACGTCTGCAACACAAATTCCCAGCTTGGCGAACCGAACCACAACAACGAGCACCCAAGCTACAAATCTTCTCTCAAACTTTGAACACCTACGGGCGAAAAAAGTCCATTACAGTAATCGAAGTTTGAAGAATTCTCCCATGTGGAAAAAAAAATCACCAGTAAAGTTATTAAATCCACAGTCCTTAGTGACTACTCCATCCCCTCCAAGTTGAGTTGAAATGAGCCATTCTCCAAAATCATCTTGAGTAAAGTCCAACCTGAAAACAAAATTCAGTCTGTCCTGTGTATCACTCAATGGAGAAATCTGAATTCTTGGATAATGGCAGTTAGATACTTAACAAACCTGACGAGACGTCCATTCTTTCAGAGATGCTTCAGATGGAGGTTACCAGCACATCAGAGTGTGCAGCAGCAGGCTGGGTGAATGCAGCATTCTTTGCTGCTTCTGCTCCTGCTCTGCTGTTAAATGTAACAAAACCTGCTGGCTGTTGTGATGTTAGCTTGATCAGTGATCCTTCATATACCTTAAATAATTGAAAGGCAAGGTAAAGCTCACTTTGTTTAATGTCCGTAGGAAGGCCACTGACAAAAAGCACACCGACCTCTGTTGTTAGTTTCTTCGTGCTCATGACTGGGGGAGCTGATTGAATCTGTTGGATCAGGTTGTGGAGGGTTGGCAGTGGGCCAAAGGCGTGCTTTACTTGTGAATGGAGAAACTCTAGAGACGATGTTAGCTGCTGAAAGTATCTCTGCATTTCCTCTCTCATTCCTTCCCTGCCAAGGTGGTTATCAGTATGAAGACAGTCACATATTTTAACCAAATTGTATCTGCCAAGTTCAATCTACTTTGAATTCTTGAAGTTTATTACTCTGTTCGCTATTTACGACATTATCAAGTTTTATATAATCCACAAACTTCTACATTGTACTGCCTAAACAATTCAGTCAACTATAAACAACAATCAATGGTCCTAAAATCAACCCCCCGGGGGTCCCATTTCAGGTTATTCAATAATTATTTTCCGTTAACAAATTGATACTTGGCTAATGTGAAAGCAGTCAGGATAAGTATTTCAAAAGTCTGGGACAGCAAGAAAACAACAATGTTTCCTGTGTTTTAGCAATTGAAGAAGCAGTTTCATTTCAGATTTAAATCTCAAATATTTGTGGGAAACAAATGCCAAATATTTTCTCCAAATGAAGCTTCTGAAATAAAACAGAAGAAATTACGGTGGCAATTTTGGTAGAGATCAACATGCTTTGAACTTGCAATATGAAAGGGGTCAATGAAGTCTTAACAATAATTAATAGAATTGAAACAGCTCAGCCTCCAGTTCTAATATTCTCTAGAAAATCTTAACAAAACATCAAACAAAAAGTGCACTCTTCTTTTTGTGAGCACTCTGCATTAAATACACAGCAGCAAAGATATTATAATACAATACTCTCATCTGGCTAAAGCATGACCACTGACCTAACTTTTTTTTTTAAAACAGAAGTTGTAGAATTTGAAACCATTCAGGGCCTCAAAACAGCCAATTTACTTTAAGGTTATAAGTTTGATAATTGTATAACATTATGTCCTTTTAAAAATTTCAGTGTAATAACAAAATCTATTACGTAACCCACAAAACACATTGAATTGAGTTCCTGATTCAAACAAGGCAAACAGTTACTTAAAAGGATTTTCTGAACCAGGATTTTAACAACCAAAATTTTTGAACATCAAACACACTGAGCATGGCACAATTTACATTGAAACTTTACCTTTTCAACCCAAGTATTAGTACAGCCTTAATTTCAGCATTTCTCTTTTGCAATCTCTCACTGAAATCACACTTATGAAAAGAGAAAGCCCTCGCAACAGACCACATGGTGCCACAGTCCAAGCCACTCTCTTGCCCCAGAACAAAGACTCGCAGAGCCTCAAATTTCACCACTAGGGCACTTTAACCCCTTTCTAACTTTACTCCTCACGGGGGCTAGGACCCCAATTAAATGCAGCGAGCTCAAATCCCAATTAAACGGAGGGAGCTCGAATCCCAATTAAACACAGCTTGAATTTCAGCACAGTGCAGAGGAATCCAACCTCAAATCAACCCACCCAGTAGACTCTAACCCCAGTACCGTACAGAGGACTCGAACCTCAACCAAACCCACCCCAGGGGACTCGAACCCCAGTACTGTGCAGAGGACTCTAACCTCAATCTCACACCCCCTCCCCCCCCCTCCCATGTAGCACAGAGGACTTGAACCTTTGCCTGCCAGCCTGCTTGCAAAACTGTCTCTTGGCTAAAGTTATTACCGTTCAAGGAATCCATAGGATAGAGAGCAATTGAACGAGGGGACTGTCTCCGGCACACAGGAATATCAAGAGCGACCAAGGTTTAAAACCTTACCTTGTGGGTCCATCTGTCTCAAGACACCGATGTTCCGAGTGACCACTGACACCATCCAATCGTAACTATTCGTTTGGATTCTGCCAACTACACCAATATTGTTGTCACATTTCCCCCCACCTCAGTCGAAGCAAAAAGTTGAGAGTCAGTGTAGTTTACCTTCTTCATCTGTATACCAGGCCCTGGAGGGAGAGAGAATAATCACCCATGTGCACAGGACATGAGTTCATGGTCTTCTCTAGAAGAACAGTTTCTCAGTGAACTTTATTGTCATTTTACAGGGAGGAGCATCCAGATAAGGCAATGTATGTATTAATTGGGGGACCATTACAATCAGTGAGCATCAACAATAAAGATTATGCCATCTGCTGTTACACAATGAATAACTATCTTCATATAATTAATACTTTTCACCTTGTTAAACTGACCTTACATACGGAATGCTTTCAATATTGTTAAATGGCTCTGATAATGACTGCTTTTCCACCTTGTTAACCAGCACCCCATTGTTAACTGCAAGTTTTTATCTGATTTGAGTCATGCTTAGCTGAACGTCTTGTTTCACAAAACTCAGAACTTAACTCTTTCCCTGCCTGCTTATACCTTACACATATACTTAGTGTAAAAATCAGTTCAAATGACTTCTATTTGATTTTAGTGCGTTCTGACCTCATTGTACGCTATGGAGATGTATACAATCAATTTCAACAACTTTTGGATTTGAGTGTTTAACTGTGTATTTTATAATCCCAGGTGATGGTAATATTGGACAAGTCAGAGTGAGACCTAGCTTGATCAGCCATAAATTTTAATTTTGCTATTTGTGTACTGTGGTGGTTCACTGATCATATTCCTGAAAAGCTACTAAAATACTTCTAATGAAAGAACATCAAACCTTATTACACACAAAAGGAAAAAACTATTCTATAGTATAAGAATGATATGATACAGCTTTATTCCATATATCAGAAATCAAGATTCAGCCATTTTACCATCAAGGGCATCCTTGCAGCTCCTCAAACCTCAGGGTGCACCCTTCCAGTTAAAAATTAGTTGGCAACAGATTTAATTTGTTTCTTTTATGCAAACTCTTGTTCCTTTATTTAAGGGACTGAGGAAGGGATGTTAATAAAGCTGCTAAAATACTTTTTAACATGGGTTCCCAAACTCTGCTTCCACAGCCTGCTGCTTCTGGAGCTAATTTCTTAAGGATATTAGCTTTCAGGGTTTCTTCTGCCCTGACTGTTTTGGACACTGTTAAACTGTGTTGCTGGTCTTTTCTCTCTGAATGACCCCCTCCTTTCTAAAATGAAACCCATGTTACCTTTCTAAATTAACTTGTTTATGTCTTGGTCTCCCTCAATCAAAGGAGACCTTGTTGCTAGGCAATGTCCCAAATCATTTTTTGTCTCTTCTACCTATTGTTCTGAATTCTTACCTCAAAAATCTTAAATAAGCAAACAAATTTTCAGACAAACCATACCATTCTGAGCTCAAGAATGAAACTGAAACTGTCATTCTCCTCTTAATGTACACAGTGTAAAAATACAAATTAGACTGAACACACACACCCATTCTTCCCCTTTAGAGAGTCATTGAGATCTACACCACAGGAAAAGGCCTTTCAGTCCATCATAGTCATGCCAGTGAAAACCGAAATCTAATCTAATCCCATTTTTCAGCATTTGGTCCATATTCATTTATGCCGTGGCATTACAAATGCATATTGAAATATTACTTCAATGTTTTGAGGGCTTCTCTGTAACACCCATACAAGCAGAATTTTCCACTTTCGCATCAACCTCTGGATGATAACATTTAGTGAAAACACGCAGAACACAAGTTTCCAAATTATAATCAATAATGAGTCTTCATCACAATTTGAAAATCCCAGAAGTTTGTGTTGTTTTCAGGAAAATAATAATAGTTGATGCTGTCAGATTTACCGTCTTAATGACTTTGCACTTTCCAGAATTCTGAATGTCACTAGACTCAAAAAGTTAACTCTTTCTCGCAAATTCACCTGCACCTCCACACACATCATTTGCTGTATCCACTGCACCCGATATGGTCTCCTCTACATTGGGGAGACAGGCAGTCTACTTGCGGAACGTTTCAGGGAACTCCTCTGGGACACCCGCACCAACCAACCCAACCGACCTGTGGCTGAATACTTTAGCTCCCCCTCCCACTCTGCCAATGACATGCAGGTCCTTGGCCTCCTCCATCGCCAGACCTTGGCAACACGATGCCTGGAGGAAGAGCGTCTCATCTACCGCCTAGGAACCCTCCAACCACACGGGATGAATGTAGATTTCTCTAGATTCCTTATTTCCTCTCCCTACCTTATCTCAGTCACCACCCTCTTGACCTGCAATCTTCTTCCCGACCTCTCTGCCCTCACCCCCTCTCCAGCCTATCACCCTCACCCTCACCTCCTTCCACCTATCGTATTCCCAGTGCACCTCCCCCAAATTCCCTCCCCACTACCTTTTTATCTCATCCCGCTTGGCACACCAGCCTCATTCCTGAAGAAGGGCTTATGCCTGAAACGTCGATTCTCCTGCTCCTCGGATACTGCCTGGCCTGCTGTATTTTTTTCCAGCACCACATTTTTCAACTCAGTGCTGAGTTTCTCAAGCAATATCTTTTTTTGTTTCAGATTTCCAGCATCTGCAGTTCTTTGTTTTATTTCAGTCTGCATTTTCCTTTTACAAACACTTACTTAGCTCTTTGGCTGTGGTTGTTACTGTGTCAAATGCTTTGACTTCAAGAATACTTCACTTTGCAAAAGACCGTGCAACGCTCTCAGAATTTTCAGTTGCTAAGTCTGACAAATGCTTGCTTTCAGTTGTTAAAAACGTAAGTCTGTGTGTCTTATTTTTACTTCCTGAACTTCATTGGACTGTGAGGAGTGTTTTAAATGCCTTTTGTCTTCCCTTCAAATACCCTGGCCTTTAAATGAAGGTTTTTTTCCTTCAAACATTTGTGATTCTAAATTCCGAAACATGACTTGCACTTGGAAAACATGAAGTTTAATGGCAAAGTTACTTGCATCTTAGATGCTAAATTTGTTTTTTTAATTGCTTGTTTTATAGGGAAGGTGCCTTTTTGCCAGTGGTAGTCCATTTGACCCAGTGACTCTGCCAGATGGACGTGTATTTCAACCAGGACAAGGAAATAATGCTTATATCTTCCCTGGTTAGTACAATGTGTTTGCACTTGTGCTTACTTAAAACTCTTTGCTATAGTTTAAGCTCACTAATATTATCTGATATATTTTGTTAGTTTGTTCATCACTACCCTGTCGTATTTTGAGAATAGCTTATTTGTTGCTCTCGATATCAAATAATTCAGTTAACATGGTCTATTTTTTAAGATTCTCTGCCTAAGTTAGTGCAACAGCTATTACTTAATTAGTGGCACTCTTGCCACCCAGTCACAAGGTTTTGAGTTCAAGTCCTATTCCAAGGCTTGAATTTTAAAAAAAAGAATGATGTTCCAATGAAGTACTGAGAAAGCAATACACTCCTGGAGATGTCTTTCAGTTGAGACATTAAATCCAGCCGCTACCTACCTGATTGGGTGGATGTAAAAGGTCCTACAGTGCTACTCTGAAGAGCAGGGGAATTATCCCAGAGTTCTGACCAGAATTTATCCCACGATCAATAGTACAACGTTTGGCTTGACGACTGTCTTCTACACTTAAATAAGTATCTCATTGGCTGCAAAGTGCTTTGAGTCCAATAGTCCAAAAAAGCACCACCTTTTTGCACTATCAAATTTTCCTTCATCCACAATAAATACATTTTCTTTTCTCTGCTAGTTGTTTGCTTTTGTTAACCATTCAAGTATTTATGAATGTTGATTTTTGCAAGTGGAGAGATAAATGTTTTTTTTATTTTCAGACCTCACTTTTATTCAGTTTTCAATCTCCATTTTGGATTTGTTTTCTTTCCAAATGGAGATTTGTTTTGTTTTGATGTGTAAAGGTGCACTGGGCAGTAGGCCTAAAAAGAAAACTAAAAATTAGCAGGCAATTACTGTTGAGATATTTTTGCCTATTTAAAAACCGCAAGTTGCAGCACTCTAACATAAAACTAAAACTGTTTATAACTTACAATTAACTTTGAAAAGAATTTCTATTGCAGAAAATGATTTTCAATGAAAATCTAATCAGAAATATTGTCTGAATTAGTGTTTACTGTTTTCAGTATGTAACATTTAGTTAATGGAAGAAAAGCAGAAAATGCTATAAGTACTCCAGTTGGAAGCATGAGTGTAGAGGGGAGGGAGTACAGGCTTCACATTTCTGGTCTTTTTATCAGAACTGGAACAAACTAAAAATCTAGCAGGTTTTAGTTGAGGACGGGGAACGGTAAAGGTGAAAGAATAGAAGGAAATATCTGTAATGGGGTGGAAAGCATGAGGATACTTTTCAATTTGCACTTCCTCTTGTTTGTTTGTTCCTTTTCTTGTCCCATTACTACCACGTTTTGCATCGTGCCGTTACCCCTCTTCCATTTAATGTGGGCTACCTTCCACCCTCTTCTGGACTTTTGTCCTGGTATGTATGCCGAATGCAGGGCATTGCCATTAAATATGGAAACCATATTCCATCTGTTCAAATGCATAGTTGCAACCATGACTTCACCAGCTCTTGATGATAATTGAAACTATCCAATGTCTCTTCATGCAAAATATTTCTGATTCAAAAGTAATGCTGTAATAATAATAGCCTTGTTTAAATCAAATATTCAATGGTCTCCACTACCCACTTTGGCAGAAGTGGCATTTTGTTAATTCAAAGTAAAATGAATTGTGACTCCCAAATGAGATTATTGTTATTTCAAATTTTTAAAACTTTCTAGACAGTTAGGTTGCAGGTACCCAGAGTAGGAGTTTTTTTTGTTAATAATGGCTTTCTGATTTTGTGTGTGCAGTGTTCCATTTAGTAGTACCAATGACTATAAATGCATCCTTTCTTAAAACCTGTTATCCCCCTAACATCATCTGTTTCTCATTGAAGGCTACTGACTTGAACCATGAACTTTTGTTGCTGTGGGATTTCATATTCTACTTTGTTTTCTCCAAATATAAATGTCTATGCAGGATTACTGTCCACTTGTACAATAAGATGACTGTCACTAAAGTTGTGCTTGTTAATTGCAGGTGTGGCACTGGCTGTAATTCTTGTTGGGGTTCGTACTATCAGCAGTCACGTTTTCTTGACAGCTGCAAAGGTTTGTGGAAACAAAAAAAGTACTGGAATATGTGGACTTGGAGGCACAAAGGTTTCTTACACAAAACGTGTCATTTAACGTTAGCTGAAGATTTAATACGAGCATCCTAAGCAGATGCTAAATAACTTCAGATATCAACTGACCAGTGGCCAGTTGTCACTAGGATGACTTTACTCCTAGTGCGTGGAAAAATCTTAGTTTAAATTATTTGTCTTAAAAAGAGCTCTATCTTTTGCTGAAGAATCACCAGTATCAACTTCCTCCATATTCTTATGGTCCAGTTATCATTAATTTCAAAGATTCTGACACTTGGGTGGAAGAGGAAGAGAAATTATATCCCAAGATTTTTCAATGTGACTTCAAAATCAATCCCAACCCTCTCATCATCTATGCTGGGTTTGACTGCATAATTTAGAATTTGTAAAGCAGCCATATCTTGAAATTAATTTTAAACTCAAGATTGAATTTCAAAATTGAAAAAAATGGTTTTAACACTTGCAGCTGAGCAGAAAATGGGCCAAAGTGAAAGATGATAGGAGCCCAATGGAAAGTTTAAAGTGTACATTGAAAGTTCACCAAGCAGCTGACCAGGCCACTGCCCAAAGCTGTCTTTGTGAACCTTTTCATTTACATGTCAGGTCCCCATGATGTAACAGGAACCTGGTTTCAATTTTAGCATTTCTAAGCACAAAAGCTGATGTGGTTTTCCGAATGGATAAAAGTTGGAGTACTCACTGGGAAGAGGAAGCTAAAAAAGTTACGCCAATGATTTTTGAGAGGGGCAGGGTGATGGTCTGGGCAGAAGTGAGGCCTGTTGGCAAATGCAAATTAATTTTGAAAGCCAGTCCTGCTTCCTTACCCTCTGTGGCATACACTTCTGCCATTCACTGCCTGCTTCAAAGTAAAGTCGAGGGCCAGTAGATTTAAGATCTGATAAATGTGTAATGCTAAATCTACAATGATCAGAAGTAATTGCTTTAAAATTGAAATTATTTATTCACTAGGAAATTGTTCGCAGTGTTCTGCTGAAATTCATTAAACCTGCAGTATAGTAAGAGTATTTGTAATGTCTTACAGTTCCTCATGTAATTTTTCTGTAGGCACTGGCTGAGCAGGTGACCAATGATGAATTAACCCAAGGGCGCCTTTATCCACCACTGTCTCAGATCCGTAAAGTCTCCATTCATACTGCAGCTAAGGTGAGCATCTTTTTTTAAACTGAAAGTATACTACTTTTTGCTATATCAAAGTGTAATAGGACAGGTGCCTATTTTGTCTATATTGTGTAGGTCCATATCTGTAGTCAAAGTTCTGATTTTATTTTTGTCACTTTGGAGAAATAAAATTCCACAGTTAGAAAATGGAGAGTTATGATTTTCCTGATTTTATTATTTCCGCTTGTGTACATCAAGCTGCATTTTCACCACAGTGTTGGGAGTGCATCATTAGTTAGTATAAGTTTTCCCGGATATTAATTTCAGCCGTCCTGCATGTTGGACTGGTTAATATACTGTTTTGAATATGAAGACACAACTTTTACCCCATATTGTTTTCTATTATAACTATTCAGTTTTAAAATAAAATTTGATTTCACAAGTTTTTGCAAAAGTCAATGTAGTGCAGTGCACTTGATATTGTGAGACTAGATATTGTGGAGGAGCAAACAGATTTGATGCCATTAGATAAGTAGACATTTAGACAAAATAAATTTTATAGGACACTGAACAATACAGCAGAGTAACATACCTTTTGGCCCACCTTATCTATGCTGACCGTGATGCCATTCCAAACTAATCCAATCTAGAGAACCACAGAAATGGTACAGCACAGGGTGAGGGGGACATTAAGCCCATCTTGTCAGTGATGATCCAAAGACACCCAGATGCCCTTTCTAATCCCATTTTCCTGCACTTGGCCAAGAGCTCTGCAGCTAACAGCACTTGAGTACCTGCATCAATACCTTAAGAGGTTGGGGTCTTTGCCTCCATCCCCAACTCAGGCAGCAAATTCCGGACACCTACCGCCCTCTGCCTAAAAACGTTTTTCCTCATGTGCCCTCTAATCCTTTGCTGGAGTCTATGATCCTTGTTTTTTGAACTGTCTGCTATGGGAAAAAGGTTCCTCCTGTCTATCTCTACTGCTCTCAGTTTTGCATTCCTCAATCATGTTATCCCTTAACCTTCTCTGTTTCAAGGAAAAAAAACCCAGCCCCTCCAATCTCTCCTCATAACTACAGCTCTCCAGCCCTGGCAACGATCTAGTGATTTTTTTCTGCACTATCTCTAGGGCAATATGTCCTTCCTGTAATGTGGTGACCAGACTGCACACAATACTCCAGTTTGCAGCCTCAGCAGTATCTTATACAATTTCATCATTATGTCTCTTTCTGTATTCTATGGCTCCGCCAATAAAGGAGAACATTCCATATGTCATTTTGACAATGTTATCTACCTGTTCTACTGCAACCTTCAGGGTCCTGTGCACTGGCACACACAGATCAACCAGTACTTCATCTACTCCTCTCAGTATCTTCCTCTTTATGGTGTATTCCACTTTACTGTTTGACCCTTCAGTCCTCCAAGACTGCGCTGACACGTTTTTGCCCTTTTGTACTAAAACTGTCGACACTTAGAGGATCCATATCCCTCTATCACCTCTCTATTCTTGTATTCAGCCAGGTGCTTCTTGAATGCTGCTATTGTGTCTGCTTCCAACCTCTGGCAGCAGGTTCCAGGCACTCAGCACCCTTGAGTGAAAGACTTGCCTCAAACATCCCTTTTAGACAGACACTCCCACCCTGCCTTTGCCTCTCCAAGCTTGCGCCACCACATTTTGCCCTTCCATTCTATAACTGTCTTCACTTACAGCATCCGTATCCTTCTATTCCCTTCCTATTCATGTATTTGTCCAGGTGCTTCTTGAATGCTGTTGGTGTGTCTCTTTCCACCACCTCCGGTAATGTGTCCGAAGCACACTCCACCCTTTGTGTGAAAAATTGCCTTGCACATATTTTTAAACATCTTATAAACTTTTATCAGGTCACCCCTTCAATTTCCTGCATTTCCAGTGAAAACAAACCCAGTCTATCCAACCTTTCTTCAGAGCTAAACTTCCCCCATACCAGCCTTTTCTGTACCTTCTCCAGAGCGTTCACATCCTTCTGGTAGTGTGGGAACAACCAGAACTGTATGCAATATTCCAAATGTGACCTAATTACAGTTCTATAAAGCTACAGCATAACTTGTCTATCTTTTTATTCTTTATGCTTTAGGCCTATTTTACGACCTTACTTACCTGCCCTGACACCTTCAGTGATCTATAGACCTGTGCACACAGATCCCTCTGCGTATCAATGCTCCTAAGGGTTCACTATTCACTGTATAATTTCCATTTGTACTTGATCTTCCAAAATGCCTCACCTCGCATTTGCCTGGGAAAATCATTTAATGCAGCCTATCCTTGTTATCCACAGGGAATAGAGACACTGATTGTCTGTGGACAGCAAAGCACAGATACTGCTCCTTTTGTAACTCTTTAATATACCACAAAGGTTGTGTGATCAAACCAAATAAGTCAATGAGAAAAAAGGGATCTAGGGCCGACCTCACAAATGCATGGGTAGCGAATCAGTAGATATCAGTGGTGTAGTTTTTCTGTGCACATTTTCTTTGGGTGAGTCCAAACAAGGCAGCATTAACCTAGACCGTATATAAAGGAAATCGGGAAGCATTTTTTTCATACAAAGGATGGTGGAAGTCTAGGAGTCAGTATTTTGAAGATCGACACTGATACTTTGTCAGGTAAGGTTAAGTATTAAGCAATATGGAGCAAGGGCAGGTATTGGAGTTGAGAGACAGGTTAGGTATGATCCAATCAATGCCAGAACCTATTGTGGCAGAACAGGTCAGGGGTTTTGAATGGTAGACAGCTGTTTCTATGTTTTTAGTTTTTTTTTTAAATGAGCATCAGAAATTATGTTCTTCATCCTTGCAATTTGTCAACTGAATATACAAATTTCATTAATGTGATGTCATATTTTCTTATCCTCTGTCCCCTTTTCATTTCCAAAAAAACATTTATTCTTGAATTGTGAACAATGCTGAATAGGCTGGTATTTGATACATGAACCAATTTGGTTTATATGACAAACCATTGCCTCACAGCTGTTTTCACTGCCACTTTGCTTCCAACAAAGGAGCTCAGGAAGGGGGCCTTCAGTCTACCAAGGCTGTGCTGACACATGCTGGCTTTCTGAACTAAAAGCCTTTTGCCTCTATGCAGTCCGCATCCCTCTGTTCCCTGTCTATTCATGTATCTGTCAAGATGCATCTTAAACACTGTTATTGTATGCCTCCACCACCACATCTGGCGGTGCATTCCAGGCACTTACTGTCCTCTGGGGAAATAAAACTTAGCATCTTATATCGCCTTTGAACTCTACACTACCCCCATATTCCCTAATAGTTGACATTTCTGCCTTGGGAAAAGGATTGTCCATTCTATTACTCCTCTCTTAATTTTGTAAAGTTCTATCAGACTGCCAGTCACATTTTGAAGTTCAAGTGGAAACAAACCAATCTTTCCTCATAGCTAATACCTTCCAAACCAGGCAACATCCTGGTAAACCAGTTTCTGTACCCTCTGCAAAACATCCACATCCTTCTGGTAGCGTGGTGACCCAAACTGTACACAATATTCCAAATGTGGCCGAACTAAAGTTCTAATGTAGCTGCAACATGACCTGCCAATTTTTATACTGTGCCCTGACCAGTGAAGGCAAGCATGACTTGCGCTGCCTTGACCACCTTGTTTTCCCTTTACTTTCAGGGAAACATGGACCTGTCTGACTACTAATACTATTATTGATGTTTCTATTATTTACTCTATACTTCCCTTGAATTAGATCTTTCAAATGCATTACCTCGCATTTGTTTGGGTTAAACTCCATCTGCCATTTCTTGGCCCAAGTCTCCAGCCTGCTTTATTTTTATATCCTGCTGTATCTTGTGGCAATCCTCCTCACTATCCACAGCTTTTTGTCATCCTCAAGCTTACTAATAAAGCTACCTGCATTATCCCTAGAATCATTGCATACACTGACCCAGCACATTCCTGCGGAACACTACTGGTCACAGACCTCCAGTTGCAAAAATGCATTTCCACCACAGTTCTGTCTTCTATGTTTAAACCAGTTCTGTATCCATCTTACCATCTCATTGTTGATCCCATGTGAGTTCATCTTTCGTACCAGCCTTCCATGAGGGACCTTGTCAAAGGTTTTGCTGAAGTCCATGTAGACAGCATCTTACCACCTTGCCCTCATCAATCATCTTTGTCACTTCCTCAAAAAACTCAATCAAGTTTAAGACACTACCTTCCTTGCACAAAAACCATGCTGCCTATTGCTAATAGGTCCATATTTTTCCAAATGTGAGTAAATCCTATCCCTAAGAATCTCCCGCAATAAGTTTCCTACCGCTGATGTAAGATTCTATACTAATTAAAATTCAAATTTTTGCACTGCCAAAACAGGATTTAAACTAATTCTCTGAATCCGGCTTCTGGAATACAATTACAATAAACCATAAGCAGTGAAATCTTGCAATATTACCATTTCATCCTTTGCTTTTAATTCACTCATTGGATGTGGGTGCCGCTGGCTGGCCAGCATTTATTGCCCTTGAAGGTGTTGGTGAGCTGCCACTTTGAACTGCTGCAGTCCTCCTGTGTAGGTTGGCCCGCAATGATTTTAGGGAGGCAATTCCAGGATTTTGACCACCTCCTGTCAGTGAGTGGGTATGAGAGATTGAAGAGCCTTTCATTAGCAGGGGAAGCAATGGCCTAGTACTAGACTATTAACCCACAAACTCAGTTAATTTTCTGAGAACCTGGATTCATATCTGTCCATGCAGGTGGTGGAATTTGAATTCAACAAAAAATAGTTGGAATTAAAGTTTGGGTGAAGATTTGTAGCTCGGGTGCTCGTTGTTGTGGTTCTGTTCGCCGAGCTGGAAATTTTTGTTGCAAACGTTTCGTCCCCTGTCTAGGTGACATCCTCAGTGCTTGGGAGCCTCCTGTGAAGCGCTTCTGTGGTGTTTCCTCCAGCATTTATAGTGGCCTGTCCCTGCCGCTTCCGGTTGTCAGTTTCAGCTGTCCGTTTCCACGAACATCAACTAGCCACGAAACGACACGACCAGCTATCCCTAGTAGCCACACACACAGACGACAAGCAACATGAATTCGACTGGGACAACACTACCATTATAGGGCAAGCCAAACAAAGAACAGCCAGGGAATTCCTAAAAGCATGGCACTCATCCACAAACTCCATCAACAAACACATCGACCTGGACCCAATATACCGGCCACTACAGCGGACAGCTGAAACTGACAACCGGAGGCGGCAGGGACAGGCCACTATAAATGCCGGAGGAAACACCACAGAAGCGCTTCACAGGAGGCTCCCAAGCACTGAGGATGTCACCTAGACAGGGGACGAAACGTTTGCAACAAAAATTTCCAGCTCAGCGAACAGAACCACAACAATAGTTGGAATTAAGAATCTAATGATGACCATGAAACAATTATGGGAAAAATCCTTTTGGCTTACTAAAGCAAGGAAGTGATGTTGCAACTTTATGAATCATTGGTTTGACCACATTTGGAGTACTGTGTTCAATTCTGAGCACCTTTTATTTAAGTAAGGATACCACAGAATACCATAGAATCCTGAGTGTGGAAACAGGCCATTTGGTCCAAAGATCCACACCAACCCTTCAAGTATCTGTTGGGGGGAAAAAAATAATTTATGCATTGGGTGACTCGCTCATAGCGATCCAATTTAGAAATACTGCGTCACAAAAGCCTTGAGTATTGACTAATTTATTCATGAGCTCACTGGGAGAGACAAGGCAACCAGCTTGATCGGATGGCCACTCATCATTCTGACAAGGCAGCATTGTGTGGTTATATAGGTCAGAACCGATTAACAATGAGCAAACTGTTAATTGCAGGATAATGAGCAAGTTAGACATCTTGCCCAGTCATTTGCTTCAGTCACATAATGTCTGTTTCAAACGGTGTCGGTTAGTAGCTGATAAGCAGGTGTTAGTATGCAACAGGTTCTTGCAAAGAGAAGAATAGCTCTATGCAAAGAGAAGAATTTGTTTATCAGGTATCATACAGCTGCAAGGCCTTAGCTGTCTTAGCTGGGCATGGGAAAACACAAGCTTTTAGCAAGCAGGCACTAAGATGAGATTCAATATGGTTTCCAGGCTTTTAATATGTGACAAAATGGCTGCCACGAATCTAACAATTCTCCAAGAGTATCCCGCCCAGACCCATCCCCTTACTTTATCCCTATAACTCTGAATTTCCCAAGGCTAATGCACATAACCTACACACCACGGGCAACTTAGCATGGCCAATCTACTTAATTTGCACATCTTTGGAGTGTAGAAGGAAACTGGAATACCTGGCAGAAACACGCGCAGACACTGGGAGAATGTGCGAACTCAACACGGACAGACACCCGAGACTGGAATCAAATCTGAGTCCCTGGCACTGTGAGGCAGCTGTGCTAACCACTAAGCCACCATGCTGCCCTGGGTTTTAAAGCCCTGGAGAGAATTCAAAGAAGATTTACTAGAATGATACCAGGATTTTATACACAAGGAAAGATGGGAGAAATTGGGCCATTTCTCTTTGGGGCAGAAAATATTAAGAGGTGATCTTGTTGAAGAGTTTAAAATTTTGAACAGTTTTTGCAGAGTAAAGAAAGATACTCTCATTTTCACTAGTTGGCATGTCAGTAACTAGGAGTCACAATTTCAAGATTGTCAGCAAGAGAGCTAGGAGTGAGATGAGAAAGTTCTTTTCTTACTTGAGATTTGGAATGCCGTGCTTGGGAGAGTAGCGGAGGTAGATACCATAGGAGGTCTCAAACAGCTGGATATATATTTGAAAGAGATGAATTTTAAAGGGCTAGAGAGTGGGACAAGCTGGGTAGCTTTTTCAGCAGCTGGATCAAAAACACAGTGTTATAAAATTCTATGATTCGATGACTAATGTCCTTCAGGGAAGGAATTCTGCCATCCTCACCTAGTCTGGCCTACATGTAACTCCAGACGACATCAGTTACACTCAACTGCCGACGAAATGGCTTAGCAAGCCACTGCATTGTATCAATCGCTATGAAGTCTCAACAAAGAAATGAAATCAGAACATCTGGCATTGACTAAGGCACCAGAAAAGACAGTCACAGAAACAGTCCTATCCACTCTGCAGTGTCCTCCTGGGGGCTAGTGCCAAACTTTGAAGAGCTGTCTGACTAGTCAAGCAACAGCTTGACATTGTCTGTAAGGTATGAATTCCCCAAGTATGACAATGTCCCAGAAACCACGATATCCATCTCCTGAATATGTCCTGTCCAACTGCCAGGACCAGCTCAGCAGAGCTGGAGGTACAGTGGTATACAGGGAGGTGCCCTGGGAATCTTCATGAAGTTTTATGGCTTCAGGATAAACATGGGTAAGGAACCTCCTGCTGATTACCAGGTACCATCCCCTCTCAGCTGATGAATTAATACTCCATCGTGTCGAACAACACTTGGAGGAAGCACTGGGGTGGCAGTGTGCAAAATGTACTCTGGGTTGCTCATCAGCAGCACTACCGATGGAGCTGGTAGGGCCCTAAAGGGCTTAGCTGCTAGTCTGGGTCTGCAGCAGTTGGTGAGGGAACCAGAGGAATAAACACACATGACCTCATCCTTACCAATCTGCCAGCTGCAGATGCATCTGTCCAAGACAGTATTGGGAAGAGTGACTACTGCACAGCCCTTGTGGGGATGTGTAAAAAGTAAAGGACAATCTGGCATGCTGTTTGAGAGTGCTTCCCTGCATTTTGCCTGTTTGACAACAAACCTCTTCCCTCGGAAAGGAGGCATTGTTCCCTATTGTGTTGATGCTATGTTGTACTCTGATTTTCTAGCAGTATCTGTATTTTGCCATTTTCTTTTCCCTCTTTCCAATATAGATGTATGCTGTCTGTAAAAGTTTTAATATTATAACTTCGTAAATGCAGATAGTGTCTTCTTGGCATATTCCACTGTGATGCTTAAATTTTTAAAAGTTGTTTTGGTCTCTTTATAGGTTGCTGAATACTTGTATGCAAATGGGATGGCATTCGAGTTCCCAGAACCTAAGGACAAAGAAAAGTATTTTCTGTCAAAGGTCTGGAAGACGGACTATGAGTCATTCCTTCCAGATGTTTACGATTGGTCAGAGACTGCAACAAGACTACCTAAGATGTAGTCCAATGCTATGTTTAAAAGTTTTCTTCTAATGTATCTGGTTTACTAACTATAGGAACGTTATCCAGCTGGCAGCAGACCACTCTTCTTTAAATTATCAAACTTACCAATCACCTCCTTTTGTATCTTGCAAATTGATTTTATTAACTTGATCTGTTTTTCACCTTTCATTAGTCACTATTCATAGGAAATATTCAATTTGTATCTAAAGAAAGAAAGAACTATGTTTAAATGGTTTTCATTGTCTGAGGATGTTCCAAATAGTTCTGTCAAATACAGTTACCAACTTGAAATACAGATTTCTTTAATCTGAAAGATGGCCCCTCCAACAAAGTAGGAGTGTCTCAATCTGTCTCATTTGTGTGCTAAAATTTTAAGTTTCAACTTGGACACAAGAGTCCAGGTACTGGGCCAAGTTCAGTGTTGCAGTACCTTGGCATGAATTTACAAATAAAAATACTCTGTCACCTTTGGAAATCTGTATTTTCCTAGTAAATCATCAAAAAAGCATTAGTTATGACACTCCTTTCCTCTGAAATTCTACATTTCTTCACTATATTTTGTGTGTAAGGATGGCAAGTGTATAAGAAATAATGACATTTTCTAAAACTCTAAACTTTGTAGTTCGAAGATATACCTGAATATTCTGAATATTTTTACATATTGAATCATATTTTGGATACTATATGCAGAACTCAAAGGACAGAAATGTCGGGAAAACAAGATTAAAAACAAATTCTGGAAATTCTTGGATCTCGTGACATCTGCAAGAAGTAGTAGTAAACTTCTCTGTTCCAGTCTCTACCAATGTTGCCTGACTGAGAATGTTTAGCATGTTCTTTCCAGATTTAGGATATTTTGCTTTTGTATCATGAATTAATTTGCAGTCTGATATTTGAAAGGGAAAACAAGAGCACTGCTTTGGTTGCCATGATTTTTTGTTAATGATTCTGCCAACCAATGCATAATTACTGTTAATGTGCTGGCTGATCCCTTTTTTGCACATTTCTCAAACGATCCTGTCCATTGTCTGGGCCTACCTCGCAGTACACTTGACAAGCTCCTATAGGAACTTTCTGATCTAAATCTTTCGCTTAAAATATACCTTTACCTAATTCATTATCTACGAATGAAATTAAAAGTGAGTTCTTGTGTAGTCGCTAAGGGGGATGCTAGATTACGGGGCAGTTAGGTCTGTTCCACTTTTAAGTTGGTGTTGGTAGCTATTCTGCAAAGGCTAAATCTTTATACAATGGAAAGGATGGCTTTAGGTGAAGTTGGAAAAACTGTGAACCCATATGAGGCAAATAGCAATAAAGGAAAATGTTTGTAATTTTGCATGTGTTGTACCTCTTTGCTCTAAATCTGCACGAACTCCTAGTATCAATTAAGTGGGATTAATTTGAACTTTCCTAAGGTGAAAACTAAATGATAGCAAGCTAGTCACTCATTTAAACCTTTAGTGATTACCTCTTCCATCATTTGTTGTTTGCCTGACAACCTGAAGTTATCCCGATTTCTGGTCACTTAGAAATCCTGGAGGCGTTCCAAAGAATTGGGCTAGAATGGTATTAATATACTTTGTGGCTGTTGATTTGAGCCTGTTGAATGTGCCTGCACCTGTGAAGTGTAGATGTGTATTTTTTGAGATTAGTAACTTTTGAAATGAATATGGCTGTACTACCTTTTGAAGCTTAAACACAATTGCGATCGGTGATGTTACTGTTTAAATAAATAATGGAAAAAAATAGCAGTATACGAGAAAGGTTCTCAAAGCACTTTCCAATTCAAATCCTGCCTTTAAATTATTTATTTTTAATAAATAGGACTTTGTGATCTTAGGAATAGTTATCTAAAACTTTGTCTCTGGTTTAACCAAAACATTTATCAGAATGGAATGCACTGAAAGAAATGCTTGCATATGGTAAAGATTTTATTTATTGATGATCAGTGTTAACTACTTGACACCATACTGTTTTTTTTAAACCATGATTCTTTATTCCCATTCCCTGCCCTGCCTTGGAATGTAGGCTTTGTGATTTATCACCTTTTTCGTCATGGAATCTTTACATTGAACGTGAACTACATAGGCATATTCCTGATGGTCCATGTGTTATGTATCGGTGTTTGTCTGTAATTGCTTATTACTGAAATAATAAAAGTCTTTTCAATATTTTTGTATTGGTGTTTGCTAAAATTTAGAGCTAATTAAGTACAGGAACCCATTTCCTTTTAACATGCTGTTTAGAGTTCTGACAGTGTCCCACCTGAACTGAAATTTGTCATGCTTTCTGAGGGCTGTTGTTTTGTCACATTATTGTCAAATGTACCTTCCTTTTGATATAATTATCAATATGTATAATTTCTTTTGAGGAATAAAACCTTCACAGGAATTTATCCATTTTATTTGTAAAAGCAGAATATTTTTATATGAGAAGAGACAGGAGAAAACAGACAGAGGGTCCTGGGGTGATCTTGTATACTAATCAATGAAAGTTAACTTCTAGATGCAGTAAGCAATTAAGAAACAAAATAGTGTGTTAGCCATTATATCTAGAGGGCAGTTGGGGATGGGTAATAAATGCTGGCCTAACCACTGGCATTGTATCCTATGAAAGAATATAAAAAGAATATTACAAAAGGTTTGGAATATGAGTGAGAAATCGCTCCACAACTGTAAAGGACCTTGAGCTTACAACTGAAGGACTGTATGCAGTTTTGTTCCCCTTATTTATGAAAGGATATTTTAATCTGTACAGATAGTTATCACAAACCTTTAGAGCAGTTAGGAATTAAACTAAATCTTCTGGCCCAGAGTTAAGGTCAGTACGCCACAAGAGCCTTAAATGATCAACTTCACATTGTCTCATTTCCCAACTGATTAGTGCAATTTTTTAAAAACATCAAATTAGCTGCCAAGGTACAATTGAAATATCTATCCCCTATGCCTCAACTTGAACCTCTGATTTAGGTTTAGTGATATTACCACTTCCTGAAGGAGTGTATTTAAGGTGGGTTAAACTTGATCCTCCTGGCACAACAGAATTGTCCTTTTAAGGAAAAAGGTTAATCATTTGGAAGCATATTCCCTTGAATTAATGATAAAACCTTCAATATTCTTAAGACGTGATAGAGTAAGTGCTGGGAGTATGTTTGCATAGGCTGAGGAGACTAGAGCTTGTGGCAAGTAACAAAATAAATGAGCAGCCTTTGAGAAGAATGAGAAATGTCTGCAGTCAAAGGAGTGTGAACTTGGAATTCTCTTTTTCTTTTCCCCAGAGGTGTGTGCTTTGTCACTTAGTACATGCAGGACAGAAACCAATAGATTATTAGATGTTGAGGAGAAGGTATCAGATGGTGAGAGACGGTGGAATTACATAGGATATATGTAACAATCCATTTGACCCAAGCAGTCTATGTTGGTGTTTGTGTTTTCGTTCACATATCCTCCATCTTTTCTGATCCAAGTCGTCCACTGAAACCATCTATTCGCTTGGAATCCCTACAGTGTGGAAACAGGCCCTTTAGCCCAAGAGGTCCACACCAACTCACTGAAGAGTATCCAACCTAAACCCATTCCCCAACCATATTACATACATTTACATCCAAGGAGCAGGAGAATCGACGTTTCGGGCATGAGCCCTTCTTCAGGAATGAGGAAAGTGTGCCAAGCAGGCTAAGATAAAAGGTAGGGAGGAGGGACTTGGGGGAGGGGCATTGGAAATGTGATAGGTACCTATCACATTTTCCATGCCCCTCCTCCCTACCTTTTATCTTAGCCTGCTTGGCACACTTTCCTCATTCCTGAAGAAGGGTTCATGCCTGAAACGTCTATTCTCCTGCTCCTTGGATGCTGCTTGACCTGCTGCGCTTTTCCAGCAACACATTTTTCAGCTCTGATCTCCAGCATCTGCAGTCCTCACTTTCTCCTACATACATTTACCACTAACATTCCTGAACACTATCAGCAATTTCACATGGCCGATTAATCTAACCTGCATGTTTTGGATTGTGGGAGGAAACCCACGCAGCTATGGGGAGAATGTGAAAACTCTACACAGGCAGTCGCCTGAGGCTGGAATCAAACCCAGGTCCCTGTTGCTGTGAGGCATCAGTGCTAACCACTGAACCACTGTGCCATTTCAAATACTTGTCTAACTTTCCTTTAACCACACAATGTCACTGAGTTCCACATTCTTGGCACTGTTGGGATGAAGAGGTTTCTTTGGAATTCCATAGGTGACTATCTTATATTGTTAGTTCTACTTAAGCTGTTCCTCACAGAAGGAAGCATTCCCTGTATAACCACTATCAAAGTCTTTCATAATTATAAAGATCTCTGTTAGCTCACCCCATTCCAATTCTTTCCAGATAAATATGTCCATATTGTTATGGAATCATTTTTTGTAAATCTCTGCACTCTCTCCAGTATATAGAATTATGGGATACAGAAGAGATCCTTTGGTCTATCAAATCTGCACCAACAAACACTTGACCCGTAACCTTGAGTGCTAAGACCTTTTCAAATGGTCATCCAAGCACCTTTTAAAGATTGAGAGGTTTTCCATCCTAAGTACCCTCCCAGGTAGTGCATTTCAGATTCCCACCACCTCAGATGAAAAGTTCCCTCAAATCTCCCCTGAACATCATGCTTTTCACCTTTAAAATTATGCCCCTTGGTTATTTAACCTTCAATTGAAGGGAACAGCTGCTTCCTGTGCAATCCATCCAGGTCCCTCCATCTTCTCCACATGTCAGGCCCCAGCCTTTCCTGCTCTGAAGAAAACACACAGAGCTCATCCAACCTCACTTGATACATAAAATGGTCCATCCCAGGCAACATTCTGATGAATCTCCTCTGCACATCTATCCTTTAGTGTGGTGACTAGAACAGCACACAGTACTCCAGTTATGGCCTAACCAAAGTTTTGCTTTTTGTGTAGCACCAACGTAATGTCCATGGTCTTATAATTTATGCCATGGCTGGTAAAGGCAAGTGTCCAATATGACACCTTAATTACTTTAACAAAGCTGTCCTGCTGCCTTGGATCGAAGGTCAAGCACCCCAAGATCTTTCTATTCCTCTGAGTTTTAGTGTCCTGGCATTCATTGTCTTGTTACTCCCAAAGTGTATCACTTCACATTTTAATCGGGATTAAATTCCATGCGTCACTGAATTGCCCATCTGACATATCCATCGAAATACTGTAACCTGAGACCTCCTTCCACCTTCATCCATTCAGCTAATCTTTGTGACACCCACAAACGTAGTGTCCACCACTCCCCACCCCTGGTCATTTTCATCTCACTCGCACTCCTTTTTATCATATGGCAGCCAAAACTGCGCATGTTATTGCACCCATTAGAGGTGGTACACGTGCTTTTTGTTTTCATTGACCTTCCATTTGATCGAAGTTCTACAGCATGGAGACAAGTCCTTTGGCCCAAACTGATCCATGCCAACCAAAATGTCCATCCATGTTAACCCCATTTCCCTGCTTTTGGCCCATATCTTTCTACTCTTTAACTCTCCATGTATTTGTCAAAATGCCTTTCAAATGTTGTTCATCTTCTTTCCCACCTAGACTTGTACATTTTGACTTATGTGATCTTTGAGGAGAAAGTGAGGTCTGCAGATGCTGGAGATCAGAGCTGAAAATGTGTTGCTGGAAAAGCGCAGCAGGTCAGGCAGCATCCAGGGAACAGGAGAATCGACGTTTTGGGCATAAGTTTCCTGAAGAAGGGCTTATGCCTGAAACGTCGATTCTCCTGTTCCCTGGATGCTGCCTGACTTATGTGATCTCCCTATTGTCACCAAAATGTACAACTTGACATTTGAATTGGATTTAATTTGCCAATTATTTGCCCATTCTGCAAGATTAATAATGTTCTCCTGTAGTTTGCTTGTCTTCAATATTGATTACACTAAATAAGGGTCAGGGAGATAATCTGCAAATGTAGAAATTGTGATTTTGATTCTCAAGTCCAAATTATAAATGTAAATTGTGAATAACAGTTGTTCCAGCTTAAGAAATACCACTTCCCAACTTCTGCCACCAAATTACAATCTTTATTCTCACACTCTGCTTTTGAGTTCTTTTTCCTTTTTTTAGTTCTTAATGCTTATTTTTTTCCCCAACACCATGTCGTGTGTGTGCAGGCGTTGGACACAGTGAAAAATGTGTAAATCTTTATTTATATTCCATACCAGGAGGAAAAAGAAACACCCGAGTAGCCTGTGACAAGCAGTGTCCTTCTCGAGGGGCAATGCTGCGTGATCAAACAGTGAAGGAGAGGGCCACTCTGCTTTCTATTTTTTTCTTTCTCACCCCCACACTACAGCCTAACTGCAGTACTGCTTATCCGTCTCTGTCTCCATCCTTGAACACGGGACCAGCTCCTTCAGAGCCAGCTGAGTGAAATAAACTCCTGTTTATTTTTTTTCCCAGCACCCATGGTGTGTGTGTAGGTGTGAGACACAGTGAAAGACACAAGGTGCACAAATATTTTTTTTTCCCCCTTTTAATTTAACCCCCACACTACCACCTAAATGCAGTAGTGCTTATTTTTCTTCCCCAGCACCCATGGTGTGTTTGCAGGTATGAGACACAGTGAAAGACACACAGTGCATGAATATTTATTCAATTTCCACCACCAGAAAGATAGGAAAACACCCGAGTGACCAGTGACAAACACTGCCCTTCACATCAAAGGACAATGCTGTGTGATGAAAACAGCGAAGAGGAGGGGAGGGACTAAATCAAAATAGAGTTGGAGGGAGAAATAATGCACTCCACTCCCTGCGGCGCCCACCTCTCCCTGAACAACTCCAGGATGTTAGTGGACACCCGGGCCCTAACGTAACCACGGAAGAGGGGCAGGCAGTCGGCCCTAACGACCCCCTCCACGGCCTGCTGCCTGGACCTGTTGATGGCCAGGCCCAGGAGCAGACCCACGAAGAGGTCTTCAGACCTCCCCTCCCTCCTCCGTACCGGGGTGCCCAAAGATCAGGAGCGTGGGACTGAAGTGCAACCAAAAGCAGAGGAGGAGGTTATTAAGAAAATCAAAGGGAGTGCAAACGCCCACACCCAATATACACGTGGTCCACGGACTCCACAGCACCACAGAACAAGCAGTTGGGCTGGGAGTCCGTCAACCACCGCAATCTGCAGTTGCAGGGGTCTGCTGCGTGCAGCACCCTCCACCCCAGATCCCCGAGAGAAAGGGGGAGGACTCCCGTGTAGAGAGCCCTCCACTGGGGATCCCCACCGCCTAGTGGCAAATGGGCACGCCAAGGCATGTCTGGACAGTGGATGAGGGAGAAGAGGTGGACGGTGTGCAGCAGCAGTCTATACAGGGCCCTCCTTTTTACCCCCTGGAAGGGAACAAAATTAAAATTCCGGAGGCAGCTCAGGTTGTGGGGCACAGGCTCCCGCGGGAAGTACGGGACCTTGGGGCCAATGTGAAATTCCATCCGGGCTGGGGTGAGTGCGGACGGGATCCCACCGCACACCTGAGCGTCCTCCAACTGGTGCACTTAGACGGGTCCGAGCACCGCCGTTTTAATGCGACGAATGGCGGTGGCCACGTACCGGACGTCTACCGCTGCACTGCTCGCTATGTCCTGCGGCAGCGTCCAGCCCAGGCCCCCGGCACGCCCCCGACCCTGGTCGCCCTCGCCACCACGGCCCTCTCCTCCGACAGCCACTCGAACCCGCGAGTACGGAGGTGCGGATTCCTGAGCAATGGCTCCCTGACGACAGCCGCTACTCCAGCCAGAGGGTAGGCATGACGCGATTCGACCATGTTCCAAACAGTGATCAGGTCCTGGTAAGAGACAGGCAGTGTCTTGAGGGCGACCTCCAAACCGTCACGGTTGACGAACAGGAGCTGCGTGTCGTAGTTGAGTTTATGCACCTGGTGGAAAAAATATGTCGCCAGGGCGCACCACATAGGAGGAGGCTCGACGTAAAGATATCGCTGCAAGGTCTGAAGGCGGAACGTTGCGACCTGGGTGCGGACGCACACCAGCGACTGACCGCCCTCCTCAATAGGGAGACTCAGAACCTGCGCAGCGACCCAGTGCATCTTTTTGTCCCAGAAGAAGAAGTCGACCAACGTTCTCTGGATGTCAGCGACAAAGCCAGGAGGAGGGACCAAAGTGACCAGCTGGTACCACAGCATGGCGGCCACCAGCTGGTTTATGACCAGCACTCGACCCCTGTAAGATAGCACTCGGAGCAGCCCTGTCCAGCGGCCTAGGCGAGCCGAAACTTTGGCCTCCAGCTCCTGCCAGTTGGCCATAAACAGAATTTTTTTTTCTCTTCTCCAGCTCTCAGAGTGAATAGAACCCTATGTGCTTATTTATTTTTTTTAACTCCTTTTTTTTTACTACAGTGCTCTTTATTCTTTTTCCCACACTACCGCCTAACTGCTGTAGTGCTCTATTTACTGTTTTTTTTTTTCCCCCCCACACTACCACCTAAGTGCAGTAGTGCTTATTTTTTCCCCCCGAATGCCCGCAGAGTCCCGAGCAGGTACTCGTGATCGACCCTGTCGAACGCCTTCTCCTGGTCGAGAGACAGGAAGGCGCTCGGCAGACCAGCCCGTCGACAGAAATGGATCAGGTCCCGGACCAGGTGGATGTTGTCGTGTATCCCCTGGCCCAGGACCGTGTAGGACTGGTTCGGGTGAATCATTAGATTAGATTACTTTACAGTGTGGAAACAGGCCCTTCGGCCCAACAAGTCCACACCGACCTGCCGAAGCGCAAACCACCCATACCCCTACATTTACCCCTTACCTAACACTACGGACAATTTAGCATGGCCAATTCACCTGACCTGCACATCTTTGGACTGTGGGAGGAAACCGGAGCACCCGGAGGAAACCCACGCAGACACGGGGAGAATGTGCAAACTCCACACAGTCAGTCACCTGAGGCGGGAACTGAACCCGGGTCTCTGGCGCTGTGAGGCAGCAGTGCTAACCACTGTGCCACCGTGCTGCCCACCATGGAGGCCAGGCGAGAAGACAACACCCTGGTGAAGATTTTGTAGTCCCTGCTGAGGGAGACTGGACGCCAGTTCCTCAAGGAACGAAGGTCTCCCTTCTTTGGCAGCAGGATGATGACCGCCCTGCACCAAGAAAGGGGCAGCTCTCCAGCATTTAGACACTCCCCCAGGACCTGTGCGTAGTCGCTCCCCAGGACGTCCCAGAACGCCCTGAAGAACTCCACACAGTCAGCCCGTCCAGCCCCGGGGACTTGCCCCTCGAGAGCCGGTCGAGGGTGCCGGTCAGCTCCTCTAAAGTGACGGGAGCATCGAGCCTTCCGGCGTCCTCCGGGCTGAGCTGCAGCACGTCCTCCCACAGAACTCTGCGAGCATCCTCGCTGGACGGATCCTGAGAGAACAGAGCTGTGTAATAGTTTCGGATGTGGGCCCTGATGCCCTCCGGATCAGAGACGAGGGACCTGTCGTCGGCCAGCAGCACAAGGAGCTGCTGACGGGTGCCACGCCTTTTTTCCAATGAGTAGAAGGGGGAGCCACGGTCCAGATCCTGGAGGAGCTGGATCCGCGACCTCACGTATGCGCCCCGAGCCCAGACGAGCTGCAGGTCCCGGAGCGCGGCCTTCTTCTCTTCGTACGCCCCGGGCAGGGCCGGGTCCGCATCGGGCTGACCGAGGCGTGACTCCAGGTCGAGCAACTCCCTCTCCAACTCCCCGATCCTGGATTTCCGCCTCTTCGTCGACCCCCTCGCATACTCCTGACAGAAGACGCAGACGTGAGTCTTGCCCACATCCCACCATAGCCTCAGGGAGGGGAAGCTTCCCCGCTTCCTTCTCCAGCCGGCCCAGAAATGACGAAACGAGTCCCGGAACTGCTCATCCTCCAGCAGCAGGTTGTTAAAGTGCCAATACGCGGAGCCGAGCCTGGCGCCGAACGGAAGGAGTTCCGCCCACACCAGGTGGTGGTCCGTGCACGACACCTGCCGCATGGAGGCCTTCGGAAAACAGGAGGCGTACGCCCGCGAAACGTACAGGCGGTCGATTCTGGACACTCCGACCCCAGGCCTCACGAAGGTGAAGGCGATGGAGTCGGGATGGAGATCCCGCCAGACGTCCACCAGGTCGAAGGACTTGACCAAGTCCCCCAACCTCTTCCCTGACGCGCGGTCAGTGCGGGCACCGCCGTGGTCCCTGCCCTCGAGGACACAGTTAAAATCTCCCCCGAGGACGACGCACTGGCCCTCGTCGATGGAAGCGAGATGAGCGGACACTTCTTCGAAGAAGCTCGCTTGCCTCGGCCCGGCCGGGGGAGCGTAGACGTTCACCAAGTGAAGCACCGCGCCCCCCAGCCGAACCGTCAGGTGAAGCAAACCTCCCCCAGGACCTGTGCGTAGTCGCTCCCCAGGACGTCCCAGAACGCCCTGTAGAACTCCACAGTCAGCCCGTCCAGCCCCGGGGACTTGCCCCTCGAGAGCCGGTCGAGGGCGCCGGTCAGCTCCTCTAAAGTGACGGGAGCATCGAGACTTCCGGCGTCCTCCGGGCGGAGCTGCAGCACATCCTCCCACAGAACTCTGCAAGCATCCTCGCTGGACGGATCCTGAGAGAACAGAGCTGTGTAATGGTTTCGGATGTGGGCCCTGATGCCCTCCGGATCAGAGACGAGGGACCCGTCGTCGGCCAGCAGCACAAGGATCTGCTGACGGGTGCCACACCTTTTTTCCAACGAGTAGAAGGGGGAGCCACGGTCCAGGTCCTGGAGGAGCTGGATCCGCGACCTCACGTACGCGCCCCGAGCCCCGACAAGCTGCAGGTCCCGGAGCGCGGCCTTCTTCTCTTCGTACGCCCCAGGCAGGGCTGGGTCCGCATCGGGCTGACCGAGGCGTGACTCCAGGTCGAGCAACTCCCTCTCCAACTCCCCGATCCTGGATTTCCGCCTCTTTGTCGACCTCCTCGCATACTCCTGACAGAAGACGTGGACGTGAGTCTTGCCCACATCCCACCATAGCCTCAGGGAGGGGAAGCTTCCCCGCTTCCTTCTCCAGCCGGCCCAGAAATGACGAAACGAGTCCCGGAACCGCTCGTCCTCCAGCAGCAGGTTGTTAAAGTGCCAATACGCGGAGCCGAGCCTGGCGCCGAACGGAAGGAGTTCCGTCCACACCAGGTGATGGTCCGTGCATGACACCTGCCGCATGGAGGCCTTCGGAAAACAGGAGGCGTACGCCCGCGAAACGTACAGGCGGTCGATTCTGGACACTCCGACCCAAGGCCTCACGAAGGTGAAGGCGATGGAGTCGGGATGGAGATTCCGCCAGACGTCCACCAGGTCGAAGGATTTGACCAAGTACCCCAACCTCCTCCCCGACGCCCAGCCAGTGCGGGCACCGCCGTGGTCCCTGCCCTCGAGAACACAGTTAAAATCTCCCCCGAGGATGACGCACTGGTTCTCGTCGATGGAAGCGAGATTAATGGACACTTCTTCAAAGAAGCTCGCTTGCCTTGGCCCGGCAAGGGGAGCGTAGACGTTCACCAAGTGAAGCACGTCAGGTGAAGCAAACGGCCTGGCATGGGCTCCCTGACACCCCAGATCTCTGGCTGAAAATGCGGGGCCAACAGGATAGCCACCCCGCCAGATCTGCGGGTGAGGTGACTCATGTAGAACCCCCCCCACCCCCGACACTCCAGGAGCCAGGTGGCTTCGTCTCTCGGGGTAGTGTGGGTTTCTTGCAGGAAGCACACCGCATACCTCCCGTCTGCGCTGTGACTCCCTGCTGCCATTGATGTTGAGGCTGGCTATAGTTGTCTCCTGTCGGAAGCTTTGTGCAACCACCACCAGTACAGTTAAAAACCGATATACACATTTACAGGAAGGACAGGGGAGGGGCACAGAAGTCCCTCGCTCTCACCAGGAGTGTCCCCAGGAAGTTCCTGACTCGTTTTCACTCGTTAATGTCAAGCTCAGGCGCCTGGCGAGCAGCGTAGGCCGACCAGTAAACTCTTTGAGGAACTCCAGCGGTCGGGCGCCAGTTGGGCTCTATCCCGGCGACTCAGAGTTTCCTCGACAAATTCCCAGAGTTCCTCGAGGGGGGATGAGGGGGAGATCGGTCGGGGGGTACCTGGGATTCGAAAACGTCACTGCAGACAGAGTCCGCATTGTCCCCGGTGTCCGCCACCGATCCCGAACCCTCCTCCGGGAGGTCACCCTCGGTCACCGACCCCTCCCCCACCGAGGGGATGGGGTCTGGTCCAGCACCGCCAACTGGCCTCAACCCCCCAGCGACCCCACCCCCAGGGTCACCGGCGGTACCTTCCTCAGCACACCCCTTCCCGGAACGCCCCGAGTTCAGGTCGGCGGGCAGCAGAGGCTCAGGGCCCCGCTCCTCTCCCGACACCGGGACGCCCGGCTCCTCGGGGAAAAGGTCCTCCCCCACAGCCAAGGCCCCCGGAAAAACAGTCTGGGAGGGAGGAGCGAGGATAGCACCTTCCTCCCCTCCACCGCTCGACGACCCAGCAGAGGATCCTCCATCGCCACCCGCACCGCGGCCCTCGTGGTTGTTAAAGTCCTCCCCAGGGGCCGGAGGAGTTGAGGCAGCAAGAGGCCCTGCTGTAGCCCCGGGGGGGGGGGGGTTGGAGTAGGTCAGGACACAGTGCGGGACAGTGAAGAGGCTCCGTTGGCTCGTCCCCCTGGGGAGAGAGGCAGCGCTGCTGGAGTATCTCTCCCCTCCAAGGGCCAGTACCTCTTCCCCAGAGAGACAGGGGGAAATTTAGGGGCCTTCCCCTCCCCGCCCGCCTTGGTGGCCATGGGACCCAAGGTCCCTCCCCCCAGCCTTTCCCGGAATACGATTGACTGGGAATACAGGGGGCGTGGCCAGGGTGGGGAGGATCAGCCGTGTCACTTCCTGCCCCACCCCTGGTTTATCAGGTGAGGGCAGGCGTGGTAGGGACCCAGTTCACTCTCCGGGGCCCAGAGACACGGTTGCTGCAGGAGGTGAGGCAGCGGTGGTTCCCCCCAGGTTAGTGCCAGGGTGTCCTCAGGCTCAGGGGCCCCCGGGACAGGTGTTGAAGCCCCTGGGGTTTCTCTAACGGGGTGGAGGGTGGATGTGGAGTCAGTGGGGCCAGGATCAGGTACGGGTTTGGGGGTCAGGATTCCCGCGCCGGGGTGACGTTGGAACGTCCGCAGGGGCATTGTCGTGCCGAGGTGGGGCAGGTCGTGGGCTCGGTGTCGGGGAAGGGAATAGGGTGGTCTCCCCGTGCGTGGGCCTGACACGTCGCCTCTTCTTCAGCGCCTTCTGGCCGGCCGGACGCTCAGCCCCCTCCCTGCCAGAGGCTGGAGCGTTGGAAGCCGCCGGGGCTGGTGGTATTAACTTCGGGGGAGGTGGAGTGGGTGCGGTGTCACCACCGTCAGCCGTTGGTACAGGCTGGGCAGCCTTCTGGGTGGGGCAGTTTTTTCTAATGTTCCCCACCGCACGCCATCCATCGTCCAGAAGGCACAGTAGGCCGTGCCCTCGTGGAGAAGGGTGAAGGAGCCTTCAGTGACCTCCTTCCGGGCCAGGCAAATGAACACCTGGCGCCGGAGTAGATGTGTCGGAGGGCGGGGTCCTTGAGACCGAGTAGGAGCGGTTGGACCCCTGACTGGATCTCCCCCAAGGTGGTGAGGTGGGGGAGAAGGAGCTCGCTGGCAATGAAGGGCGGGAGTGAGCCCCCTCTCCACGGCCAGGTGGACCGCCTGCTCGGTCTTAAGGAAAAAGACGGCCTTTCCCGTACATACAGGCCACAGTGACGATGGCCAGTAGGCTGACCATTTTTACCCCCACACTACCACCTAACTGCGGTAGTACTTATTTATTTGCCAGCACCAATGTTGAGTGAAAAGTTCAGTTTAATTTTTTTCTTTTCTTTCTATTATTTTATCCCCACACTACCGCCTAACAGCAGTAGAGCTTATTCTCCCTCGTTGTGTGCGTGCAGGTGACACTCCTGTTTATTTTTTTTTTCCTTTAACCCCCACGCTCCCACCTAACTGTGATAGTGCTTATTTTTTCCCCAGCACCCATGTTATGTGTGTGCAGGTGTGAGACAGCGTGAAAGACACAAGGTGCACGAATCTTTATTCAGTTTCCACCATCAGGAAGATAGGAAACATCCAAGTGGCCAGCGACAAGCAGTGCCCTTTATATCAAAGGGCAATGCTGTGTGATCAAACAGTGAAGGAGAGGGCCACTCTGCTTTCTATTTTTTTTTTGGTGAAAGCTCTGGTTTATATATTTTTTTAATTTAACCCCCACACTACCACCTAAGTGCGGTAGTGCTTATTTTATCCCCAGCACCCATGGTGTGTGTGTGCAGGTGTGAGACACAGTGGAAGACACAAAGTGCACCAATCTTTATAGAATTGGAGGGAGAAATGATGCACTCCACTCCCTGCGGTGCCCACCTCTCCCTGAACAACTCCAGGGTGTTGGTCGACACCGCGTGCTCCTTCTCCAAGGACACCCAGGCTCTAACGTAACACTCTGCTTTCTATTTTTTTCTTTTCTTTTTTTTTTAAATTTAACCGCCACACTACCACCTAAATGCGGTAGTGCTTATTTTATCCCCAGCACCCATGGTGTGTGTGTGTGCAGGTGGGAGACACAGTGAGAGACACAAAGTGCACGAATCTTTATTCAATTTCCACCACCAGGAAGATAGGAAAACATCCGAGTGGCCAGTGACAAACACTGCCACTGCCACATCAAGGGACAGTGCTGTGTGATCAAAACAGTGAAGGGGAGGGTAGGGACTAAATCAAAATAGAATTGGAGGGAGAAATGATGCACTCCACTCCCTGCGGCGCCCACCTCTCCCTGAACAACTCCAGGGTGTTGGTCGACACCGCGTGCTCCTTCTCCAAGGACACCCGGGCTCTAACGTAACACTCTGCTTTCTACCTTGAAGCCAGCTAGCAAGCTACTTGTCCCTGACTTTATTAATTAATTATGAGGCACCCTATCGAATGGAATGTTAGTGTTCTTATGACACAGTGGTAGTGACTCAATTTCTGATCCAGGATGCTTGGGTTTCAGTCCACCTACTCCAAAGGTAAAAACCATACAACACTAGGTCATAGTCCTACAGGTTTATTTGGAAGCACTAGTTTTCAGAGCGTTGCTCCTTCATCAGGTAGGTGTGAAGCAGGACCATAAGACAGAATTAATTAGCAAAAGATTACAGTGTCATGCAACTGAAATGATATATTTAACAAACCCAGACTGCTGTTAAGTCTTTCATCTTTTAGAATGGGTTGCAGGTTTCAGGGCTCCAAAGGTGTGTAATAACATCTGAGCAGGTTACTTAGAAAATATTAAGTGGAGTGTTAACTTCCTTTCTCTCCAACGATGCTCTTGACAGCATATTTCCAACATTTTCTGTTATTATTTCAGCTTTCTAACATTGCAATATTTTGCCTTTGTACCTTTATGACCTTCAAGCCACTATTAAATGTTTCTTCTTATTATTTTTCATGGTTGTTTGGAATTGCATCTTTCAAAGTTCTATTCCAGACTCTCAGAACGAGCTTCCTCTGAGCTTCAAAACTTGCAGAAGATACAAAAAACAAACAATGGGAGTGATAGAAAACCAAAAGTTCAGTAAGATTGAAGAACACAAAGTAATTGATATATGCAAAGGAGTGCTGGAGAAATCAATGGTACTAAAATAAATTTCCTCGTCTCTGATGGCATTTAAAGGAAAGGACTGCATTTTAACTTTCCTGACCTGCTTAGAGTAGATATGTTGGTAAAGCCCAAGGAAACTGAAAATTGAGGATTTTCTCCCCCAGCCTGCCCCCTGCATATGTATTGGTATTTATTTCCAAACTATTCCTCACCTGGAAATAAACATGTGACAGACTTGCTGCCTGTTCAACAGGAGCCGATGCTGAGGCAGCAGAGACAGGTAAGTTCACATCTAATACTCAGTCTCTCACGTCATGAATCCAACAGTTTTCAGTTTTAAAAACTTCCCCTATGCATGCATTGCTTTTGATGTTACAAAGTTCTTTGTTATAAAACAATCCCTCACGGATTTGCAAGCAGCAACTGTACTCTGTTTCTCAAAAGAAGAGGAACAAAGAAACTAGGTAATCTGATATGAGTAAAAGCTAGGGTCTGTCATTGAAAAAGTGATAACAAGGCACATGCAATCAACATAACTGTTTCAATTCATCAAACAATCCATTTTTTCTGGGGCTGCGCTGTCACTGTAGATGAGTGAGAACAAGTGGATGTAGAAAATTTGAATTTTCCAAAGACATTTGATAAGAGACCCTTGTCATAGTATTCATTAATATTAGGGTGCACACAATCAATTAACAGACAAGTGGGGTTAAACCGACCATTTTGGATGGGAAGGCTGTTCTTAGTAGCATGACTGGCAGTTTTAAAATCACTCACAGGATGTGGGTATCATTGGCTGGGCCAGAATTTGTTGCTTATCTGCAGTTGCTGTTGTAATATTGGTGGTGAGCTGCCTCCTTGAATTGCTGCACCTTCAATGCTGTAAAGGAAGGCATTCCAGGATTTTGACCCACTGACAGTGAAGGAGCAATGATATATCTCCACATCCAAAATGATAAGTGGCTTGGAGGGAACTTGCAGGTGTTGTGAGCCCATGTGTCTGCTGCCTTTCTACTTCTCGATAGCAGTAGTTGTGGATTTGGAAGGTGCTGTCTAAGAATCTTTGATAAATTTCTGCAGTGCATTTCAAAAATATGTGACAGACTTGCCTGTTCAACAGGAGCCGATGTTGATTTCAAAAATAAATGTTTGTTCTTCAAGTAGTAAACTAAGTTTCAGCTGAAGACTGGTAAGGGGACAATGGTCAGCCAACGTCATAACCCTTAGACAAAAGGGTTCAGATAATTGATTGACATAGAGAAAATAATCAATCCCTGAAAACATGATGCAACAATAAGTAGTTGAGTGTAGAGTGGCAGTTCACATTGGATACTCTTTAGAGAGCAGCTCTTATCAGGCAAATCTTGTAAGCAGTGGTCCTTATCAAGTATCCCTCGAAGAGTTGTTTTCTCAGATGGAAGCCTTGGAAGAGTTCCCTAACGTTTTGGATAGAGAGCAAAATGTTGCCCATACAACTTTAACAAGGCAACACATTTTGCACCAACAGCCTGTTTGTCCTCTGCTATCATGAACCAACCTTAATTGTACACTTTCTTTATCTAATTAACAAATGAACTGTACCTAAATTAGTGCGCCTCAACAGAGTATCAGAAGTTGCCAACTGCTGATATTCGGTACCTGTGATCATGAACCCACCAACATCAACAGTGGTGTTAGGAGTGGGATATCATAGAAATTGAGGTTTAATTGGCTTTAAGGTTGAGACGATGTAAAGCAGCAGACTGAAGTTAAACATATTTTGAATAATAATTCATAAAACAGGAAGTCATGGGATATTTTAAAATACAACACAGTTTCATGGAATAGTTGGAATTATCAGTAACGAGGTGTAACTGAAAATTGTAGGAAGTTTGATGGCATTTGTGTGTGTGTCCTTTATAGCCTTTCAAAAGAGTTTATGAACAACTGAGTTAGAGACAGTCTGAAATGAGTTAGACCATGGTGCCCAATTGTGTGCTTTACAATTGTACAAGAGAAATAAAAAGCTGTAGGAATTGGTAAAAGAGCTTCAGAGTAAAAATGATTGTCAATGGGAATGCAATGTGACCCTTCTGTATAATACGAGGAAAAGGCTGCAGGTATACTTTGCATTGCAACTAGACCAACTGGAAATTGGTATTGAAATGGATCATAGACTTTTCCCTTGAGTTAGCTAAAATCAAAACAACAGCTGGGACAGCTCTTGCACAAGGCAATGATAACCTTGAGAACATAGTTAAGAGTGCTTTCTCCATTGTTCCATCTCTAACTAGTGAACCAATGCCAATGTGTAATGTCCCCAGGAACTGGAAAGGATGTGCGTAAAAATAATATCCTTTAGGCAGAGGTAAGGAAGAAATCAATAAGCCTTCTTTTTCCCCAGTGAAGTTAAAGAAATCCCCTGTGAAAATTGGATTGTATTCAGAGTTCCCATGACTATTAGATTGACAGCATCCTTTACAATCAACTGAAAATCAGTACTAAAATAGAGAGCAGTTCAAAAACATCATCAAATCAAATCTTATTTGATAAAAACAGCTTAAAACAAATATGAAAGAAAAACTCGGCAGGTCAGGCAGCATCTGTGGAGAGAAATTAGAGTTAACGATCACTCAAGCTTTTCCAGCTATTTCTATTTTTGTCTTTGGATACTGCAAAGCACCTACAGTTCTTGTAGTTATATCTTTGGTCAAACATGGACAAAAAAGCTGAATTTCAGAGGTGAGGTAAGAATGACTGCCTTTGACGCCAAGGCCATGTTCATTTCAAGACAAAAATAGAAGTTGCTAGAAAAGCTTGAGTTCTCATTAACTCTGATTTCTCCACAGATGCTACCTGACTTGCTGAGCTTTTCTAGCAGTTTCTATTTTTTGTTAAAATGAATGCAGACTCAATGTCAATGGTAGTCACTCTTTCCTCACCTCTGAAATTCAGCTCTTTTGTCCATGTTTGAACCAATGGTGCAACAAGGTCAGGTGCTACCTGGCCCTGCTGGAATCCAAACTAGATGTCACTGAGCGGGTTATTGCTCAACATGTGCTTCTGGATAGCACTGTTGATTACACCTTCGATCACTTTACCGGTGATCGAGAGTAAACTGATGGAATGGTATTTGGCTGAGTTGGATTTCTCCTGTTCAATGTGTATAAGGACATATCTGACAATTTTCCATATTTCTGGGCAGATGCCAGTGTTGTAGCTGTACTGGAAGTGCTTGGCTAGGCGTGTGACAAGTTCTGGAACACACATCTTCAGTGCTATTGCAAGGATGTTGTCAGGGCTCATAGCCTTTGCAGTATCCAGTGCTTCCAAATGTTTCTTGATATCACATTGAGTGAACTATATTGACTGAAAACTGATAACTGTGATGCTAGGATCATCCACTCAGCACCTCCAGTTGAAGATTTTAGCGAATGCTTCAGCCTCATTCTTTACAATAACGTATTGAGGATGGGTCCCTCAGCCTCCAGTGAGATTTTAATTGTCCATTACCTTTCATGACTGGGATGTGGCAGGAATCCAGAGCTTAGATCTGATCTGATTGGTTATGGAATTGCTTTTCTCCATCCATCACTTGCTGCATTTGCTGTTTGGCATATAGGTAGTCCTGCTTGGTAGCTACATTAGGTTGACTCCTCATTTTTAAGGACACCCGGTGCTGCCCCTGATATGCCCTCCTTCACACTTTGTTGACCCCTGGGTTGATGGTACTGTTATGAAGTTGAAGGTTTCTACTGTACCTTTAAGAAAGAATGCTGTTCTGCATTGAGAACTTCCAAGTGCAGTCTCAGAGTGTACTGGAAAATTGAAAATATGTAATATTTGGCTGTGAAATAGGTATCTGAGTTGGTTGCTGTTTTGCCAACAATTCAAGTTTAACCAATCAGTTTAAATTATGCCCAGGATATTAAAACCCAATTGAGTTTGAATTTATTGTTTTGCCAGCATAAACCAATGAGACGATCTGATGTTGGGGATATAAAAATGCAGGCATTTTGAAAATCAGACCGAGCAACTGCTATCAAGAGAGAGACCCAAGATATTGAAACAGTACCTGTTCATAGGATGCATTTTTACAGTAAAAAGAAAGATGATGATCCAGGGAGATCTTCAGCTGAAAGAAGAAAGACACTGAAAATATCAGTCTCTATGGTTTTGAAATTAAGTTGATGTAATTTTAATAAGTATTTTATTGGAACAGTATATTGTTATAGTGTTGGAGACAGGTTATAAGTAGTTGAGAGAAAGGGGGCTTAGAGTTGTGAATAATTGTTGTTTAATGTTCACTTTTAGAGTTAAAGAATAAATTAATATTATTTTCTTTAAATAGTGGTATTTGGGAGTTCTCCATCACTCATATTTTAACAGATTACGACGTGAGATGAGCTTTTCTGGGTGTTCAGTTTAATTAACAGAGGGGTTCACTGCCATGTCCTAACATACCTTGTGAGAATATACCAAGCCATGAGGTTGCAGATTGTGGAAAATTGTAATTCAGTTACAGCTGATGGCCCATAGTGTTTCATGGATGTCCAATCTTGAATTGCTTGATCTGTTCAGTCAATTTAATATGGTTATTGTGCCACACACAAGGTAAAATGTGAAGACTCAATGTGAAGTTGGGCTTGGTCTCCACAAGGACTGTGTGGCAGTCACTCACAGTGATACTGTCATGGACAGATGCATCTGTAGTCGGCAGATTGGTAATGATGAAGTCAAATATGTTTTTCCTCTTGTTTCCTTCACCATCTGTTTCAGACCCAGTCTAGCAGCTATGTCCTTTAGGACCTGACCAACTCAATCAACAATGATATTGCTGAGTCATTCTTTGTGATGGACATAAAAGATCATCATGTAGTGTACATTCTGTGCCCTTACCACTCAGTGCTGCTTCCAAGTGCTATTCAATATGGAGGAGTAATGATTCATTAGTTGAGGGTGGTGTTGGAGGTGAGGTGGGCAAGAAGTGTTATGTTATAGTCAGCAAGTGGTTTGGCCTGACACCTGGAGACTTCATGGGATCCACAATTATGATCTCATGTCAAACATAGACAAGTTATTTAGACCCAACTATTTATTATCTTTATCAATGGTTTTAATGTACCAAATATACAGTATATAGTTATGTGAACAACATCAAGCTAGGTTGGAAACCAAGTGGTGAGGAGACTTTAAAAAGATTTAACCCAGATAAGTAATGAGACAAAATGGCATTTGTGGTAAATGTGAAATCATCCACTTTAGTGGGAAGAATGAGGATTGACATTATCTTTTACACTAGATAAAAGAAAAATTGAAATTTTGACAGTAGATGCCAATTCATTGCTTTCCTCTTGCTGGATTGACTGAATTGATGGTCAATGGTAATGTCGCTGGAAATAGTAATCCAGGTTAATACTTTGGGGGGCATGGTTTCAATTCCTACCATGGCAGCTGGTGGAAGTTATGTTTGATTAACATCTCTGGAATATAAAGCTAGTTTCATTAATCATGGACCATGAAACTGACATCAATTGTTGTAAAAATCCCTGATTAACCAAGGTCCTTGAGAAAAGGAAATCTTCCATCCTTCCCTGTTCAGGCTTATACATGAGAAAGTGAGGATTGCAGATGCTGAAGATTAGAGTCAAGAGTGTGGTGCTGGAAAAGCACAGCAGGTCAGGCAACATCGGGCATTCCTGATGAAGGGCTTATGCCTGAAACATCGATTCTCTTGCTCCTTGGATGCTGCCTGACCTGTGTTTGTCCAGCATTACACTCTCGACTCAGGCTTATACATGACGCTAGATTCACTGTAATGTGGTTGACTCTGAAATGGCCTAGCAAGGCCCTCCGTTCAAAAGGTCAATTAGGGTTGTATCACTGGCAAGGCTATCTAATGCAAATGAAGAAATAAAACATCAAGTAGAATATACATCAAAAATAATTTATTCTGCCAAAACAGTGTAGGTTGGATTCTATTTCCTATTTAACCCTCTGTCAATCTTCCTTATCTAACTTTCTTTTCTCTTTTTGAATGCATTTGTAATCTGCCCTTGAATATATTTAGCCTCTTTATGTCAAGGCACCATTTGACTGTAAGGTAGCAGGTAGCTCTGGCATGTGCAGCTCTTCTGGTTTTTGTAAAAGTAGGGAAGTTTCACAGCAGCTGTACATGGCCTTGGTGAGACCACATCTGGAGTGCTCTCTACATCTTTGAGTTCTTTATTTGAAAAAAGGTTCACTTGACTCAACCTTAGGATTATGGTCAAGATTAGAGTAGTACTGGAAAAGCACAGCATGTCAGTCAGCATCCGAGGAGCAGAAAAATCGGGCCCTTACTAATGAAGGGCTTTAGCCCGAAACGTTGATTTTCCTCCTCCTCGGATGCTGCCTGACCTGCTGTGCTTTTCCAGTGCCACACATTTTGACTCTAACTTCTCCAGCATCTGCAGTACCCACTTTTGCCTTAGAATTATGGTCAATCTCATGAAGAACGATTTTTGAGGTTATTTATATCCTTTGAAGTTTACAAAAAATAGATACAGTTAATGGCAGGACCCTGACTGGCATTGATACACAGAGGAATCTTGAGGTTAAAGTCCATAGTTCCCTGAAAGTGGTCACGTAAGTAGATGGGCTGGTGAAAAAGGCATATGGAATGCTTGCCTAATTGGCTGGGGAGTTGAATACAAGAGTCAGGATGTCATGTTGCAGCTTTATAAAACTTTGGTTAGACCACACTTAGAGTACTGTGTTCAATTCTGGTTACCACATTATAAGAAGGATGTGGAGGCTTTGGAGAGAGTGCAGAAGATGAGTATCAGGATGCTGCCTGCATTATGAACTATAAGTAGAGGCTAGAAAAACTTGGGTTGTTTTCTCTGCAGCAGCGAAGGCGAAAGGGAGACTAAGGAACATAGTCTATAAAGTTACGAGACATATGGATGGGGTTGACAGTCAATCTTTTTCCCAGAGTTGAAATGTCTAAAACTCGGGGGTATGCATTTGAGGTGAAAGGGGCAAGTTCAAAGGAAGTGTGAGGGGCAGGTCTTTTTTCAGAGTATTAGGAGTGTGGAACGTACTGTCAGGGGTGGTTGTGGAGGCAGATATGATAGGGGCATTTATAGGACTTTTAGATAAGCACATGAATATGGAGGGATATGGAACAAGGGCAGACAAAAGGAATTAATTTAGCGTCATAGAGCATAGAGATGTACAACATGGAAACAGACCCTTCTGTCCAACCCGTCCATGCCGACCACATATCCCAACCCAATCTAGTCCCACCTGCCAGCGCCCGGCCCATATCCCTCCAAACCCTTCCTATTGTTTAGCACAAATGCCTGTTCATGTCCTTTGCTGTTCTATGTTCTATATAATGAGGTGATCCTATTGAAACATACAAGTTCTTGAGATAGCATGAATATTTAGAGGATATTTCCTCTTCTGGGGAGACAAAAGCTAATGAACAGAGTTCAATAAGAAGCCTCTCTTTTAGGACAGAGATGAGAATGTTTTTCTCAGGTAGATAGAATGTTAAACCTTGCTTCCCCAGTCCAAGCTCAGCAGAGAATAGGATAAGCAAATGAAACCTTTAATAGAATATTAAAAAAAGGAAAATTTTGCTAAAACTGTACAAGGCATTAATCAGATCACAACTGGAATACTTAAAAGTGATGTGTGGACAAATAAGTGATATAAGAAAATCTTTTTCATACAGTTAAGGTATGGAATAGACTGCCTGGAAATGTGGTGGACAGGTTCAACTGAGGTATTTAAAATCACTGGATGATTATTTACATAGAAATGGAGTGCAAGGATTTCAGGAAAAGATAGGGGATGTGAGGAAAACAGACTATGGCTGAAGTGTGGGAAATGAGATTAGAATAGTTATGTGATAGTTTTGGAGTGATGCAGAATCAATGGGCTGAGACCGTTTTACTGTGCTGTGAACTTCTATGACACATTAAGTAATAGAACCATTAGTCATTAGAATCATTTTCATTAAGCAATAGAAGCATTCAGTAATAGGGTGGCAAGGTTGCTCAATGGTTAGCACTGCTGCCACACAGCGCCAGGAACCCGGCTTCGATTCCATCCTCGGGCGACTGTCTATGTCTTCTCCCTGTGTCTGCGTGGGTTTCCTCTGGGTGCTCCTGTTTCCACCCAAAGTCCAAAGATGTGCAGGTCAGGTAAATTGGCCATGCTAAATTGCCCATAGGATAGGTGCATTAGTCAGAGGGAAAATGGGTATGTGTGAGTTACTCTTTGAAGGGTCGGTGTCGACTTGTTGGGTCAAAGGGGCTGTTTCCACACTGTAGGGAATCTAATCTAATATAATCTAAACCAGTGTAGCCACAACGGATTGAATGGCCTCCTTCTGCACCTTATATACAGTCAGTAGTTGGAAAAGAAGCAAAATAGTATTGGGTCCAAGTCGACAGAAGATCAGTTCAACACCAAGTGGAAAGATGGTTATGGTAGGGGATTTTAACATTCCCAACATAGACTGAGATTGCCACAGTGTTAACGGTTTAGATGGAGAGGAATTTAAGTGTGTACAAGAAAATGTTCTGATTCAGTATGTGCGTGTACCTACCAGAGAAGGTGCAAAACTCCTATTCTTGGGAAATAAGGCAGGACAGGTGACTGAGGTGTCAGTAGGGAAGCACTTTGTGGTCAGTGACCATAATTCTATTAGTTTTAAAATAGT
>NC_057710.1:34709775-34709995 GCF_004010195.1 Chiloscyllium plagiosum
CTATGAAGGCGAGTGCTGGCTTTTCGACTGCGGAGAGGGTACTCAGACTCAGTTCATGCGGAGCCAACTGAAAGCAGGTAGATAGCGGGCCCTTCAGTCCTGCCAACCCTCCTTCACCCTCACTTTCTCCTTTGCCCCACCCTCCCCGTTCACCCCCCTCCCCCTCCATTCACCCCCCTCACCCTTAACCCCCCCTCCCCATTCACCCCCCTCCCTCCCC
>NC_057710.1:34710907-34715942 GCF_004010195.1 Chiloscyllium plagiosum
CCCTCCATTCACCCCACCTCCCCCTCCATTCACCCCACCTCCCCCTCCGCCCCCCTCTCTCTCTCCCTCCCAACCCTGCACTCGCGCAGTGGGGAACAAACATTAAAGTTCTAAAATTCGTAACACAGGTGTCAAGTTGGCCGGCAAGTACCCATTCAGGTTTTCTTCAGATTCTGGTCACATGTGCCTCATGGTTACAGACTGTGTTCTGGGCGCTCGCATATTTTTAAATGTTTGTGGGTTACTGTCTCTATCACCTTTTTTCAGGCCATGGTTTTTAGATCATCACTGCCTGCACTTTGGTAAGATGTAACTATTTTCTAAATGGGGGGAGAATGCAGAAATCTGAAGTGTAAAGGGACTTGGGAGACCTAGTCCAGGGTTCTTTTCAGGTTAACTTGCAGGTTGAGTTGGTAGCTAAGAAGGGAACTGCAATGTTAGCATTTATTTTGAGAGGACTACAGTATAAAAGCAAGGATGTACTTCGGAGGCTTTGTTCAGGCTCTGGTTAGACGACATTTAGAATATTGTGAGCAATCTTGCACCATATATCTCGGGAACAAAATACTGTTCCTGGAGTGAGTCCAGAGGAGTTTCACAAGAATGATCCCAGGAATGAAAGGCATAACGTATGAAGAACATTTGACGTATCTGGGTCTATCCTTGATGGAGTTTAGAAGGATGGGGTGAGGGGGGGTGGGTGCTGCGGGGGAGGATCTAATTGAACTTTAAAGAATAGTGAAAGGCCTGGATAGAATGGATGTTGTAAAGCTGTTTCCATTAGCAGGAGGGACGAGGACCCAAGGGCACAGCCTTTAGAGTAAGGGGAAGATTCTTTGGAATGGAGATGAAGAGAAATGTCTTTGGCCAGAGAATGGTGAATCTATGGAATTCATTGGCACTGAAGGCTGTGGAGGTCAGATCATTGAGTACGTTTAAAACAGAGAGAGATTCTTAATTAAAGAGATAAAAAGTTGCGGAGCAGAGGCGGGAGAATGGGATTGAGAAACTTATCAGCCATAATTGAATTATAGAGCAGGCTTGATGGGCTGAATGGCCTAAACTCTGCACCTATGTCATATAGTCTTCTGGTTTTGAATTCAGCCATGTCACTTGCTTGATCCCCTGCACTCCAGTTATATGCTTGAAAATAATGCATTTATGTGATAGAGAATTGAGAATGAATATTAATATGAGCATAACATGGAAAAGCTAATAGAGCAATTTGATTTGCATATGAAATGTTATTTTTGGGACTAAAAAATCCAGATCAATTTGTTATTTTTATTAACTTGTTTGTATATGCTGTGACACACCTTCCAGAGCAGGTTCAACTTGAACCACATCTCGTAGCTGAGAGGGACACCACTATAGTGCCACAAGAGATACAGAACTGGCTCAAAGGTAGAAGACACAGGGTGGTGGTGGAGGAGGGTTGTTTTTCAGACTGGAGGCCTGTGACCAGTGGAGTGCCACAAGGATCGGTGTTGGGTCCACTACTTTTTGTCATTTACATAAATGATTTGGATGCGAGCATAAGAGGTACAGTTAGTAAGTTTGCAGATGACACCAAAATTGGAGGTGTAGTGGACAGCGAAGAGGGTTACCTCAGATTACAACAGGATCTGGACCAGAGGGCTGAAAAGTGGCAGATGGAGTTTAATTCGGATAAATGCATTTTGGGAAAGCAAATCTTAGCAGGACTTATACATTTAATGGTCAGGTCCTGCAGAGTGTTGCTGAACAAAGAGACCTTGGAGGTGCAGTTTCATAGCTCCTTGAAAGTGGAGTCGCAGGTAGATAGGATGGTGAAAAAGGCGTTTGGTATGCTTTCCTTTATTGATCAGAGTATTAAGTACAGGAGTTGGGAGGTCATGTTGCGGCTGTACAGGACATTGGTTAGGCCACTGTTGGAATATTGTGTGCAATTCTGGTCTCCTTCCTATCGGAAAGATATTGTGAAACTTGAAGCGGTTCAGAAAAGATTGTTGTCAGGGTTGGAGGATCTGAGCTGCAGCGAGAGGCTGAACAGGCTGGGGCTGTTTTCCCTAGAGCATCGGAGGCTGTGGGGTGACCTTGGAGGTTTACAAAATTGAGGGGCATAGATAGGATAAATAGGCAAAGTCTTTTCCCTGGGATCAGGGAGTCCAGAACTAGAGGGCATAGGTATAGGGTGAGAGGGGAAAGATATAAAAGAGACCTAAGGGGCAACTTTTTCACGCAGAGAGTGGTACGTGTATGGAATAAACTGCCAGAGGATGTGGTGGAGGCTGGTACAATTGCAACATTTAAGAGGCATTTGGATGGGTCTATGAATAGGAAGGGTTTGGAGGGGTATGGGCCGGGTGCTGGCAGGTGGGACTAGATTGGATTGGGATACCTGGTCGGCATGGACGGGTTGGACCGAAGGGTCTGTTTCCGTGCTGTACATCTCTATGACTCTATAAGAGCCTTACATCCAGATCAACTTATATGCTGTGATCTATGGGACCTCCTCATAAGATCCAATAATATTAACCACACATAACTGTCCATTAACAAATCAATGGCAGCTGCCTTTGATTACAAATTAAGATAGAATATTATCTTGTAGAATTTTTTTCCCAATAATTCCTCCATTATCTGTCCTCCACCCGAGATTAGATTGTCTTTACCTATTTGTTTCTCTCTCTTTAAACAATGGGATAGTGTTAGCTGCCCTCCATGGCTATGATACCACAGCTGGAAATAGTTGGTTGGAACTTCCATTATTGCTTCTCTTGATTCCCTTAATAACTTGGGATACATTTTGACCAGGTATGGGGATCTGTGTGCTTGTAAAGATGTAACTTTCTTAGTTCTTGAATGCATCCTGTCCTTGAATGCACTGGTGGCATTGTCTTTTATTAAAAAGTATTAATTTAAAAACAATATCAACATGCCTCGCTTCTCTCAGGTTACCCTAACAGACCCTACACTTATCCAGAATTCGATTATCCGGATCTCAGATTATCAGGCAAGATCTCAAGGTCCCAATCCTCGGCTAACTTGTTATCCGGCATTCGATTATCCAGCAGTTGATTAACTGAATGAAATGTTCCCCACTCTTAACCTTCAGATAATCAAGGTTCCTCTGTACATTTATTAACAATATTTGTTTGCTTTGATCTTCTTTGCTATCCCCATTTCATTTTTATTTCACCTGATTGCATTTTGTAATAGTCCAGCTTCTTGCAGTACTAAGCCTTCTGTGTCTGTTATAGTTTCCATTTTTCTCTTTTTATTCATTCATGAGCATTACTGGCGAGGCAGCATCTGAGGGATCAGACAAAATAAGGATGGCAGGTTTCTTTTCCTAAAAGAATCTAGTGACTCAGATGGGTCTTTGCAACTTGCAATTTTTATTCCAAGATTTTATTTTTGAATTCAAGTATCAACATATGGCATGGTGAATTTGAACCCTTTTCTCCTGGAATTCTGATTACTAGTCCAGTGACAAAAACAAATTGCTGGAAAAGCGCAGCAGGTCCGGCAGCATTTGTGGGGAGAAATCAGAGTTAACCTTTTGGATCGAGTGAATCTTCCTCAGAACTAGAGCCAGAAGCATTAACTTGATCCTGATTTCTGTCCACAGATGCTGCCGGACCTGCTGCGCTTTTACAGCAACTTCTGTTTTTGTTTCCGATTTACAGCAGCGCAGTTCTTTCGGGTTTTTTTGCTAGTCCAGTGACATTGGTGCCATGCCAGAAGTTTCAGTTTTTACCTCCACCAGTACTGAGAGTTCTTATCCGAGTCTTATCCTTTGTAACTGTAGATAGAGTTAACGTATCCCTCTTCAACCCAAATACACATAGTTAATTATGCCTTCTCCTCCAATGCCACAGCATTGTTGTCTCAGTAGGTGCAACTGCACTCGTCTTTGTTTTTATTGATCTAATTGTAGCCAGAGAATCGCCTTTGCCCAGTCCTGCGTTGTTACCTCAAAGATCTATCTTTGCCCCCCCCCCAGTTTGTTATCTGCATCTTGACAGCATCAGCAAAAAAAGACATTAGTTTTTTAATTGTCAGCTGATGATACCAGGCCGTACTACTACAACCACCTCTCAACCCCATCAACTGCCTTTGATATCCAGTATAGATTAGCTGAAATTTCTTCCAAATAATTACTGTGAAGATCAAACCCACAGCTGGTGTCCCTGGCTCCTTCACGTGCAAGTGTGTCCAGTTGCAGCTCTTGTTAGACCGCGTGATGACTCCATTTTAAATGCAGCGAGGGCGGAGAGACTGAGGACCGGGGGCTGCCAGGAAGCTAAGCAAACCGTTTAACAAGCTTCCCTCTGGGTTTGCAGCCTCCATTTTAATTACAGCAAGGGCAGAGAGAACGAAGACCAGGGAGCTGCCAGGAAGGTAAGCAAACTGTTTAAAAAGCTGATGGGGGGAATCCAAGATGGCGGAGACCCAGTAAGACTGAGTCTATAGTGCTCCTCCCAAGACTTGGGTACAGTGGGTCACCCACCCCCTACCAAGCTCACCAAATCATTTATAATAGTTGTGTAATTTAATTAGTTGTGTAATATTACATTTAAACAATTTAATCCTAAGTTAAAATGACTAAAGGGAAGGGAGCCCCCAGCTCTCAGCAAGCAGGAACCCCTCCCCCACCCTCTCCAGCTGCAGCAGAGGCGTCCACAGCCGGCCCGGGGGACTTACGCCTTGCAGAAATGCTTTCCAAGCTTGACTCGAAGATCGATGCCTTTATTGTAGAATCCAGAAATCGTTGGGAGTCGCTCTCGGCCGCGCTGCAGAAGCACGACCGAGAGATTCAAGAAATTGAATGCCGAGTTGGAGGGGTGGAGCTAAAGGCCGCGACCTCCCAAAATACCGCTCAGTCGGCCGTGAGTCAGGTCCGGACTCTCGAGCAGCGAGTCCGGACCTTGGAAAATCATATTGACGACCTCGATAATCGAGGTCGCCGAAAAAATATTCGTTTGCTGGGCCTTCCCGAACGGGAAGAGGAAGGCCAGCTTACAGCATTCCTCCAGCAGTGGCTGCCACA
>NC_057710.1:34716301-34717759 GCF_004010195.1 Chiloscyllium plagiosum
GGGTGGGGAGAGGGATTTGATTTTCTCCCCCCCCTTGGGGTTGTTTTCTGTTATTATTTTATGTATATATGAGGGATGTATGTATATGTGTGTGTATATATATATAAAAGCTGGGGGGTTTGGTTAATGTTGGTGGGGGGAGGTGGTTACCTTATTCAATTTTACCTCTGTCTCTAGGAGCGGGGTTGTTTTCCCCTTGTTATTTTGTATTATTATATTTAATTATTATTTGTTGAGGTTATAATTATTATTTGTTGAGGTGGTAATTTTATAGTTATATGTTTATATATGGTATTAACATTACCAAATATACCCAGGTGTTGGTATGGGTGGGGGCAGGGTGCTCACTGTTAACTCTAGCTTTGTATTATATTTGAATTCTCCTCATTTTATTGAGGAGTGCCTGGGTCAAGGGTGGGGCATTGCTTGGGAGAGGATATGAGGGACTTTTGGAGAGGAAGTGACGCCCCCTGGGAACAAGGGGGAAAGTCTCCACTTAGATACGTTTATATTTTTTTATTTAGAAATAGTTTTTTACTGTATTGTTGTGGGTGTATTAAAGAGGCTTTATTTTTGTAAATTTTACATGTTCTACGCTCAGGATGTTCTGGAGGGGTCTCTGATTGGCCCAGAGGATTATGGTTGATCAGTCGGTTAAGTGGTGCACCTGGAATGTCAAGGGGAGTAATTCGCCAGTCAAAAGGAAGAAAATATTATCAAATCTTAAGAAGGAAAGAGTTGATATAGCTCTCCTACAGGAGACCCACCTGTCAGATAAAGAACACTTGAAATTACGACAGGGCGGATTTGATCAGGCCTTTTTTTCTTCTTTTAGCTCAAAAAGCAGGGGAGTTGTTATTCTTGTTCGGAAGAATTTCCCTTTCAAAATCCTAAAGCAGATAAAAGACGAATCTGGACGATATATCTTGATTAAAGCCCTCATAAATGGAGAGGAATATGGGATTTTAAATTTGTACTGCCCCCCGCACACCCCTTTAAATTTATAACGGAAGCCTTTTCAAAATTGATGGCTTTTGATGCCCGTCATATAATTATAGGGGGAGACTTTAATTGTATTATGGATCCGGAAATAGATAGGATTCCCAAGAGTACTGCAGGAGTATCTCCCAGATCTAGACAATTGATGATCTGAGCAAAGAATTAGGATTAGTAGATGTATGGAGATGTCTTCATCCACAGGGCAGAGATTTTTCTTTCTACTCTAATCCACATAAATGTCATACCAGAATTGATATGTTTTTTGCCCCCTCGATTTTTTTTAAATTCCATATCATCCTGTAAAATAGGTAGTATAGCAATTTCCGACCACGCTGCTGTATATATGGAAACTAAGGCGAGGAACAATGGGACATCCCCTCGGCATTGGCGTATGGATCCCTTCCTAATGAAAGATAGTAAATTTGTAAAGTACTTCTCTCAAGAATTTAAAACTTTTTT
>NC_057710.1:34722720-34734111 GCF_004010195.1 Chiloscyllium plagiosum
TGAGCAAGTTTGCAGATGACACTAAGATTGGTGGAGTAGCAGGTAGTGAAGGGGACTGTCAGAAAATATAGCCGAATATAGATAGATTGGAGAGTTGGGCAGAGAAATGGCAAATAGAGTTCAATCTGGACAAATGCGAGGTGATGCATTTTGGAAGATGCAATTCCAGAGCGAACTATCCAGTAAATGGAAAAGTCCTGGGGGAAATTGATATCGAGAGATCTGGCTGTTCAGGTCCATTGTTCCCTGAAGGTGGCAACATAGGTCAGTAGAGTGGTCAAGAAGGCATACGGCACGCTTTCCTTCATCGGGTGGGGTATTGAGTACACGAGTTGGCAGGTCACAGGCTTGGAGGGCTGCAGGTCCTGTTCCTGTGCTGTAATGTCCTTTGTTCTTGTTTCAAAGAATTCTATGCTGTATTTCTGGCTCCTTGAACATTCCCAATTTAATCATGGGCTGTGTCTTCAGGTGCAGTGACCAAAGCTTTGGGTTTCTCTCTGTCGGCCTACCCTCATGTCTGTCCTTGACAGTGTAGAACTGACACTTATGACCATGTTTCTGTTTCTGCCCCAAAAGATTGAGATTCATTGCTAAATTTGGCTTAGAGCAAAGTTAAAAATCTCAACACCAGGTTATCCAGGTTTGTTCAATATATCATTTCAGTTGCATGACTGTAATCTTTTGCTAAAAATTCTGTCTTATCGTCTTAATTCTCCACAACACACTTCACAGAGTGAAGGAGCAGCACTCTGAAAGTTAGTGCTTCCAACTAAACCTGTTGGACTATAACCTGGTGTTGTGTGATTTTCAGCTTTGTCCAGCCCAGTTCACATCATGGCTTAAAGCATTACTGTAAAGTGACTTTGGATGGTTTATCATGTTCGAAATACTATATAGATGAATGTTGTCATGAGTAATTTTAAGAGACAAATCATATAATGTTCTCATCTCTTTTGTATTTTATAGGCAAAATTTCAAAGATTTTTATTACTCATCTCCACGGTGACCATCTATTTGGGTTACCTGGTCTCTTGTGCACCGTGAGTCTCCAAAGTAGTTCTCTCTCAAACAAACAGCCCATAGAGATTTATGGACCTATTGGATTAAGGAAATTTTTGAGAACAAGCATGGAACTTTCTCACTCACAGTTGGTCTTCCCATATGTAGTCCATGAACTGGTTCCAACAGAAGATCAATGTTTCCCTGAGGAATGGAGGGAGCCCTGTGCACTGAAAACGGATGATCAGCTTCATCCTCAAGAATTGCAAGGCAAAACAATTTATCTTAATCCTCAGGAAGACTGCTACAATCTTGTCACTCATGAGCAGTTCATCGTAAAGGCTTTCAGGCTTTTTCATCGTATACCATCTTTTGGGTTTGTAATTGAGGAACGAAAACGACCAGGAAGACTTCAGACACAAAAACTGAAAGAGATGGGTAATTTTCAAGATTTTGTCAAATGTTTCCTTTTTCCATTGTACTTTTAAAGCCCATAGAAAACTTAATGTCTCTTCACTCCCAATATGAAGTAATCTCGATAATCAAAAAAGTTATTCTTAAGATTTCCATTAGATTGTTTCAACTATATTGTAGTAGTAAATGTATGTATCAAAACTTAAAATAGTATCTATGTAAAGGGCAGAGATGAGGAAAGGGTTTCTTTAGTGTACTGAGGAGAATTTTCTTGATCAGTATGCTTCAAGTCTCATGAAGGAAGCATTGCTGTATCTGGCTCTGGAGGTGGTTCATCTGCCAGTAGGTGAACATTTCAGTGGAAAGTGCTCATGGTATTATGAGGTGTAGGCTGACTCCAGCAGTGGGCAAGGAGCAATCTAAAATGATACTTCTACAGAATAGGTCAAATTTCAGTGGTGACTGTTTGTCCTGACTCATGGAAAATTGGAATCAGAGCTTTGTAGGTAAAACTATAATGGGTTAATCGGGCTGCCTTTAAAGAGGTGAGGTTCAGGATCGGTTGGTGTACCTTCCCACAAGAAGGAAAGGTAAGGAACAAAGCCAGAGTCCCCAGATAACGAAAGAACTGGAAAGTAAGATGAAGTCTTTAAAGGGGATGTATGATAGATGTCAAGTTGATAATAAAAGTGAGAATGTTCAGCGAGGAAGTGAAATAAGAAATCAGAAGTGCATAGAGAGAATAAGAATAGACTAGAATTTTTGTTAGTTCACTTGTGGTGATGTGGTGTTGCTGGTTAGGCTAGCATTTATTACCTCTCCTTACCTCCCCCTTGAGAATATGGGATGAGCCTCTGGAACCACAGCAGTCCACATGCTGTAGGTAGACCCACAATGCCCTTAGGTAGGGAAATCCAGGAATATGACAGCACCAGTGAAGGCACAGTAATATATTTCCAAGTAGCTTGGAGGGGTACTTGCAGGTGGTGGTTTCTGCTGCCCTTGTCCTTCTAGATGGAAGTTTGAAAGATACTAAGGATCTAGTGAATTTCTGCAGTGCATCTTGTAGATAGTATGTACAGATGCAACTGAACTTCATTGTTAGAGGAAGCTTGTGGAAGTGGTACCAGTCAGTGGGTTGCTTACCCTGGATGGTGTCAGGCTACTTGAATGTTGTTGGAACTGCACCAATCCAGGCAAGTGGGGCATATTCCATCACACTCCAGATTTGTGCCTTGTGGATGGTGGGCAGGCTTTGGGGATTCAGGAGGTAAGTTATTCGCTGCAGTTTTCCTAGCCTCTGATCTGCCCTTGGAGCTATTGTATTTATGTGGCAGGTCCCAGTTGAATTTCTGGTTGATGGTAAACCCCAGGATGTTTGATATTCGGATTTTGATGATGGTAACATCATTAGTTGCATTAGAAGTAAAAGCAAATCGAAAAGTCTTAAAGTCTTGGCTGCATAAAATAAAATTCAAAACGTGCAGGGAAAAAAGGACTGTAGATCTGTCAGGAGGTTAATAAAGGACTGTGAGAGCATAGGCTTGCGGAATGGGTGACCATGTATCTATTTTAGTGCAGGGAGCTGCAAAGTGGTACGTTTTGGTAGAAAGAAAATATACTTAAGGATGCATATCTAAAGGATGTTTTGGAACAGAGAAACCTGAGGATATAATATTTTTGCTCAGGACCATGCTTGTGTCTGAGAATTTGAGAATCACTATGCTATGTAAAATTCTGGTGTATTTGTTGAATGTGGTACAGCAGGTTGAGAAAGTGATGAAAAGGCTGAACCCTGAGCTTTACAAAGAGTGACATGGAACACAAAGCAAGAATTTTATATAGGTTTACTGAAACAATGTGGTGTGGCTTCAGATGGAGTGTTGTTTACAATTATGGACATAGCACTTTGTGAAGAGCATTAAAGCTTTAGAAATGGTGCAGAAAGGATCTTTGAGCCTGCTTTGGGGGTAGTGAGTAACATCAGTTCCATGGATAGATTGGGAAACAGGAATTGCCCTGAGAAGAAAACATTGAACAGAAATTTGATAGAGCTCTTCACATTATATGGGATATAAAGTAGATGAACAAAAGATTGGTATTGATGGAAGCTTTGAGAACCAGAAGGCAACATGAGGAATTTATTTCTTTACTCAATTGAGGCATACTGAGGCTGCAAGGTATGGTACAGATTCAGAGCTGAAAAATGTGTTGCTGGAAAAGCGCAGCAGGTCAGGCAGCATCAAAGGATTCCTGAAGAAGGGTTTATGCCGGAAACATCGATTCTCCTGCTCCTTTGATGCTGCCTGACCTGTTGCGCTTTTCCAGCAACACATTTTTCAGCTCTGATCTCCAGCATCTGCAGTCCTCACTTTCTTCATGGTACAGATTCAGTTGTGCCCTTCAAAGGAAGTTGGATGAGGAAAAACTATCTGGGCTACAGGGGTAGGGTTACAGAATGAGATAATAAATGCTAGTCTAACCAGCAACACCACATCACCACAAGTGAACAAAAAAAAACAAAATTCTAGTCTATTCTTCTCTCTATGCACTTCTGATTTCTTATTTCACTTCCTCTCTGAACATTCTCACTTTTATTTGCATGTGCAGAAAGCTGGATTGACTGGTTGCATAATCAACTTTTGTGCTGTAATCATTTTGTGGAAAGTGTGGCTTGTGGAAGTATTCACTTGTGGTTTTGCTTTGTAATTTCTTCATTGTATTTTGTTGGAATATCCATGTCTATGGTGTTGATGGTAAAAATGTTTCCTTCCGTAATAGCAACCGTTGTGAAAGACTTGGAAAGTAGTGATTATGTCAGTGTTTAAAGCACAGCTTACGAAAAGCACTCCTTTTCCTCCTCTCCATTATGATAGATCTTCTTTTGAAGTGGTTGCAATTAGCATTGCTTTGCATGTGTTCAGATTTGAATGTTTAATGTTTAGGGTCATCTTTCTTTCTCTGCACAGCACATCCTTCTCTCTGTACAGTGCTCAATTTTGTTTGTGGAGCACAATGATTCAACAGCCCGGTAAAGTTGCCAAAAGGAGTTATCTTAAAATTTAAAAATGCATTTTTTGTATTTTTGTGCTTTCTTTTACTTTTTGCTCACCCATTTTTAACTTTTCTTCCATTAATTTTATTTTGTTTGGATTATTATAGGTGTTCATCCTGGACCTTTGTATGGGAAACTAAAAAATGGACAAACCATCACTCTAGACAATGGAGTTACAGTTTTTCCAATGGATGTACTGGAAGCTCCTCTTCCAGGTCGAAAAATATGTATTTTGGGGGATTGTTCACGTGTTGTGGGTGACATGAGTAAGAACCTTTGCATTGATGCTGACGTGCTGGTACATGAGGCCACACTAGATGACAGTCAGTCAGACAAAGCTGAAGAGCATGGACACTGCACTCCAAAGACTGCTGCAGAGTTTGCAAAATCCTGTAAAGTTAAACGGCTGGTTCTTACTCATTTCAGTCAAAGGTACAAGCCTACAGCCCTTACTAATGCTGGTGATGATGATGTAATGGAACTAAAGACACAGGCTAAGCTGGTTTTGGAAGGACAGGAAGTGACACTGGCTGAAGACTTTATGGTTATTGAAATCCCTCTGAACAAGACTAAACAGGAAATAAGCTCTGCACATTAACAGTATTTCAGAAGGGGACATTCGTCTAGATCAAGAAATAACATGTTAAATTTTACAGCAAGGACTAAATTGCAAATGTAGGTTTTATAAATTTACATTGGAAGCATAATTTATCACTGGAGTAATCATCAGTTTTAAATCTGTATCTTTAATTAAGTTGACTGTAGTTCAGATGAAAGCAATAATGCTGTCATTTTTTTTCTTGGTATCCATGGTTTGAATGTTGTATGCTTAGAATCGGCATGTAGTACTTACTCCTGACTTTCAATGTGCACTGCCTTGTTTAAGGTTAGCTCATTCTGTGTATGAAATTTGGGGTAACTGATTTATTGATTTGTTTTTTTTTCAAACAAGCGCCCTGTATGATGAGATGAATTCAAGCAATTGCTATGGAAGTAAAAGGGTAAGGGTTGGAATTTTGAGCACACTTGTTGGCTGCACAGTGAAATGTATTTCACACTTTTCACTTTGGAAAGATCTAGCCACAGAAGACAAGTAATTTGAAATTTAACAATTGAACATAATTGTTTTTTCTATTATTCTTGAGTGGATGTCTATGAAACCTATCACAGTTCTCAAAGTTTATCCAGTGAATTGTTGAAACATGCAAAAGTAGGACAGAACATCTGATGTTCTGTCCTGCTTTTATCCTGAATTGTATGTCCGTAACGGGATAATGTTGGGATGTTTTCAATAGATCAGTTTTTGCAGAGGGAACCTTGTGTGTTATTCCTGTCTAACCAACAACCAGTAACCCAGTAGTAGGTCCCAACTGTGAATACTAGGTGAGTGCAGAGTTGTTCAATATTAATTGCCAAACAGTTTCTGTTACTCCATTCTCTTGGAAGAAGTTCTCAAAAAAGAAAATCTTCGATCAATAACATTCAAATACCAGCTTGTGTAATGTGAGCAAACTGAACAATAGTAATTTCTTGAAGCCTAGACTGTATTCCAGATGCAGTACTGGTCTTCTGATAGCTTGCTTAAATGACTATTCTTAATCTAAATGTGGAAAATGAATCTTATCCCCTGACGCTTATAACTATACCCGGTACTATCTTTATTAATAAAGTTATTCATATATCCTAGAAAAAGTAGCTTTTGCTGAATGTATTATGTAATGTCATGGATAATGCCAAACCAAGCTTGCACAGTGGAGTATGACCAGCAACACTGAAATTGGTGAAGAGGTTGAGTAGGGCGAGCAGATAACTCGGGACAAAATCACAAATTGCTGTGGAGGGAAAGTAGAGTTAACGTTTTGGGTCCAGATAATTTGGTGTGCAGGTTCAGTTCATCCTGCTGGTTGAAGAATGGGTGTTGTCTATTCTGACTTGGCCTCAGGATTGCTAATAATGAATAAATTTAGCTTGTGTGGAATGTTTCATTTTGTTCCATTCAGTCCTCCCAATACATAAATCCAAAGTGTAATTTCAATTTTGTATTGATGTCATAATTTGAACAGTTACTACACCACTGAGATGGTGGTTGATTGAGCCAATAGCATCTCTGAGCTGCCATTTCAATTTTACATTAATGAGCTGTATGTGAACCTTTGGAATGTATCTACATTTCAATTTGTATAGAGTTCAAATATGTTACTTTGTAAGTTTTAAAACTCCATGTCTTCATAAAGAATTGCTGCTGTCGCCTTACCAACCTTTTCAAATCATTTGATGTTGAATGAGAGGGAACATTAAATCCAGTTTTATGTTCACGTAACACCACCAACTATACTTCCAAGCCTTTGACATGTGTCTCACCTCCCTGGCCACAATTGAAAATATAGAGGATTATTGGCATGAACCTCTGTGGTATTGCTCCTTTGTGTTGTGATATCATGCTCCCCTTTGGCGGCACGGTGGCACAGTGGTTAGCACTGTTGCCTCACAGCGTCAGACACCCGGGTTCAATTCCCACCGTGTCTGCGTGGGTTTCCTCCGGGTGCTCCGGTTTCCTCCCACAGTCCAAAAAATGTGCAGGTTAGGCAAATTGGCCATGCTAAATTGCCTGTAGTGTTAGGTGTAGGGGTAATGGGTCTGGGTGGGTTACGCTTCGGCGGGTCGGTGTGGGCTTGTTGGGCCGAAGGGCCTGTTTCCACACTAAGTAATCTAATCTAATGTAAGTAATCTAATCTAATCTTTCTGACTTCCTCTTTAAGAATAATGTTGTTCACATGTTATTTCTTACTCTTTCTGCATTGCCATCCATCGGCAGTGAAAAATGCGTTACTTTGTCTTTGTTTTATGTACTTTTCTACAAAATAGCTTTTATGTCCACAATGACATTGCTTCTTTCACCTTGTGTATTACTACTAAACAGTATGATGCCCTCACTTTGAATATGGAAACAGTAATAGCAACATAGGAACAGGAGTAGGCCATTCAGCCTCTCGAGCCTGTTCCACCATTCAGTGAGATTACAGCTGCTGTTTGACCTAATTCCATATGTACCAAAAGCACGTATATCCCTTTATACCTTAATAAAAATTTTATCGATTTCAGGTTAAACATTAACAATTGATCCAGCGTTCAGTGCTATTTGTAGAACAGAGTTCCAAATATCTAGCGCCCTTTGTGTGTAGAAGTGCTTCCTTTCATCTTTCCTGAATGGTCCTTCCCTAATTCTCGGACTATGCCTCCTAGTTCTTGAGTCCCCACCAAGTGGAAATAGTTTATCTTTATCTACCCTGTCTTTTCCTGGTAATATCTTGAAGATTTCGATCAGATCACCCCTTAACCTTCTAAATTGTAAAGAAAATATTTGTATAATCTTATCATACCTTAATACCTGAAGTCCAGGCATCATTCTTGTAAACCACCGATGTACTCCCTCTGACCAATGTATTTTTCCTAAGGTATAGTTGCCAGATTTGTTTGTGGTACTTCAAATGGGGTCTAACCAAAGTTTTATATAACTGCAACATCTGCACCCTTGTACTCGTTCTCTCATTATAAAGGCAAGCATTCCATGAGCTGCTTGGTTATTTTCTGCAAATGTTCATGACATTTTACAGGTCTATGCACTTGAACCCCCAAGTGTCTTTGGACATCCACTGTGTTTAACTCCATGCCATCTATAAATATCCTGATTTATCCCTTTTCCAAAATAGATAACCTTACTGCTAAAGTTTGGGCCATTCACTTAGTCTGGTAATATCCCTTTATGATTTTATGCAATCACCTACACTGTCTGCAATGTTGCCTAACTTTTGTTTCTTCAGCAAATTTGGATATTATCTTAGTCATTAATAAATGAAGTGAATAATTAAGGCCACAACACACATCCTTGAGAGACATCGCTGGTCACATCCTGCCAAATTGAGTGCCTACTTATTATCCATACCTTCCGATGCCTGCCATCAAACAATTTGACAGCCATGTCAGTAATTTGCCCTCAATTCCATAGTCTTTTACTTTAGTTAATAGTCTCTTATGTGGGACTTCATCAAATGCCTTCTGGGAGTCCATATAAACATTTTGCACAGGAATTAGGAGCAGGAATATGCAATTCAGCTCTTTGAGCCAACTCTGTCATTTAACAAGATCATGGCTGATCTTATCCTGGTCACAATTCCCCTTTCTTCCTTGTTCCCCGTGGCCCTTTATCCCACTTTTCATCAGAAACTTATTTGTTTCCTTCTTGAATCTATTGATTCAGTTTCCACTGCACTCTAGTGCAGTGAGTTCTACAGATTCACAACCCTCTGACAGAAGTAGTTTTTCCTCAGCTCAGCTTTGAATGTACCTCCTCTCACTCTGTGACGTCTTGTTCTAGACTGACCTGCAAGGGAGAACATCTGCTCAATGTCCTCCTTAACAATCCCCTTTAGCATTTTATGTACCTGAAAATTCTCCCATCCATCACCTTAGTCACATCTTCAAAAAAAAATTAAAGGAGGTTTGTCAGGCATGGCCTACCCGTCATGAATCCATGCTGAGTCTCCCTGATTTAATTGAAAATTCTCAAGGAGTTCAGTTACCTCAACCTTGAATTTAGACTCAAACAATTTCCCTGCCACAGATGTTAGGCTAACTGGTCTGTAATTCCCTGGTTTTCCTCTTTCGCCCTTCTTGAAAGCCAAGTAACCTGAAATTTTCCAATCCAGAGGGATGACTCCTGTATATAGGGAACTCTGAAGGATTATAATTAGGACGTCTACAATGTGCTTCCCTACTTGCTTCACCACCCTTAGATGGAAATCTTCAGGTCCTGGGCAAATGGCATGTTTTAATTCCATTAATTTTTTATTAATATTTTATTTAATTTTGTTCAGTCCCAGTTCCCAATGCACTAATTTCCTCAGGACTTCGGGAAAGCAATTCTTTTCTACAGTAAATATTGGGGCAAAGTAATTATTCATGTCTACCATTTCCCGTAGTCATTGACAGCATGCCCACTTTCAGGCTTTAGCGGGCCACCGTTGCTCTTTTCCTTTATTTAATTACAAAATTTCTTATTGATTTTGATATTCTTGGCAAGCGTCCTTTTATAATCCCTTTTGATAGCTCTTATAAACTGATTGTGATCATTTGATCCTTGTTTGTTTGCTGTTTAGCAGATTCTGAGAGTTTTTTTTGCGTTTTTGTAAGTTCTGTTAGTTTTATGCTGTCCATTGTATCTTTTAGTTGTCAGGTCTGGGCAGTGAGGAAATTTGCTGAAAGTTAGAAGTCTCTGGATAGGCTCAGATCTTTGAGGCACATTTACTATTTTTAAGGTTTAGGGTAGTCCATTCTTTTTTTACAGATTCATTATATAGAGTAGTGGTACCACTTCTGTAAGTATTAAAACTTCAGTTTCATGCATTTCCAAAGGGAAAATTGATTCAACTTTGCCAGATATACTTGCTTTCCTTTCTCTCTTTGCTTTCCCTGTTTTTTTTCTGGCTAAAGAAATATACGTAACGTTTTTCCAAAGGTACCTTTCAGATTTAGTGCTACTTTTAGTATTGTGAGGTTTCTAATCTGGGTTACTCTGGCATTATAATGATAAGCACCCTGAAAAATGAGCTGCAGGAGCAGAAATTGGTCATTCAACCCATCGAGTCTGATCCATCATTTAAGGGATATGATTGCCCAGCACTCCACTTTCCTGCTTTTACCCATAACCTTGATTCCCTTACAGATTAAAAATCTATCTCTGCCTTGACAGCCCTCTGCAGTAAAGAACTGCATGCATTCGCTATGTCCATGAGAGAAGAAATTCTTTTGCATCTGTGCCTTAGATATAGCCCCTTATTCTGAGATTGTGCGTTCAGGTCCTAGACACTCCAGAAGGAGAAATAATCTTTCTACATCCACCCTGTCAAGTCCACCAATAATCATGTATGCTTGAATAACGTTGGCTCTCGTGTTTCAAAATGCCAATGCATATGGGCCCAGCACACCCAATCTCCTCATAAGACAGTCCCTTCATTCCTGGGAACAGCCTAGTGAACTCTTTCTGGACTGCCTCCAATGCCTGTAAACCTCCCCTTAGACAAGGGGCCCCAAAAGAAGAGGGAGGCAATGGCCTAGTGATATTATCACTAGAGTATAAATCCAGAGATCCAGGTAATGTCCAAGGCATATGGTGGGAATTTGAATTCAGTTAAAGTCTAAATAAGAGTCTAATAATGACTGAAACTATTGTCAATTGTTGGAAAAACTTATTTGATTCACCAGTCCTTTGGGGAATGTAATCTGCTATCTTTATCCTCTCAGCAAACTCTCAACTACCCTCCGGGCAATAAATACTAGCCTGACCATTGATGTCCCCATCCTATGAATGACTTTTTAAAAAAAAAGTCCACAGTGTTCCAACTGTGTTTTGACTAGTGCTTTGTGTAATTTTAGCAAAACCTCCCTCTCTATTTCCTTTTAAACTAAACACCAGTACTCCATTTGTCTTCCCTATTACCCACTGAACTTAGAATCTAGCTTTTTGTGAATCATGGATGAGGACTACAAAATCATTCTTTTCTGTCACATTTCACAATCTTCCAGCATCAAAATGTTCTACATCTCAAAACATATCTTTTGAAACAAAAGATGCAACTTTTGAAGTAACGAATGATCATTGTCCATTTAAATTACATACTTGTAATATTAGATTCATTTTACCAGCGCAGCGAGGAAAGGAGGAATGGTGAAGCGAGGGCTGCCAGGAAGGGTGAGTTTTCCCGCATTAAAAGATGCGAGGGAGGAGCGAAGGACTTCTGGGAAGTCATATATTTGTGTGGTTGCGTTACCCGAAACACTACTCGGATAGTGTCTCCCACCCATCCTCCTCCTCTAACCAAAAAAAAAGGTTTCTGGTGCCAGGATTGGGGAGGTAATGAGTTTTT
>NC_057710.1:34738109-34741858 GCF_004010195.1 Chiloscyllium plagiosum
GATAGATATAGGACAGATGTCAGAGGTAGTTTCTTTACTCAGAGTAGTAAGGGTATGGAATGCTTTGCCTGCAACAGTAGTAGTTTTGCCAACTTTAAGTACATTTAAGTCGTTATTGGACAAGCATATGGATGTACATGGAATAGTGTAGGTTAGATGGGCTTCAGATTAGTATGACAGGTCGGTGCAACATCGAGGGCTGAAGGGCCTGTAGTGCGCTGTAATGTTCTATGTTCTACAGCAAGAGTGGATCCAACTGGTGCTAACCGCATGAGGATCAGCCCCCTTCCCAGCTGCCAGTGGATTCAAAATCTGTCGTCTTGGTCTATCGGTGGCAGACGTTATGGTTGTGGGTCAGACCTGCCTTCAGGCAAAGAGCTTGAGAAAAAGAATGAAATGTACTTATTTATTTGAGAAATAAATCGATGTATACCAGGCAACAATAACACAAACAGACAGGTACCATGGACATTTGTCCAACCAAATGAGTTCATTTGCAAATGAACTACACTTTGGCCCTCAATGCTTTTGCAGTTTCTCCCACCAAGATGGTCCACACCAGTGTTACAGCACCTGGCCAGTTTAACACTGCAACTATTACCAGAATGTCAGCTATCAGATTTAATTGTTTTTCTTCTGTTTTATTGAGTATTTTGGTTGATAATTAGTTCAACCTCCTGTAACAGCACAAGGTTGTTTTTCAGACTGGAGGCCTGTGACCAGTGGAGTGCCACAAGGATCGCCTCTGGGTCTACGACTTTTCATCATTTATATAAATGATTTGGATGTGAGCATAAGAGCAGTTAGTAAGTTTGCTGATGACACCAAAATTGGAGCTGTAGTGGACAGCGAAGAGGGTTACCTCAGATTACAATGGGATCTTGATCAGATAGGCCAATGGGCTGAGAAGTGGCTGATAGAGGTGCTGCATTTTGGGAAAGCTAATCTTAGCAGGACTTGTACACTTAATGGTAAGTTCCTAGGGAGTGTTGCTGAACAAAGAGACCTTGGAGTGCAGGTTCATGGTTCCTTGAAAGTGGAGTCGCAGGTAGATAGGATAGTGAAGAAGGCGTTTGGTATGCTTTCCTTTATTGGTCAGAGTATTGAGTACAGGAGTTGGGAGGACGCAGAGGGTGGTAAGTGTATGGAATGAGCTGTCAGAGGAAGTGGTGGAGGCTGGTACAATTGCAACATTTAAAAGGCATTTGGATGGGTATATGAATAGGAAGGGTTTGGAGGGATATGGGCCGGGTGCTGGCAGGTGGGACTAGATTGGGAGGGGATATCTGGTCAGCATAGGCGAGTTGAACCGAAGGGTCTGTTTCCATGCTGTACATCTCTATGACTCTATGAACCATTTGACCATGTTAATTATGAGACATTTTAAGTAAAGCCTTGTTGTTTTGGACCTGAGTTTCAGATTTGATAATGGGAGTGAAAGAATAGCAATTGGTTTTGCCATTTTTTTTGATAATAGAATTGATATCTAAAAAGAGATATCGCATGAAGATACGTTTTATTGATTTTTGCCAACTTTTCATAACAATATGTATTGAGAGTCAGAGATGGATTTGAGGTACTTTTTGCTCGTACCAACCGCAAGATTGATTTGAATTTGTCCCAAGTTTCATTTGTTATTGATTTCTCTGCACTCTTACTTTATTCAAATGTTGCCATATTAACTTTTTATGTTGGGAACCAATTACCTAATCCAGTTAGGCGGAATGTTGTTGATAATGTCACTGATTGTATCTTCATAGGTGTGGATAGTGCTTCACCCCACAGTGTGTCGTATCAAAGGTCCAGCCTCGGAATTGGAAATACTGATCCAAAAAAGGATGGAATTGATTGAAATAAGAAGTGGTTAGCACTGCTGCGTCAGGGACTCAAGTTCGATTTGGCCCTTTGGTGACTGTCTGTGAGTTTCCTCTGGGTGCTCCAGTTTCCCCTCTCAGTTCAAACGTATGCAGGTTAAATGCGGTTGCCATGCTAAATTGCCCTTCGGATCCATGGACATGTAGATTAGCCATGTGAAATGCAGGGTCATGAATATAGGGTAAGGGGTGGGTTTGGATGGGGTGCTGTTCAGAGGGTTGGTGTGGATTCGATGGGCCGATTGGCCTGCTTCGACATTGTAGGGAATATTTGATTCTCCATTTCAATAATATTCAGCCACCAGCTGATCCATTCTGGGATCAAAGACTCAATGGATGGAAATCCTGCCCACTGAGAAATGCTGGTCAATCAGAGGCCAGGACTGAGGAACAATCCAGGTGATATAGAAGTAATTTGGGAGAGGTTTCATGGGGCCAGGTTCGTGGGGGGGCTGTGTTGGAGGTGTAGATTAGAGTAGTGCTGGAAAAGCACAGCAGGTCAGGCAGCATCCGAGTCTAACCTAGACTCTGATTTCCAGCATCAGCAGTCTTCACTTTTGCCATGTGTTGGTGGTGGACAGCAAATATCAGAGGTTGGCTCAGTGAGCTATAGTTTCCCAATGAAGTGGCTGTTGATCAAGCACTGAGTGTCTTTGAACCAGCAATCCTCCAGTTCCCTGCAGGCTGGGAGACCACAAGCTGTGAAGTTTTACTTGTGCATGCATTGTGTCAGTAGGCCCTCCCCATAACTGATTAATTGGCCACTTAATAGCCTTGCTTAACAGTAGGGAGTGAGGGCTATCACACCAGACCTGCTCATTACTGACTTAAGTTTGGCAGAGAAGCACAGTTCTTTTTTAAACTAATGATGAGGTATGGCTGTCAAAGGATAGGCTGGCTTCCATTGCTCCATAATTGCCCGGGGACAATTGAGTGTCAACCACTTTGCTGTGGGTCTGGAGTCACATGTAGGTCAGATGAGGTAAGGATGGCTTCCCTAAAAGACATTAGTGAATCAGATGGATCTTTCCTGACTATTGACAATGGTTTCATGGTCATCATTAGTTCCTAATTCCAGATGTTTTTTAAAATTCAAATTCCGTCGTATGCAATGGCAGGGTTCGAACCCAGGCACCCAGAATGTTACCTGGGTCTCCATATTAATAATAACCTAATGATAATGTCATTGCCTTCCACAACTGGTGGGGTTCAAGTCTGTCCATCACACCTAATTAAATGCTCTTCGTACCTCCGACACTGCTGGGTATTTCAGTAGCTTTTATACAAAGATTTTATGGGTGAGTTCTTTACCTTTTCCCTACTTCCTAACCAGATGGACCTCAAATAGGCTAAACTCCTCACTCACTCTCAACCATTTACAGCAAGACCTAAGCAACGTTCAGCTTGGCCAGATAAGTGGTAAGAAACATTTGCAACACAGTGTCAGAAAATGACTATCTCCAACAAACAAAAACTAATCGTTGCCTTTTGATGTTCAATGGCATTATTGTTGCTGAAAATCTGAAACTGAACTGGACTAGCCATATACCTTCTATATGGTTACAAGAGCAAGACAGAGGACAGTAATTTTGGAGTGAGTCGTTCATGTCTTCCAATGCCTGCCGACCATGTCGTCCAATGCCTACCATCTACAAGGTACCTCCTTCTTCAAGGACCGCAATTTCCCCCCAGACGTGGTCGACGATGCCCTCCACCGCATCTCTTCCACTTCCCGCTCCTCCGCCCTTGAGCCCCGCTCCTCCAACCGCCACCAGGACAGAACCCTACTGGTCCTCATCTACCACCCCACCAACCTCCATGTACAGCGTATTATCCGCCGTCATTTCCGCCACCTCCAAACGGACCCCACCACCA
>NC_057710.1:34742434-34768717 GCF_004010195.1 Chiloscyllium plagiosum
TCCTGAAGAAGGGATTATGCCCGAAACGTCGATTCTCCTGTTCCTTGGATGCTGCCTGACCTGCTGCGCTTTTCCAGCAACACATTTTCAGCTACCATCTACAAGGCACAGGTCTGAAATGTGATGAAATACTCTCCAATTGCCTGGAAGTGCAGCTCCAATCTCATTTGAGAAGCTTGGTATACAATTCAGGTCAAAACTTGATAATACCCCCTTCCCCAACTTAAATATTCACTCCTTTCACTGCTGATAAACAGTGGCAGTAATGAGTGCCATCTACAAGATGCACTGCAGTAACTCACTAAGCCTCATTTGACAACACCTTTCAAACCCCTAGACCTCTACCATCTAGAAGGCCTTGGCCAAAGAAAGTGGGATAAGTCCTGTTCGAGCTATCAGTAACAAAATTGAATTTTAAGGAACCTTTCTTTTTATGGCAGCAACTTCTGCTTGCTTGTTTTCCTCAATTTGTTTTGTCTAAACTAAACAAATCTAACTTGTATATTTTTCCTTACTTGTTTATCAATGTGCAACTTCTTTGTGAAAATTGGGACCAAAGTATACCTGAAAACATTCTCCAAAGGTGTGCTTTTAAAAATCAATCTTGGTCTTCTTCAGGAATAAGGCTGCCTCTAGGCAGTAAACATGTTGTGACAGCCTCTGAATCCTGATTGTACATGTTTAAGTTAACTTGTCTACAATGCAGGGTGAGTCAATATCTATTTAATTCTATAATGCTTTCAAATTTGCGATCCTGCTTTTTGCAGGTTGATTTTCTTTTGCTTAGATATGTTATTCTATTTCTAAATTGGGGAAAATAGAAAGTGTTCTTTTCCCAGAGCTGGTTTAATGTATTTTTCTATAACATATGCACATGCTAAACTATCAAACCCCTCACAATTATATTTTTAATGATATCGTTGTTCATCTGGCATTTAGTACTTTTTATTTAAATTTTCAATTTTATTTATTGTTTAATGAATGCAAATCTCTGGAGTCAAGTAGGAACCACCTCATTTGCTCTGTTTGAGGTGATTTAGGCCACCACTTAATCTGTCGAGAGGACACTCCCCAATATTGTGCAGTACTGTTTGTACCTCTCCTCACCTGCTTGAGGGATTACTCTAGCAGCACTGGAGTTTACTGTGAAGTGGGACCATTCCTACTCAAAGTTCAAAGTCTACAATTTGATAGTTAGGGGCATGTTGCAACAACGTTCCTGAAGAAGGGCTCATGCCCGAAACGTTGATTCTCCTGCTCCTTGGATGCTGCCTGACCTGCGCTTTTCCAGCAACACATTTTCAGCTCTGATCTCCAGCATCTGCAGTCCTCACTTTCTCCTCCTTGTTGCAACAAGCTTACTAGTAGCTTCTGATTCCTGGATCCAAAGAATGTTTTCAAATTGAAACAGTTGGCTGTATTCAATTTGGTCGTTCTGATAATAGGAACAACAACTTGTATTTACAATACATAGTAATTTTAACATAGCAAAAGACTCAAGGAGCAACACTAAACAAAAATTAAAGGTAAGCCACGTGACATGGTAACATTGGGCCAAAGGGCATGTTTCTATGGTGTAGACCTCTATGCCTCTGACATATTAGAAAAGATAGTCAAAAGTTTAATCAGAGGAATGTTTCAACGAGCATCGCCACTTCGAAGTCATTGAAACTGCTGAAAATGATTGTGTCAAGGACATTATTCTGAGGAACCCCTCCGATGACAACAGTTCTATTTTAGCTAATTTGGCAGGAGTTTGGGACCAAAGAAATAATATCAGAAAGGAATATCAATGTTGAGGGAGAGGTAGCTAGAATTAAAATAAGGAATAGTTATTTAATGTGCAAGATCACGCTAAGGGAGAAAATAACTGAACGCACATTAGTGTTATAGTGTTTGAATGTGAATGTTCAGTATGTGGTGAATAAAACTATTAAATTAAAGATGCACATTTCCACATTGAAATATAATGCTGTGGCTGTAAGTGAGAGTTATCCCCAAGGAGGGCAGGACTCTGTGTTAAATATTCCTATATACAGGTATTCCCTTTGTGGAAGGAGGGGTGGGTAGGAAGAGGGTTGGTGATATTGATTAAGAGTGGGCATTTCAGTGCTGTAAACAGGATGTCCTAGAACAATTGAAAATAGAAACCATTTGGTTTGAACTAGGGAATGATTGTGCAATTACATTGCCATTTTCCTGATAAGGAGAGGTAATGTTCTGGGGACCTGGGTTCAAATGCTGCTATGGCAGATGGTGGAATTTAAATTCAATAAAAATATGGAATTAAGAGTCTAAATGATGACCATGAATCTATTACCAATCATTGGGGAAAACCCATCTGGTTCACTCCTATCCTTCAGGGAAAGAAACTGCCATCCTTGGTCTGGCCTACGTGTAACTCCAGACCCACAGAAACGTGGTTGACTCTTAACTGCCTTCTGGGCAATTAGGGGTGGACAATAAATGCTGGCCTAGCCAACAATGCCCTCACCCCATGAATGAATTAAAAAATGTAATGTTTCAGACCTTGGTGTAATGGGCATGATTTCAAAGTTTGCAGATTATAGACAACTTGAAAACATTGAACGGTGATGAGGATAGTATAATATTGAAAATAACATTGACAAGTTTGTGAAATGTGCAAATAGGTGCCGAATGAAGTTTAATCCAGAGAATTATGAAGTGTGCATTATAGAAAAATACATTAAACAAGCTTTGGGAAAAGATCGCGTTCTATTTTCTCTAATTTAGAAATAGAATAACATATCTAAGCAAAAGAAAATCAGTCTGCAGACACAGTAATTTTTAAAAAGGGTAAAACTTGAAAGGAAATGTAGGTATAAGATAATCTGAATGTGCTAAGTCATTAAAGGACACAAGGCACATTAGATTAGATTCCTTACAGTGCAGAAACAGGTCCTTCGGCCCAACCCAGTCCACACCTCCGAAGAGTAACTCACCCAAATCCATTTCCCTCTGCCTAATGCACCTAACACTGTGGGCAATCCACCTAACCTGCACATCTTTGGCCTGTGGGAGGAAACCAGAGCACCCAGAGGAAACCCATGCAGACACGGGGAGAAGGTGCAAACTTCACACAAACAGTCGTCTGAAGTTAGAATCGAACCTGGGACCCTGGTACTATGAGGCAGCAGTGCTAACCACTGAGCCACCATGCCATCCTAAGGGCCACACTACCAACCCTAACAGTGCAGTTATTAAAGCATATGATAAAGCGTATCTTAAACTTTATTAATAGGAATGTACAAAGAAGAAGCAAGGAGGCTGTGGTAAACTTATATAGGGTATGACTTTGCCACTGCTCAAGTATTGCATTTGGCTGTAGGTACATCATTTTAAAAAGGATGTGAACGCATTGGAGCGTGTGCAGAAAAGATTCATAACAATGGTTCCAGAGACAAACAATTTCCATCATAAAGATAGAATTGACAAGTTAGGACTGTTTACCTACAAGTTCACATTTAAAGGATTGTGGACAGTTCATTTGGAGTGTGAAGAGATATCGGGACTGTTTTTATTTAAAGAGATCACTAACAGTACTTTTTTTCTTAAAGAGACACTTCTCGAAAGTGCGTGGCTTAAGCTATTTGCTTGAAGTTGTTTGCTGGAAATTATGCGCCTGGGCTTATGGCTTTGTTTTGGATACTGTTTGTGTTCTGTTGAAAAGCAACTCGGCTCATCCTCTGTGAAACTTTTTTGGTGAGTCCAGAGTGAGAAATAGCTATTCTCTTTATAAGGCTGTCAGATGACTTCACTTGGCACCTTATTTACTAACTCTCAATGTTATAAGATCTCAGTGATAACTGCCCATGTTTAGTGATACCAGTCAATGTGAGGCAAGATACTGATTAAAGGCTTGACTTTATCCTTTTCGTTCAAGGAAAGGATAAAGTCAAGCCTTTGTCTTGACTTTATCCTTTCCTTGTACTAGTAATTAGTACTTGAATGAAAAGTACTTATCCTTTTCGTTCAAGTACTAATTACTATTTAATATATTTTTAAAAATTATTCTCTGCAGAGGTTTTTTTTTCAACTTGTGTGCATATTTTGGAGTAATTTAGAGTCATAAATATTTATACCTACCTATTACAAACTGTTAATTAGCTTTTTATGTATTTACTAAATAAGGTCTGTTTTCACAATCAATTGATTTTTGCTTATTAAAGAAACCTGGTAGTTGGAAATTTTTATTCTAAACCTAATATAGCTAACCTAAGTGTGATGTGGACATGTGATTTATGCATTTTTTTAATCTTTGTTTTGGATTTTGAATGAGTGGCACATGGGTTTTGGTCCATTTAAGAGGGAATTTAAAGATTAACTTGTCAGTGCTAAAAGGAGACTAGAAATACCAAGCATTTCATTTTGCACCTATCATAACTAGGATGCAAGAAACAATGGGAGGGTGAGGTTGGAAGTAAAGAGGTATCAGTTTATACAGAATGAGAAAAAAATATTGATTTCTTATGCCATAGTTAATATGGAAATGCAGCAAGAACAAGTAGCTGTCAATTTTAATGCTCAAACCAGGCAAGTAGATTCTGGTTGGCCAGGCTGTGGCAATGGGAATGTGAAAAACACTGGCTGTCACCACAACCATTTTCTTTTTTTGGAAGATGCAATATGGTACCTAACACTTATTTTACATATGTAAATTAAGGTCTTAAATATCTATGTAGCTTAGCACATTACAGGCTTGGCTGATGATCTTAAAATTTGTTTCAGATGTACCTCTTAATAGTCCAGATAATTAGATTTCCTTTAGCAGAATCACATCTAATTGTGGTAATATTTATGAATCTTGCAAGCACAGGTTGATTGAGCATGAGTGGTCTGCTGACAGCAACAACGTGTCAGTGGGATAAATTAAATATTAAAAATCATTAGCCTGTTTTCAGTAAGGAGCATCAGGAAGTTTTTTTTGCTTTGTGTAAAAAAGTTTGGCAAGTTTATATTTTGTTTCCAAAGTCTTGATTGAAGTTGGATGTATGAAATAGTTCCTTTTAGAAAAAGGAGTTAATTCAAAAAAGATAGGAAATTGTAAAAGTTCCAGAACAGAAGTGTTTGGTTAGAACCATGAAGGGATTATTCATAGCTGAGAAAGTCTAAACTCCATTGAGCGAATACTCTAGTAAGAGACTTCAGACTGTCAATGCCAGGAATTGAAATCAATAGTTTAATTGATAGCAGGAGTTTCAGCAATGGTGCTATCAATGAACGTCAAGGGGTAATGACTAGAATCTCTTCAGTTGGTGTTGGTCATTGCCTGGCACTTGCACAGTGTGGATGTTATTTACCACGTCTCAGCCCAAATATCTCAATTGTCCAGGTCTTGCTGTATTCAGATAAAGACTGTTCTGGTGACTGAGGGGTCATGAGTGCTGAACATTGTGTAATCATCAATGGTCATCCCCACTTTGCTTATGGTGGAGAGAAGTTCAGTGATGAAACAGTTGAAGATAGTTGAGCCTAGGACATGACCCTGAGGAACTCCTGAAGAGATGGCAGACTGAGATGACTGATCTCTAACAATCGCAACTAACCTCATTTGTGCTAGGTAAAACTCCAAACAGCAAAGTTTCTCCTCCCACCCCGCCGATTCACATTCACTCTAGTTTTACGAGGGCTCCTTAATGTCATTCCCACCTTACCTACAGAATTCAGTTCTTTTGTTCATGTTAAAACCAAGGTTGTAGTGGTATCAGGAGCTGAGTGGCAGTAGTGGGACCCAAATTGAGTGTGAGTGAGCAAGCTTTTATACTGAGCAAGTAGTGCTTGCTTGCACTGTTGATGACCCCTTCCATTACTTTATTACTGATCCAGATTAGACTGATGTGGCATTAAGTGGCTGTGTTGTCTTTGCTCTGCTTCGTGTACAGGAACTACCTGTGCAGTTTTCTACATTGTTGCATAGGTGCCATTGCTGTACTGAAACAGCTAGGCTAGGGGCAAGGCATTTTCTGGAGCACACATCTTCAGTTGCAGTAATGTTGTCAAGGCTCTAGCCACTTTGAAATCACTTGGAGTGAATTAAATTGACAGAAAACTGGCATCTGTGATGCTGGGGATCTCTTGAGTTGGTGTCAATTAACACAAGCATTCTAAAACACTTTTCAAAAAAAAAAGATTTTTCTAATTCAGCTCCTTTAAAATCTTATGTTCTCAAATTCCCATGTGTCTCCTCTTTGCCCTCTAAAATTTCACTTTTTAGTTCATACCTTGAGGATTGCTGATAAAAGATAACATTTCATCAAACCTTTTTGTACTCAGGATCATTTGCAAGAATACAAATTCATGGAGATTAATAATATTAATAATGCATACAAGGGGAGTTCTGATTGGTAGAAGTTACCATGGAAAATGCATCAATTAATGCTGAGTGACAATTAATTATCAGGCTTTGTTTAAATGTTATTTCAGGCAGATTGACTCCAATTGGTCAGTGAATTTGCTGTCACCTTTTTTGTTGTGTTGAAACAGGTACAGTATGTTTTCATTTCCTTTCTGTCTACAAAGAACAGGGTCCTGTGTATGAATGTATGTAGCATTATGTACGTGCAAATACACCACACTGCAAGCCTGACTGGCAATGTTAAATTGGTTGTCAGTGTAATTCCTTGAACACACAAGACTGTTTACCAAAGGTTGTCTAACTACAAAATACATCTAATGTTGGACACTTGCAAGTTTGCAAGTACTGGCTTATTGGATAAGGTCAGTGCTTTGCTTGTTGCAAACCACCAAAGGAATGTGTTATTTGATATGATTTACCAGGCTTTGGGGCATGTCACATATTGGTATCACACCAGCACAGAGATTCATATACCATATTACTTATTTGTGTGACAGGCTGAATGTCTTTTTGGCTTGATGGCAGAATCCTGTTTGGATGTTGAAAGAATATTCAAGGGAGAATCTAAAACTTACGATCATCGTTTTAAAAAAAAAAATAGACCCCCATTTAAGACAGACATGAATTTTTTTCTCTGAATTCTTTGGAATTCTCTTCCACAAAATACAGTGGATGCAGCATCTTTAAATATTTTTAAGGCAGAGGTAGATAGATTCTTGATTGTTAAAACCATGAAAGTTTGTTGGGGATATGCAGAAATGTAGAGTTGCAGTTAAATTCAGATTAGCCATCATTGTATTGAATGGCAGAGCAGGCTCAAGGGGCGGAGTGGCTTACTCTTATTTCTTGTTCATATCTTTTCTGTGCAGTAAAAACACCCAAAGAATCGGAAAATCCAATTTAAGTTCTTTCCCCAGTTACTGTAATCTGTGGCTTTTAATCAATAAGTTAGAGAGTTCATAATTTGATTTTATTTATTGTCACATGTATTTATTATAAATACAATGGAAAGTGTTGTTTCGTGTCGCCAATCTCCAGCAACTCTTAAAACACAGAATATAAAGCCAGAAAAATAAAACAATAAAGTTCATCTTATAGTGTTACCTCAATGAAGTAAGATGGTGTTTATGTATGAACCAGTTGTCATGTGCCTTCTGCAAGCAGGCGAAACCATGTGGAGAAGAGGTGAGGAGCAGCAAGGTCTGGCAAGTCAATGCAACCATCTCCGCGATTTTTGAGAACAGGAACTATTGAACTGCCTTCCTACCCACCTTCACTTTTCTGTGTTCACTTGTTTTCCTGTTTGTCTGTATATGTTTATGGAGGGGGACTTTCAAAGGGGGGGTTTACAATTTTTATGTCAACAATACATAGTTCATCTGTAGCCAGAATCACTTTATTTGGAATAAGTACAACAGAATAGAGTAATAATAATAGAATTTGTAAGTACTACAGAAGCCTAGTCCGTGCTTTGCTAATCTCTGTGTTAAAGTCAGGTGAATTGGGGAATTTTCACTTTATTCGTTTGTGGAATGTGGGTGTCGCTAGCTAGCCAGCATTTATTGCCTGCCACTAGCTGCCCTTGGAGAAGGTGATGATGAGCTGCCTTCTCGAACTGCTGCAGTTCATGTTCTATAGGTTAACCCATAATGTCATTAAGGAGGGAATTTCAGGACTTTGACTCCGCAATAGTGAAGAAACAGTGATATATTTCCAAGTCAGGATGGTGAGTGTCTTGGAGGGAATTTGCAGGTAGTAGTGTACCAATGTATCTGTTGTCCATATCCTTCTAGTTGGAACTGGTCATGGGCTTGGAAGATGCTGTCTAAAGATGTTTGGTGAATTTTTGCAGTGCCTCTTGTGGATAGTACACACTGCTGCTACTGAGTGGTGGTGGGGGGGAGGGGGGTGCGGGGGGGGAAGAATGCTTCCTTGAATTACTTTGTTTATTTTATTAAATTAAAGAGGCTTTGGAAATATTTGCACTCAGTTTGCTTGTTGTTTATTCAATTACTTGTATAACATTAAACTAAAAATGGACCTCAGAAAAGCACGGTGGCTCAGTGGTTAGCACAGTTGCTTCATAGCACCAAGGACCCGAGGTCAAGTCCAGCTTCAAATGGATGTCTGTATGGAGTTTGTATATTCTCTCTATGTCTGTGTGGGTTTCCTCTGGGTGTTCCGATTTCACCCCACAGTCCAAAGATGTGCAGGCTAGGTATATTGGCCATGGTATCCGGAGATGTGTAGTTTTAGGTGTATTACTTTGGGTAATGCAGAATTATATGGATAGGGTAGGTGGGGGTGAGTCTGGGTCAGATGCTCTTTGGAGAGATGATGTGCACTTGCTGAACCAAATGGCCTGTTTCCACACTGTAGGATTCTATGAAAATGTTACACAATGTTATTGCTCACTTTCGCTTGCTTTCACTCTCTCTCACTCCACATGCTACATTTCCCCAGTACTGCGAGGATGATGGAAATAAAAACAGTATTTTGCTTATGTTTAATAATGTACCTGATTTGTTGACATTTTTATTTGGGTCCCATGATAGCTTGATACTTCTCCAATGTTCAAAGCATTTTTATAATGAACAAAATGTTTCCACAAATCTTCTCTTCCTTTCCATTCTCTGGGATAGAGAATTTTGCTTTTGCTTGGTCACTCATTTCATCTCCTTCTTCAGTTGAATATTATTTTGCAAAGCAAAACATTTTGTCTATTGAGAAGTTAACAGAAAACAAAATTCATTAGTTTGCATTCCATTCCATTATAAAATCAATGCCTTAATCTATTTTGAAAAGATTTGAAGATAAAAGAATAGAGTTCATAAATAACAGTGACAGATTTCTCTATACACATGTAACAGCTCAGCTTCTTATTCAATAGGGTCCTAGTTTAAGAATGGTGTATGTTCTTGGATAGTTCGCTAGATAGAATTTCCTAGGTAGACAGTCATTGAGTGATTGCCAACATTGACTACAAAGAAAAGGTATATGTACCATGCAGAATTTTAAAGATTAACTCATTGCATGTAGGTTTTCCTGGCTAAGTCAGCATCTATTACCCATTCCTAATTGCCCTTGAGAAGGTGGTGGCGAGCTGCTGCAGTTGTTTTATTGTAAAAATATACTTTATTCAGAGAAATCTTTACTACATGTATAGTTAGTGAAGCCATTCAGATCTGTACTCTCTTTACCTAAAGAGAACAAATTTAAGTCGTTGATGTTCACCGTCCTCTGTTTACAGTCAATCTCTTGACATTTAGCTGAGACATCAGCAGGGCCTAATTACCTAATGGACCCCTCATATTTCTGCAGAAGGACCTTACATGGTGGTCTTTCCCCACCGCGCTTTGGTGGGACCTGCCCCAAGATTCAGCACATCCCTCAGCATGTTGTCTTAGACCTTGGAATGTGCCTGTTGCAACAGTCACTCAGGGTCAAAGACTTCAACTGTAAGACCAGCAAGTTTCTGGCAGACCAAAGAGCTTCTTTCATCAAGTTGATCATCCGCCAGGCATGTCTCGGTTTGTGTCCCGGGGAACAGACTGTAGGGCATGGCTTCCGGTGTCACGGAGCTGCTCAGGACAAACCTCTACAAACACCACTGCCTTCCTCTCCAGGCTTTCTTTGGTTAGGCACATTCCAGCAGGAGGTGTGTGACAGTCTCATCTCCTCCACAGCTGCTTGGAGGGCAGTGTGTGCTGGCGCAGAGAGCCCAGGCATGCATAAACAATCTCACAGGTAGAGACCTTCTCACCACCAGCCAAACGATGTCCTGGTGCTTGTTTAAAAGTGCTGGTGATGAGGCGTTCTGCCAAATAACTTGGACGGTCTGCACAAGGAACCGCTAGACAGGATCCACCCTCGCCTTTTCCTAAAGATTCCCAAGGACACTATGTGCTGACCACTTTCTGATGGACTTGTGGTCAAAGGTGTTTTTCCTTCACAAATTTCTCCATGAAGGACAGGTGATAGGGGATGGTCCAACTACCTGGAGCATTCCACAGCAGCGAGGCCAGGCCAATCCTTTGCAACACCAGGGAAAGGTAGAACCTCAGTACTTAGTAATGCTTGGTGTTTGTGTATTGAGGGTGCAGCTTGATGCAGCAACACACAAAGGTGGCCAACAGGGTGAGGGTAGCATTGGGTGTGCTTCTCCTCCTTTGTCCAGATCTTTATACATTGTATCCCTTCAGATCTGGTCCATTTTCGATCTCCACATGAAGTGAAAGATTGCCCGGGTGACTGCAGTGGTGCAGGTTTGGGGAATAGGCCAGACCTGCGCCATGTATAACAACAGAGTACCTCACACCCGATGACCAGATTTGTACGCACCATGGAGAATGACTGATGCTCCCAACTGCCCAATTTCTATCTCACCTTAGTGACACGCTGCTCCCAAGACTTGGTGCCTGTCTTAGCCCTTCTGAACCAAATACCCAGGACTTTCAGGTGGTCTCTCCTGACAGTGAAGGGGATAAAGGATTGGTTGGCCCAGTTTCCGAAGAACATAATCTTGCTCATGCCGCTATTTATCTTGGCTCCCGACGCCCGTTCAAACTGGTCACAGATGAGTCTGCGCACTGACAGTGGATCTGAGCAGAAAACGGCGATGACATTCATTAACCTGTAGGCCCGTTTGCCAGGAGTAGTCATCCCTCAGAGTTGCACCCTTCCTGATGGACTAGGCAAATGGCTGTAAACAGCACACAAATAAAGCAGGAGAGAGAGAGCAGCCCTGCCTGATTCCAGATCTGATTGGAAAGCTTTCTGATTCCCATGGTTGATTGAAACTGCTCTGACAATGTTTGTGTAGAGAAGTCTGATCCAATTGCAGATGCCCTCCCCAAAGCCCATTTTGGACAGAACATCTCTCATGTACACATGCAATATCCTGTCAAAGGCTTTCTCCTGGTTTAGGCTGTCCTGTATGTAGGTGATTGTATCCCTGAGAAGCACGAGAGTCTCAGCGATCTTCCTGCCCAGTATAGCACAGACTTGGTCAGGGTGAAGCACTGATCCAAGAGCAGACCTGACTCGGTTGGCAATGATCTTTGACAAAATTTTGTAATCCACATTTAACAGAGAAATTATTCACCAATTTCTAATTTCCTCCCTCTCCCCCTTCTGATTGTAGACGACAGTGATGATACCTTTCCTCATGGATTTGCTCATGGTCACATACTTCCAACCAGGTCCTGGCCGATCAAGTTCCATAGAGCAGAGAAGAACTTGGCCGGTAAGTCACTGCTTTCAGGAGTTTTAATCTTTTCAAAGGACTTGAGGGCCTTGGTCAGCTTGTCCAAAGATAGCGGCTTGTCCAAACTCTCCCATGTGCTATCGTCTAATACCTCTGTGATAGGGGACAGGAATGACTGGGAGGCTGTGCTGTCAGTGGGCTTCATGTCATGTAGACTGGCACAAAGAACAGTGGACCCTGGAACTGGAAGATTATCTTGGAGGCCTCCAAGGCAAGGAGCGAGGCTTGATGGCCCTTCACCTCCTGGAGATCCTTCGTGACATTAACCCCCTTCGTCTGCAGCAGGAGCAGGCTCTGCAAACATTCTTGTAGTTTTGACTGTTTTCCTAGCCTCTCTTTCACCTTCTGCACACTTTTTGAGGAAAAAGACCCTCTTGATGTTCTCTTTGACCATTTCCCACAAGTCTGGTGGAGACTCAAAGAGAGGCTTCAGGGTTCTCTAACCTGTATAATCCCTTTTGAGCTCCTAAATATTCTTGTAGTTTTGACTGTTTTCCTAGCCTCTCTTTCACCTTCTGCACACTTTTTGAGGAAAAAGACCCTCTTGATGTTCCCTTTGACCATTTCCCACAAGTCTGGTGGAGACTCAGAGAGGCTTCAGGGTTCTCTAACCTGTGTAATCCCTTTTGAGCTCCTTAATGTTTTCTGGGGTCAACAATTTTGCGAACAGCTTCCATGTTCCCTTGTCGGCCCACTGGTCATCCTATAGGTGACAGTTGGCCAGCAGGAGGCAGTAGTCAGAGAACAACACCAGCTTGACATCAGTGGATCTAACTGAGAACGCTTGGGACACAAGCAGGTAATGTATCCTTGAGTGGATAGACTTGTCTACCTGTGACCAGGTGTACCTATACTGCGCTCCATCTGCAGGGGTGCTGAAGACATTGTGTGGCTTGGCATCTTTGTTTCCATCAGGACTCTGTATGTGGTGCACAGTTTTTTATCCCCCCCACCCCCACCGGATTGTCCGTCTGCATCAATGATACAGTAGAGGTCTCCAGCCACAATGACCGGCCTGGACGTAGCCAGTTACAGTGGAAGCTGCTGCAGGACAGCTAAGTGCTCACTCTTTCTCGCCAGGGCGTACACATTAATTACTCTCGGGAATGTTTCTGTGCATAAAGTCTGTTATGAGGAGGCGCTTGACCACCACCTCCTTAACTTTGGAAATGGTGGAGGTTACATCCTCACAGCAGGATTCCCAGGCTGGAGACCCGATCATTTTCCCCCTGACCAATTTGAAGGCCCATGGATCCACATGTTCGACTATGTCCTGTAGCTGCTGAGGTGTGGTATCCCACACTCCTGCAGAAACAGTAAATCTGCTTTACTGTTGGCAAGGAAAGCCAATGTGGAGACACGTCACGTGGAAGATTTAACACTACACACATTAATGCTGTAATGTTAATACCCATTATAAGGTTTATAAGGTTACCAATGTTCATACACCAATGATCCTGTAACTGGGGTGACTGCATCCCCGTAGTTTGGGCAAACTGTTGGACAAGCTGTGCACTTCCTCCCAGGGGCCATTCCCCTGGTCTGGTGTTGTGGGGCTGAGAACAAGATCAGTAGAGTCCAGTTCTGAGTCTCACAGAGGGACTGCCAGGGGATTGTAGCTCCCAGTTGCCTGTAGCTGTGGTGTAGTGGATACTCCCCTGATTCTCACCAGGTGGGGGCTGGGCTTTACCATGTCCCTCGTGGGGGTGTCATTTCCAGATTAGGGGATACTCCACTCCACTTATCCCGTGGCACTCTACCTGTTTTTCTCATTCTTCTGCTCCCCTCCACCATCAGAGGAGCTGCTGGTGTCATCCTCATGTTTGTCTCACTTTGAAGAGAGGCTTTGGGAGCCTGACATGATTTCCTTTTCCTGTATTTCACCGGTATCCATTCCGTGCCTCCTTGGTTTCCTCCTCCTCCATTGACTCCATCTGTTCAGCTGGAGCTTGGGTCGGTTGGTGTGCCTCTGTGTTGGCTACTGTCTGTTCCATTTCAGCCTGTCCTTCTTTCGAGGTGTCTTTTGTCTCAGTTCCTAAGGTGTTGCCTTGCTAATCTTTGGGGGGTCCATGGTTCACATTGCCACGTATGGCCATCTGAGCGTACGTGGTGCCCCCTCCCCATTTCTTGGACAGTCCTTGTACATGTGGCGTGATTCTCCGCACAGGTTACAGCTTTTGGACTCCTTGCAGTCCTTACTCAGGTGACCTTTCTGTTTGCCGTTCCTACAGACAGTCATCTTCCAGTCTGCTACCACGTGCCCTGCCCACCCACAGGTTTGGCACACTCTGGGCTGCCCTGAATATGTCAAGTAGCCTCTGCTCCGTAAAATCACAAAGCTAGAAGCTGGGTGGAGGATGTTTCCACTGGCCAAAGGGCTTTTGCCCGAAATGTCGATTTTACTGCTGCTCGGATGCTCCCTGAACTGCTGTGCTCTTCCAGCACCACTAATCCAGAGATGTTCCCATTGGCGTCTATCTTCAGGGTCACCTTGACCTGCCACTTACTGGTTCAGATTCCAAAGGGATCTACAACATCAGTGCTGCATCTCTCAAGCTGCACATACCTGCCCAGGAATGTCATGACATCAGCTGCTGGGACATGGGCGTTGTACATATGAATTGTAGCAGCCCGGCTCTTCTGTGCAGGGAGGACACATCATGGCATCAGAGATAGGTTGGAGACCAGAGCTTCACTTTCTTTCTCCTTGAATACCTTTAGGAGATGCTCACATTGCTTCGCACTCCTGAAGGTCATATTGACATCTCCTGCAGCCATAGATGTCTGTTGCTTGGAACTCACATTAGACAGGCAGGAGGATGGAAGAACACAGTAAGCTAGGCAGCATCAGGAGGTGGAGAAGTCAATGTTTCGGGTGTAACCCTTCTTAAGGACTGGTGGTAGTATAGAGGGAGCTGCAGATAAAGGGGGTGGCGGGATCAGGGTGGTAACGTGCGGATAGGTGAAGGCAGCTTTCCAGCAAGATCCTCTTCATGATAAAGGTTTGATTGATTGCTGTGCATATTTCCACCTGCTTCTAAGTTACCCTGATGGTTCTGGAATCACTGGGCTGCGGGTGGCTGCTAAGGCCATTGCTCTAGGTTGGCATTTCCCTGAATTGGCATTAGGCTGAAGCTGGCATGAAGATCCACCAAGAGCAGGTCAGCTCAACCAACAATCCTCCAACATCCAATCACGATCCAGCAATGCCAATGGCTCTGATGACTCTCAACTCGACACCCATCCTGATAATAACAGAGACTACACTTGATCTTAGTAAAAAGGCTGTGAAGCAATGTCCCCTTCAACAAATTTTTTTATTTATTGCAAAAATATATGTTATTCATAGAAATCTTTGGTACCTATACAGTTAGTGGAGCTGTTTATATTAAATAAATTAAGTCTTTGATGTTCACCATTCTCTATGTTTATGGGTAACCTCTTGACTGAGGCATCAGTGGGGCCCAATTACTGAATAGACTCCAGTTACTCTTCAGCAGAAGGACCTTACATGGTGGTCTTTCCCCACCGTGCTTCAGCAAGTACGTCAGCACATAATCCTGGACCTTGAACTGTGCCAGTCTGTAACACTCAGTCGGGGTCAAATACTTCAACTGGAAGACCAACAGGTTTTGGGCAGACCAAAGAACGTCTTTCACCAAGTTGATGGTCCTCCAGGCACAGCTGATGTTCATTCGGTGCGCGTCCTAGGGAACAAACCATAGAGTGTCCCACGTAATGGAACTGCTCAGGACAAACCTCGACATACACCAATGCATTCTTTTCCAGACTTTCTTTACGGAGGTTTAATCCAGGAGAAGGTGTGTGACAGTCTCGTCCCCTCCACAGCTGCTTCAAGGGCAGTGTGCAGTGGCACAGTGAGTCCAGGCATGCATAAACTACCCTTCTCACCACCAGCCGAGTGATGTCCTGATGCTTTTTTGAAAGTTCTGGTGATGAGACGTTCTGCCAAATGATCTTGACAGTCTGCACAGGGAACCGCTTGACACTGTCTGCTCTCCCCTTTTCCCGCAGGGTCTCAAGGATGTTACGGGCTGACCACTTCCTGATGGTAGTCAAGGTATTTGACTACCATCAGGAGGAGTCAAAGGTATTTTTCTTCACAAATTTCTCCATGAAGGACAGGTGATACGGAACGGTCCAACTACTTAGAGAATTCTGAGCAGCAATGCCAGGCCCATCCTTCACAATACCAGGGACAGGTGGACCTCAGTACGTAGTGACGCTTGGTGTTTACGCATCAGGGATCCACGCATAGCTTGATGCTGCTATGCACAAAGATGGCTATCAGTGTCAGGGTAGCATTGGGTGTGTTTTATCTCCCTTTTGTCCAGATCTTTATACATGGTGTCCCTTCTGACACGGTCTATCTTTGATCTCCACATGAAGTGAAAGATGGCCTGGGTGACTGCAGCGGTACAGGTTCAGGGAATAGGCCAGACCTGCGCCATGTATAACAACAGAGTACTTCTCACCTGATATCCAGGTTTTTACATGCCATGGAGAGTGACCAGTGCTGCCATCTGCCCAATTTCTACCTCACCTTTAGTGACATGCTCCTCCCAAGACTTGGCACCTGTCCCAGCCCCTCCGAACCAAATACCCGGCACCTTCAGGTGATCTGTCCTGACGGTGAAGGGGATAAAGGATTGGTCGGCCCAGTTTCCAAAGAGCATGGTCTCACTGTTGACTCAATTTACCTTGCCCCACAAGGCCTGTTCAAACTAGTCACAGATGCACATGAGTCTGTGCCCAACAGTGGATCTGAGCAGAAAGTGGTGATGTCATCCATGTACTGTAGGCCCCCGCTGCCAAGAATAGTTGCCCCTCTCAGGGTTGCATCCTTCCTGATGGACTTGGCAAATGGGTCTGTAAAGAAAAAAAAACAAGCATGAGAGAGAGAGAGAGAAGCCCTGCTTGACTATAGATCTGATTGGAAAGCTTTCTGATTCGTATGGTTAATTGAAACTGCACTAACGATGTCGGTAGAGCAGTCTGATCTAATTGCAGATTCCCTCCCCAAAGCCCATTTTGGAGAGAACCTCTCACATGTATGTGTGCAACAATTAGTACAGCACTGTAATTACAGCACAATGCCTTTAGGGAGGGAATTTCAGGATTTTGACCCAGTGATACAAAAGAAACGACAATATATTTCCAAGTCAGGGTGACAAGTTACATGGGAAATTGTAAGTAGTGATGTTCTCATGTATCTGCTGCTCTTGTTCTTCTGGATGGCAGCGGTCATGAGTTTAGAAGGTGCTGTCTAAGGAGTCTTGGTGAATCTGTAACGAATTTTGTAGATAACGTATACCGATGCCACTGAGCATCCAGTGGGTGGAAGGAGTGGATGCATTTGGGTACGTTGCCAGTCAAGTTCTTTGTTCTGGATGTTATTGAGGTTCGAATATTGTTGGAGCTGCGCTTATCATGTTATTGTATTTAAAGTGATTGCTGTTATGCAGTCCTGTAGTTTGTTTCTTGCATGCACATCTGAAAAGATTAAGGGCTGAATCTTAATACAAATCTTAATAAGCTTGAATAAGATAATTACCAGTGGATAATTTCCAGTGGTCTGAAGCCGCTTAATTTAAGATCAGAAACTGAAGAAGCTTGGGGTAAAAATAGTTTATCTTCAATGGCTGCTTAGGTTTTGGAATTTACTTTTGTAAATGTTGACTGGAACAGAAGGACTGAAGATTATTTGAAAGCACTAAAGCAAAATTCTTCAGATGCGAGAGAAATAAAATTAAAATAGCGAGTGACAAAGGAACTCGGCAGGTTCCTGTGAAAAGCCTTTAGGGGATACAAAACATGAATTCTTACATTCTGTCTTTCCAGTGATACTCGGGTTGTGTAGTGGTTTTATCATATTAACACAAATCTATCGTGAGGAAATAATGAAAAGTGTGAGAAAACAGCAGGTAGCATTGTACAGTTAGCTCATGCAGATGACAGCATTTGCAAAGAGGTGCTTGATGACTACCTGTGGGTTTGCGGGGTAGATAGGCAGGAGACTAGAGGAACTCAGCAAGCCAGACAGCATCAAGAAGCAGAGAAGTCAATGTTTCGGATGCAACCCTTGTTCAGAACTCCTGATGCTGCCTGGCTTGCTGCGTTCTTCCAGCCTTCTGCCTGTCTTCTTTGGATAAAGTTTAAAAATTGCACAACGCCAGGTTACAGTCCAGCAGGTTTATTTGGAAGCACTAGCTTTTGGAGCGCTGCTCCTCCTTCAGGTGGTTGTGGAGTAGGACCATAAGACACAGACTTTTTGGCAAAAGATTACAGTGTCGTGCAAGTAAAAAAAATATATTGAACAAACCTTGATTGTTTTTTAGTCTTCCATACTTTAGAATGGGTTATAGGTTTTGGTTCATTAGCATGAACGGAAACTTTTAAAAGTAGTTCTGGGATTTACAGTGCTAATGAACCGAAACCTGTAACCCATTCTAAAAACTGGAAGAGTTAACTACAATCTTTTGCTATAAATTCTGTGTCTTATGGTCCTACTCCACACCCACCTGATGAAAGAGCAGCGCTCCGAAAGCTAGTGCTTCCAAATCAACCTGTTGGACTATAAGCTGGTGTTGTGTGATTTTTAACTTTGTGTACCCCAGTCCAACACTGGGTCCAACACTGGGTCCACCTCATCTTGGCTCCTCTGGATTCGAGCATCTGCAGTTTTTTTTTTCGCGTCTCAGCGCGTTTGCAGGAGCGGCTCGGGCTCGGGCTCGGGTTCGGGTTTGGCTCGGGCTCGGGCTCTGGCCGGAGATTGCCGAATCTATTCGGGGAGGTCCTCTCGAAGGGGGAGGGGGAGGGCAGCGGAGGGGAGGCAGGGCGCATGCGTCTCGGCAGCCGCCATGTTGTGTCCTTAAAAAAAACGGGATCTGGGGTGACGGGGGAATCCGAGAGGGTGAGAGATTAAAGCAGCACGGCCGCCCCAGGCACCTCAGATGCGGCTCGGAGAGTCCAGGGGGTCTGGGGTGATCAGAGCAGCCGGGAACCATCTCCCTGACTCTCTGAGAAAGATCGAGGTGAAGCTGCGGTAAGTGAGGCCCGGTCCGGGGGCCGGAAAACTTTCTCTCCGGCTCCGGGGCGGAGAAGGCGGGGGTCCCGAGGCCCAGCGTAGGCCTAGAGTCACTGAACTACACAGTGTTCGAGTTGGCAAGCCTTTTCTCCCGGTGGATAATCTCCGTGCGACCATTAACTGCAGCACAGTTACTATGGTGATTTATAAGCAGCATTTTATTTACTCTCAACGTGGAATTGGCTGCTATAAAGAAGAGTCTGGGCGTTGTAAACATGCAGCGAGTGGGTGGGGAGGGAAAGGATCTTGCTTACACAAACGCGTTTTCTTTATATTGGGTTTTGAAGTTTTTTTTTAGTTCTCCATCGATTGAAGTGATTAACTGTATCGTCGCCTGGTGTTGCAAGGAGTGCAGTAAGGGTTTGAATGTTGAGCTTTCGAATTAGTTGCAGAGAAGTCTTGTGATCGAATAGTTGGACTGATTTTTAAGTGTGTTTTTACGGGATTTTATTCTCTCCCATCCCCCTCCTCCGGCGTTGAATAGAAAACGTTTAAGGATATTAATATTTCTTTCTAGGGAATCGCTGAATCTGAAATGTTGACAGGCTTTTAAGGTTCTGTAGCCTCTCCGTTATTAAAATGATCCACATGAATAAGATCAGTCTCCAGTGAGCGTAGATTTGTAAAAATGCAGTGTGGAAGATTTTTTTTTGTTTTGGCGAATAGCCGATCAAATTTCGGACTATGTAATGGTAAATTCAGGATAAAAGATGGTACTGCAAACCATTAATATCAGTCTGATGCCTTGTTATGATAGCTGGACTTCTTTTAAACATTGAATTATTTTGTTATATTGCAGCCTGTACTAGCAGGTAAACCCAAAGTGTATATCATTCGCCTAGAGAAACTAGACTTACAATGTAAAATCATTGAAAAGAAATAATCTGTTGATCGTGTATATTTCCTGAATTTAAAACAACTTTGTGCTTATTCTATTAAATGCTTTAATAGTGTAATAAAACATGCATTTTGCTTAGAACTTCAAAACACAAACATCCAAGTAACTACTGAAGGCATCCCAGCACAGCAGTCTATCAGTTTTGATATTACTGATATCAAGGCTGGAGATTGTTGAATACGGTTGGAATTGTGCCTATCAGTGTCTTCACAGATTGTAAAGCTCAAGCTTCTCTGTTTTGAGTTAGTCTGTTTACTCTCCACTCATTGGAGGAGAAAGTGAGGGCTGCAGATGCTGGAGATCAGAGCTGAAAATGTGTTGCTGGAAAAGCGCAGCAGGTCAGGCAGCATCCAAGGAACAGGACAATTGACGTTTCGGGCATAAGCCCTTCTTCACTGTTCACTTCTTTACTCTTCACTTCTTTACTCTCCACTCATTCTCTATTATGAGCAGGTTGATAACAATTGAACAGGCTTAGCAAAATTTCTTGTACTTTATTCAGTTTTTCTGCTTCAGAATTTTTTTTTTTGCAACTTCATTTCATAGTTTTAAGTCTTATCAACATTCCCAGTTCTTCTCAAATGTTTTTCCAGTTGTCAATTTTGTTTTCTGCAGGTCTCATTTGTTATTTCAGTGTGCAGAAATTTGTTTGCCTATCTGGTTGTAGACCCTATTTAAATTTTGTTGTACTTTCTAGTTTCTAAGTACTCCTTTATTGTCTCTGTTCCCATAATTTCAAAGCAAGCTAATTTTACAGACTTAAATAGATTTGATAGAACACAGTACTTTGGATGCTGTTGAATTAAAAAAAAACACAATACTGGAAGTGCTTCAGACTCTTTAGATTTAATTTTCATTTCCCATGTTCATTATTGGTCCAAGCCTTGTGAAATACCATTCAATGCTGTTTTGCTAACCTTGTGGAAGGTAGCATTTTCATCATGTAAAACTAATCTTCTGTATGGTCACGCAATCTTCTGCGAATTTCTGTGGCTTCTTTAATTGAGAATTCAATTACAAATTTGTCAGTGATCATGTCCAAGTCAATGAACAAGAGCAAAGTACTGTGGATAGTGGAGATCTGAAATAAAAACAGAAATATTCAACAGATCTGTATATAGTGTGAAAAAGCAGTTAACATGTAAGGTTAATTACCTTTCATCGGAATGCATCTTTTTTTTTTAAAGGTTCAATAAACTTAAATCTGTGCAAATGTCTTGAGGAATTTCTAGACAAGCACATTTTTGAATTTACCTCAAAGGTGCTATAATTTTGTACCACTAATGTAGACTCTGAATGTAAGAGTTTCTAAGGTTGGAACCCAAGGCTAAACATTCTAGGGTTTGTCCTGACTGATCAAGGAAGACTACCATGAGGCTATAGGAATTGAAGAGCTGGTGTTTGATCATATTGAGGTTTATGTAAGGTTGAACTTCAAGTGCTGTCAGAAGGCCTTTTGAACAGTCAAGTCTAAAGATGACCTAAACATGGATACATACTCCAATAGGAATGAAATAAGGTGTGGCTTTGTTATAAGTATAAATGTGGTCTCTAAATCGCCCATTCACCGTCAAATATGATTATCCTGAGATGATGCATTTTAGGTTGATCTTGAGGGAGTAAGTGGGGAGGAGGAAGGAATTGTGAGTTGGAGTAAATTTGTTTGATAGAATCCAATGGTTTCATCGATTTTTAGTTTTAGGAATGCTTTGTTTATACTTGTTTAAATTTTAAACAGTATAACAGATGATACATGGGATGTTGTTTTTAGCTGCGTGAAAAGTACATAGAATTAAATACATTATGAATGCGTTGCATTTGAAAGTCACTGGGATTAATTTCAGGAGACCAAGCATGTGTATACAATAGGCAATGAAAATTAAACACTTAAGTAACCTCCTCTGTTTTTCTTCGCTGACTACATTTTCTTTTGGTGCTAGCAGAAAACTGGCTTTTGGCAGAGCTGAAGAATAGAGTCCACAAGGTTGTGGCAGTGCATTAAAGATTTACATGGCAGAGAGGTCAAGCCATGTATCACTCTCAAACTGAGATCTAAACTGGCGATTTTTAGTAATCATATGCAGGACTGCCACTGGTAAGGTGGAAAGTAGCAGTATGCTTAACCTACTTTTAAAGTACAACAACTACTTGTATAAATGTGGCCCTTTTTGTTTTGTTTTTCCTGTTAAAAAAACAGTTCCGTATATGGCATTGAGCTGAGGCCGCACTTACATCCTTGTGGATGTAAAAAGGTTTTTTGAGCTCTTCACATAAAATGAGGTTGTTTTCCTAGTCTTATGGCCATTTTTTTTCACTCAATCAACATTTATTTATAAACCAAAAGTTGTGAGATTTTTATTTGCCTCAGGTTTAAGGATTTATCTAAATGAACACCAAGATATCTTTGCTCATCCAAATATTTTGACTTTTGCCATTTTTGTACATTTCCTTATTGGTTCTCCCAAAATACACCACTTCATACTTGTCTGCGTTAGAGTCCCAGCTGTCTGTCTTCTACTTATTTCTCCATTTCTATTTGTGTGCTTATCGTTCTGCTACTTTACAACTTGTCATGGGATAACAAAGGTTGGAGTTGGGAAAGGATATGAAATATTTCAAGTTAAAGTCAAAAGTTTTATTGTAGGTTGAAATATTAGCTGAATGTTTGTTTTTTTTTGGTAATACCAGAGCAAGAGCTTATCTTTTTTTTAAGGAAGAATGCATTGACTTGAACTAAACATCCAAGACTTGCAGTCACAACATGGGAATATGCAAAATAGCGGAATAAAAAATGTTAAATGGAAAAAGGCCTGTTTAATCCCTTAATTCACAGCCAGTTAAGTACTTTTCAAAGCATAGTCACTGCTGACATGCAGGAAGTGCAAGAGTTAATTTTCACTCGATAAGCTCGTACAAACAGCTGTGTGATTATAACCAAATAATTTTCCATTTTTTTTGTTGTGATGTTGATTAGTGCAAAAACATTGCTCAAGACATTAGGATTAATACTCCTGCTTTCTTTGAAATAGTGCCATGGCGTGTTTTAATTTCAGAAAAGACTCTGCTATGAAGTTCATTTAAAAGATCTTGTGTGTGAGCAACATGCTGTGCACAAGTGAGGTAGTAATGACAAGCTTTCTGACTTGATCGTGCAGCTAACTGAATTGCATAGATCCCAATAATGCCTGACTGCATGTACGTTAAGTATAAGGTTCTCCGATTACCTTGTATGTTTATGATAGAATCTGGTTATTAGAAAATATTTAGATTATGAGCCTTATGGTTTAGTGAATCAAGCAGGAGCAAGACTTGATTACAATTTGTGTTTTTCTGTTCTGAACAAAATGGTTTGGACTTGTTCAGAATTTCAGGATATGCAGTTTTGGGAGATAACTGCATACAACTCATTAATTTCATGCATATTCTTTGTCTATCACTAAGAAGCATCACAAATTTGACGTGAAATTAATTAACATTTGGGCAGGCTGTTGTTGCTGAATTGTTAAAATGTGGATTAAAAGCGTTCTACTCTAGTTCCCTGTTGAATCATGCTTTGATTATAAAATGCTTATCTTTGTACTTGAATCCCTTTAACTCTGCATCCTATCTCTAATGTTTTTTACTTTTCCACTTCTGGGTTCTTGTATGCTTCCAATTTTAATTGATTTATCCTTGTTATATGCTTAAACCATAAGCCCTGGAATTCCAACCACTGGGTTGCACAGTGATTAACACTGCTGCATTACAACACCGGGGACCCAGGTTCAATTTCACCCTCTGACGATTGGTGTGAAGTTTGCACATTGTCCCCGTGTCTATATAGGTTTCCTCTACATGCTACAGTTTCTTCCCACAGCCTAAAGATATGCGAGTTAGGTGGATTGACCATGTTAGATTGCCCATAATGTCTAGGGGTGTGTAATTTTAGATGGAATAGCCATGGGAAATACAGGGTTACAGGGATATGGTGGATCTTGATGAAATGCTGTTCTGAGGGTTGGTGCAGACTCAATGGGTTGAATGGCCTGCTTCGACATTTTAGGGGTTCTGATAGTCCCCAAATTTAAGAAGAACTGCAGCTGCCGAAATCAGAACCAAAGAAAAATGTTGGAAAGCTCAAGCAATTTTCCAACAATTTGTTTTTGTTCACTCCCAAATTTTCTTACTTTAACTCTCTCCTCAATCAAATTCTTGGCCATCTTCCTTTAACATATCTTCACCTAACTCGATGTCAGATCTTTGTCTGCTCTTTTGAACCACTTTGGGACCTTTTAGCAAATTAAAGGTATTTTAAATCAGTTTGTTGATGCAGCTTCTTACCAAGGACGGCATGGTGGCACAGTGGTTAGCACTGATGCCTCACAGCGCCAGAGACTTGGGTTCAATTTCCGCCTCTGGCAACTCTGTGTGGAGTTTGCATATTCTTCCTGTGTCTGTATGTGTTTCCTCCGGGTGCTCAGGTTTCCTCCCACAGTCCAAAAATGTGTAGGTTAGGTGAATTGGCCATGCTAAATTGTTAGGTGAAGGGAATGGGTATGGGTGGGTTGCTCTTCGGAGGGTCGGTGTGGACTTGTTGGGCCAAAGGGCCTGTTTCCACACTAAGTAATCTAATCTAAAAAACAAGTTGCTCTTGAGGTGGAGAATGTAGTAGTGAAGAATTTATGGTCTCATTAAACAGTGATATTACTTATAGTGTAAACAAGATTTAAGATCTCTATCAAAATGGATTTATTTTAGTTGAATGCTGGTAAGTAAGATGATAGACTTTACTGATGATGGTCATGAATTACTAATTTCCTGGCTCTTCAAAGCTTGTCCATTGCCTACCATGCACAAACCAGAACTGCAGTTGAATTCTATTGACTTATCTGGATGGATGCCATTCCACCAACATTCAAGAAGCTTTCCTCTTGCAGCTGAGTCACAAAATTCTGGGTTCATGTTCCATTCCAGGGCTTGGGTAGAAAAATCAAGGTTGGTGCTCTGGTATAGTGCTCATCAGTTGAGGGGTATTCTTCAAAAAAAAACCTTGAGGCCTCACCTGCCTGCTTGGGTAAATCTAAACGATCCCATAACACAGTTTCAGAAAAGCAAAAGTGATACCCATTCAGATGCCTTTTAAATGTTGTAATTATACCAGCCTCTACTTCCACCTCTGGCAGCTCATTCCATATACACGCCACCCTCTGCATGAAAAAGTTGCCTCAAAGTCCTTTTCAAATCTCACCTTAAATCTATGCCCTCTGGTTTCGGACTCCCCTACCCTGGGAAAAAGACCTTGGCTATTTAGCCTAATCTATTCCCAAGAATATGAACATTTATTTATTGCTGTCTTGGGGGATAAATAATTTGAGGGATATTGTTTCTAACGAGATTATTGTGTCGTCCTATTTTCCCCCTCAGTTGAAGTAAAACACTCAGACACCATGTAGTTTTACCATCTCCATCTTTATTCCGGGCCCTGGAGGGAGAGACACAATTGCCCCTATACACAGAGACATGAGTTCTTGGTCTTCTCTCTCGAACCGCAGTTTCTTAATGAATTATAGTCATTTTACAGGGAGGAACATCCACATAAAGCAGCATACATAATGATTGGGTGACCATTACAATCAGTGAGTGTCAGCAGTAAAGATTAAGCCATCTGCTGTTAATACAATGAATAACTGGCTTCATGTAATGAATACTTTTCATCTTGTTAAACTGACCTTGCATACTGAATGCTTCCAATATTGTTTAAATGGCTCTACATACTGAATGCTTTTCCACCTTGTTAACCCATTACCCTTGCTTCCAGCACCCCATTGTCAAGTGCAAGTTCTTATCTGATCTGAGTCATGCAAACTATAATACAACAGCAACTTTTATTGGCAGGGAGCCTTTAACACAGTAAAACATGTCAAGATGCTTCCCAGCAGCATTGTCGTGCAACATATTACTTGGAATTCCCTGTGATATTGGGCAGATGAATAAATGTTTAAAACAAACGCAGATTTTAAACATTGTCCTCTGTTTAGGCCGGCTACTTGCGGAGCGTTTCAGAGAACACCTCTGGGACACCCGGACCAACCAACCCAACCACCCTGTGGCTCAACACTTCAACTCCCCCTCCCGCTCCACCAAGGATATGCAGGTCTTTGGACTCCTCCATCGCCAGACCACAACAAAACGATGGTTGGAGGAAGAGCGCCTCATCTTCCACCTAGGAACCCTCCAACCACAAGGGATGAACTCTGATTTCACCAGTTTCCTCATTTCCCCTCCCCCCACCTTGTCTCAGTCAAATCCATCGAACTCAGCACCGCCTTCCTAACCTGCAATCTTCTTCCTGACCTCTCCGCCCCCACCCCAGTCTGACCTATCACCCTCACCTTGACCTCTTTCCACCTATCACATTTCCGACGCCCCTCCACCAAGTCCCTCCTCCCTACCTTTTATCTTAGCCTGCTAGACAAACTTTCCTCATTCCTGAAGAACAAAAGAAGCCAAATTATATAAATATCGAGCGTTTGTCGAATTCGGTGTGTGTTTTGTCCCTTCCTTGTGACTTGCAAGTGTACAAATAAATGACACTACTGCTTCAGATTTTTGTCTCGGACTGAAATTATTGAAGTGAGTGAGCTTTGTTTCTCACA
>NC_057710.1:34769240-34782832 GCF_004010195.1 Chiloscyllium plagiosum
GTGAGCGCAAGTTTTGCATTTCATGCGGTTGCAGGGGAAGGTGCCGGGAGTGGAGGTTGGGTTGGTGGGGAGTGTGGGCCTGACGAGGGAGTGGTCTTTTCGGAATGCTGATAGGATAGGGGAGGGGAGGGAAATATATCCCTGGTGGTGGGGTCCTTTTGGAGGTGGCGGAAATGACGGCGGATGATACGCTGTACATGGAGGTTGGTGGGGTGGTAGGTGAGGTAGATTAGAATCAGTCTAAACATTATGGCACAGACAGGCAATACGGGGCTATCACCTTCAACACATTATCTAGGCTGACCAATTGTTAAAGTTAACCTGAGAATCTAACTTTTTAAAAAAAATTTTGTGATTTACATATGAAAGAAGTGAAACTAACATGGTTATTGTAACAGATGAGACTTAACAGACAATCAAGGTGTTTTTCAATGTATAATTTCAGTTATATCCCACTGTAAACTTTTGCTATAAATTCTGTGTCTTACAATTGTGTCCTCCACAACCACCTGATGAAGGCGCAGCACTTCGAAAGCTAGTGCTTCCAATTAAACCTGTTGGACTAAAATCCGGTGTTGTGATTTTTAACTCTGTACACCCCAGTCCAACACCAGCATCTCCCAATTATTAGAAGAATGAAGTTAGATTTCTTTATAAACTGCGTTTTTAGGGAAGGAAATTAATGCAAATAATATGTTGACTTGATGGCTAGGCTGCTAATTGAAGATCTGGGACCTTTCCTCAATAGCTTTGTTGATGTGCACTGCCACAGTTCAAGAAAGCAGCTCTGCATGACTTTCTCGAGGGCTATTAGAAATGGGTAATATATACTGGGCTGGCCAGCCGCATCACATCCTGTGACTGATTTTTTTTTATATATACAATACAATAATTGAAAGACATTAAAGAATAACAGATTCCCAGATCCAGTTATTTTCTATCTGACAGTTTGAGAAGGAATAGATGGAAACAGTGCATGGGCACTTAATCAAATTAAGATTTCAGAGTTCTCTTGATCCAGAGACCAATTGCAAGATTGTGCCAGATGCTCTGATATTAAAAGAAAAGGATCAAGGAAAGCCAGGAAGCCAAGGACCTGTTTGCCTAACCTTTATTGTCAGGGAATTATTGAGTCTATAATTAAGGCTAAGGAGGTATTGAAAATATTTAGCTGATCAGAGCACCAGCATGAATTTGCAAAGGTTGTGTCATATATGTAGCAGTGTAAAAACAAGCTATGCCGAACACACCTCATTTAAATTTTGGGGGAAGTGATTAAAGTAAGTGGAAGGAAAGTTGATGGATGTTATTTATGTGGATTTTCAGAAAATCTTTGAAGTCTATCATGATTGTTAATTTAAGGAATTGAAAGCTAATACTTTATCTGTTTAGGCACTCTAAGTTGAAGCCAAGAAAGGGATAATGAGTCATAGAGATGTATGGTATGGAAACAGACCCTTCAGGGTCCCACTGGTCCATGCTGGCCAGATATCCTAAATTAATCTAGTCCCCGGTACTGTCATTGGCAAGTTGTCAAGATATCAACTATTTACTCCATTAATTAATTTTGGGATATAAAGCTGCATATTCAAATTTTTCAGTGACATAAAGGTGAAATTTCTGTGGATAAACTGGTGGAATTTCAAAGATGGTTGGAGATCTAGAAACACAATTCAAATGTTACAAATAATTACCAGAAAAGTAAGGAAAATGGTTTTGGTTTGTTTTTGGTCTTTATAGGAAGAGCCATACTTCATCTGCAGAACCACAGACTTGTATGACATGTTTGATGTGAAATGTGGGAATGGGGGAGGAACAGCAATGAGGACTAATCAAAAAAAATTGCAGTACAAGTTGGAACCACTTCACGCAAAGTGTGGGTGGAGTTTGGAATTCACTTTCAGCAGTTGATGTGATATCAGTGTTTAGTTTTAAAACTGAGATTCTTCGTTTTTTTTGTCGCTAAATGTGGCATTGATGTGAAGGGAAATCACTTACCCCTTCCCTTTTAAGTAACGCTCTTGTTCATGTTCAACAACTCTATTAAGCTTAGTGGTCCTTGGAGAACACAACTGAACATCAGTAAGCAGGCTATTGATGACTCATTACCCTTTATGTTACTTGTGTGATTGAAAGCAAGCTGTTGAAGCGGTAATTGGTTGGGTTGGAATTAACCTTTTTTGTGTGCAGGATATACCTGGGCACTTTTCCAATTTGTTGGATAGATGCCAGATTTGTAGCTGTACTGGTACAACTTGGTTACACGAACAGAAAGTTGTGGAGAGAGCCTGTAGCTTTTGCAAAGTCTAGTTATTTTGGCCCTTTCTCTCCTGTTTTGAAGTTGTCACTCCCTGGCAATGTCCATAGCCGCCAACCTTTTTGTGGTAACTGTCATTCCAACCACTGAAGTTTTCTCCTCCTCGTTCCCGTTGATTGCAGTTTTGCCAGGATGCCTCAATATCAAACTGTCAAATGCCATAAATGTCAAGGACATCTGTCTCCCCTCACCTCTGGACTTCTGCACTTTTGACATTGTTTGGATGAAGACTGCAATAAGGTCAGGAGCTGAATAGCAGTGATGGAACTCGGTGTCAGTGAACAAGTTATTGCTGAGCAAATACTGCTTAACAGCACTCTCTGACCCCATAATACTTTGTTGGTTATCATGTGTAGACTGATAGGTAATTTACCAGGTTGTATTTGTCATGCTTTTTGTGGACAGTCATTATGGGCAGTTTCTTACATTGCTGATAATTTGATTTGTTTTTTTTATTGTAACATGTACATATATACTACTGAAAAATTTTGTTTCGCTTGCAGTAAGCGCCCTACAGTAACTGTACTGGAATAGCTTGGTAGGCTCTCGGCTCTTCCTGATGCATGCGTATTCAACGCTATCACTGGCATAGCCATGGCCTTTGCTGTGTCCAGTGTCTTCAGCCCTTTCTTCATAACTTGCGAAGAGAGTCAAATTAGTTAAAGGCTGGCATCTGTGATGCAGGGGACTTCAGGAGGTGGCTAAGGTGGATTATTGATTTGGAACTTATGGCTGATGATGGATGTAAAAGCATCAGCCCAGTCTTTGATGCTGGCATGCTAGGTGCTTCTACCTTTTTGAGTGAAGTTGTTTTATGGGGCCTCTCCTTTAAACTTTCTGTTTTGCACATTAAACCTATAGCATCATAGGATTCCTACAGTGTGGAAGAAGGCCATTCAGCTCATTAGGAACACACCCACCCACGACTCTATCCATGTAGCCCTGCATTTCCCATGGCTAACCCACCCAGCCTGCAATTTCTGGAGACTATGGGAAATTTAGCATGGCCAATTCCCTGACCACATCTTTGGACAGTGGGAGGAAACTGGAATACCTGGAGGAAACGCAAGCAGACACTGGAAGAGCAGGTAAACTCCACACAATAATCTGAGGCTGGAATTGAACCCACGTCCCTGCTGCTATGAAGCAGTAGTGCTAACAACTGAGCCCTAGTATTTTGACATTTCAACTTTGTTAAGAAGACTCTTTCTACACTATGCCTGTCGTCATTTTCCATACTTATGTCAAGTCACCCCTCAGCCTCCCAACGCTCTAGCGTAAACAATCCAAATTTGTCCAGCCTCTCCTTATAGCTAATGCCAGGTAACATTATTTGCACCCTCTCCAAGGCCTCCTCATTCTTCCTGTAGTGTGGTGGCCAGAACTATGCATAATACTCCAAATGTGGCCTAAGTAAAGTTTTATACTGCAACATGCCAACATTTATACTCCCTAATGAAGGCAAGCTGCCATATGCTTTTTTTTTTTTTACTACCTTATCCACTTGTCTTGCCACTTTCAGGGAGCATTAGATTTGCATCCCAAGAGATCTCTGTATATCAATGGACTACTTCACACTTGTCCGGATTGAACTCCATCTGGTGTTTCTCCGCCCAACTTTCCTTTTGATCTATATCATGCTGTATTCTTGGGCAACCTTCCTCACTATCCACAACTCCTCCAATTTTCATGTCACGTGGTCCACTGAGAGAGGAACTGAAGGAAATCAGTACCAGGAGGAAAATAGTGCTGGGGATTTCATAAGATTAAAGGCCGATAAGTTCCCAGGACCCTCTAAGTACTTTACAGAGTACTTACGGAAGTGGCCCTAGAAATAGCGGAAACATTAATGATCATCTTTCAACTCTGAAACAATACCAGTGATTGGAGGGTTGCTAGTGGAATCTCACTTTTCTTTGGGAATGGGAACTCTGGTGAAAACTGAATTATAGACCGATTAATCAACGTTATGGGCATGGAAGGGCTCATGCCTGAAACGTCGATTCTTCTGCTCCTTGGATGCTGCCTGACCTGCTGCGATTTTCCAGCAACACATTTTCAGCTCTGATCTCCAGCATCTGCAGTCCTCACTTTCTCCTTTATAGACTGATTAGCCTGACATTGATTGTGGGGTAAATGCTAGAGACCATTATAAAGGCTTAATAGCAGCGCACTTTGGGAAACAGTGACAGGATCGGACAGAGTCAGCATGGATTTACGAAAGGGCAATGATGCTTGAAAAATCTCCTGTAATTTTTTCAGGATGTAACTAATAGACTTGATGAAGGAGATCCAGTGGATGGACTTTGAGAAGACTCCTGATAAGGTTCCTCATAAAAGATTAGCATGTAAAATTAAAGTGATTGGGATTGAGGGTAAGTCACTGACGGATTTTGGATTGGTTGGTAGACAGGAAACAATGTCAGAATAAGCAAGACATTTTCCAAGTTGCAACCACTAACTTGTGGGATACGGCAGTGATCAGTACTCAGACCTCAGCTATTTACAATATATTTGAAAGTTTAGATGAGGGAAATAAATGTAATATCTCCGGGTTTGCAGATGACTCGGAGCTGGGTGGGATGCTGAACAGTGAAGAAGATGAAGAGATGCCCCAGTGTGATTTGCATAAATTGAGTGGGCAAATGCATGGCAGATGAAGTATAATAAGGGGAAATGTGAAGTCACCCACTTTGACAGCAGAAACAGGAAGGCAAATTATTATTTGCCTGGCATTGCTGAGATTAGCTTTCAATTCCAGCTTTATGAATTGAATTTAAATTCAGCCAGCTGCCCTGGTCACACTTAACCATGTTCCCAGCGAATTAGTCCAGGACTTTGCATTGCAAGTCCACTGTCTCCCCATAATTGCATTATTCCAGTTGCAAATATCATCGTAAAATACTTGATAAATCAGTTCATTTTCTAAAAATCTTTCAAGATAAAGTGGCTTTCAATCCTCTATTCTCAGCTTTGTTCTGAATTAAAGGTTACCAAAATTGAAAGATGCACATGTAAATCTTTCTAATTAATGATAACAGGATCTAACAAACTTTTATATGATTGTGCATCATGACTGATGAGATCAGCATAAACGTGATACAACAAAACATATCTATTTTATGTGTAAAAGTGTGGAGGTAAATCAACATAGGAAATTCAAATAAATCTCTCCTCCGGTCCATTATCATGTGTCAACACTTTAATTCTCCACCTTATTATTTTTCTCTGTCCCATGGCCTCCCACACTAGTTTACTTTACATTTCAGGAATGGTTTTATGCTAGTCACACTATTGTTTGTCCTGATTAAAAATTAATCCAATGTGGTGTCATTATCTCTTAGAACAGATGCTGATAATGAGGGATGACTACACCAGTGCCACTGAAATTGAAGGAAATGTACACTGATGCTTGATGTGCAAATTCTCTGTTGCAGCACAACACTTGGGACTCCACATTGTCAAGCCAAGGCACCCCCTTTGCTTTGTCAGATTTTTTTATATTTCCCCTCTATCTTTGCTACTTTGATGTAACCATTTGTACCTCTGAATGCATCGTAGATCTTGCCTTTATGTTCTATCCCATGTCTTCCTTTCCTAGTTGCTGCTTTTCTGGTTCTGTACCTAAAGTATGTTTCCATGCTGATGAATGAATGTCAAACATAAATTTGCTTTCTCTGTTACTGAACTAACTTGTCCATAATTTCAATTCAAATCCCACTTGTCAGTTTTGAGAATTTGAATTCAATTTAAAAAGACATTCAGGAATTGTTTAAATTTCTTAAGTGGCTCGTGAATGTCCTTTTTGGAGTGGCCTGCCATCTCTATCTGTTTTAGACAGCATTCCCATACCATCTTGATATCTATTTTCTGCCTCTGAGAGTTTTATTAATCCACTCAGTAATAAATCTGTGCCTTGCCAGCAACGGCCAAATCTTGATTTAAGTTTAAAAAAAAATTCTCTTGATCTTGTGATTCATATTTTCAGCATTTCCTGTTTATTTCAAACTTGCACTTTTCTAATTTCAAATTTTGTCAAAATGTATTTGTTTCATATCAGATGCTGTCTGATGCTTTCAATTCCTAAATAACCTCCAGAAGTCTGTCAACACTGGGTTATAGTCCATCAGGTTTATCTGAAATCACAAGCCTTCAGAGTGCTGCTCCTTCGTCCCTGGTGAAGGAGCAGCATTCTGAAAGCTTATGATTCAAATAAACTTGTTGGATTATAACCTGATGTCATGTGACTTCTGACTTGGTCCATCCCAGTCCAGCACCTCCACATCATAAATAACCTCAGATCCTGATAAGCTTTGAAGGAGTTTCTGCTAATTATTTCAGGGTACAGGACATGTTTTAATCATGTATTTGTTTTAGATGTTTTTGCCTTTTATTGAAATATAGAAAATCCGGCAAAACAAAGAGGGGTGCCTTAACTTGAGAATGTGGTGGAGTCCCAAGCATTGTGTTTCAACATATTTGCCTATATTGACTCAGAAATCATCAAAAACATAACTTTTCAGCCTTGTGTCTTGAAATTTTGATCCATTTATTTAAATCTATCTTTAATGAGTTTATCTCCAATGAATGATAAATCTATTTGCAGTATATCCCTCACATGAAGTGAGTCAATCTTGTTTTGGTTCAGCCTCACTAATAAACATTTTCTTATAAATGTTAATATATCCAATGGCAACATATCCATTTTACATTGAGTTTTACTTGAACAATGAGACATCTTTCTCTGTGGCCTGCCCGCTTGTGTGGCCCTTTCCTTATTCTGCTTGCCTTTGGTCTTGAAGTGCCTGTTTTCTCCACTGTTGGGTGTTGCCTCTGTTGACCTATATTTGCTGGCATACCTTCCACCTCCCCCCTTGACCTTGCTTCCACTCCTGGTCTTACCCTTTGTCCATCATCATGCTAGCTCGAACAAAGGTTCTTCCCTTTAAAACCTAGTGTCCTGTTGTCACCACTGGGGACTAAGTGCTTCTCTTTTTGGCTCCCATTCTGAATCCAGATTGATGTCCTGGACTCAATCTAGTGTCAGAATATAGTCAGTGCAGGTTCTTCTGCCATTTGTTGGAACATGGTCAATGTAGCATGACAGATGAAGATAATTTTATTAACATGTATTGTTAGGAAGAGTGGGATGGAAGGGATCTATGAGGTAATGTAGTTTGGTAAGAAGACACAGGAAGATAATATAAAACAAAGGGTAAATTTCTAAAGGAGATACAGGAGTAGAGGTTCATGGGTTTATTTGTGTGCAGATTATTGAATGTGACAGGACAGGTGGCAAGAGCAGTTAAACATACTGTTGCCTGGACTTTTTTCAAGGAAAAAGAACATTCCTTTTTTCAAGGAACAAGAGCAAGGTTATACTTAGCTGTGTAAGACACTTGTTAGACTTGAGCTGAAGTATTGTGTACAGTTCTGTATGCTCTTTGCTCTGAGAAAAGCTGCTCCTGCATCCATTTATTTTATATTGTTTTTCCCACCAAAATGCATCACCTCACTTCACCTCACTTTCCTTCTATCCTTTATTTAAGGTCTTCCTTACACTGTTGAAAAGATGTGAATGTTTTGGACAAAGTACAAGAATAGTTCCATGGATAAGAAACTTCAGTTATGGGGGATAGATAGGAGAGTTTGGGGCTGTACTTCTTGGATAGATGAAGCCTCAAAGAAGATCCGATAGGTTTTCAAAGCCATTGGTTGGATAGAATAAGACCATAAGACATTGGAGCAGAAATAGACCATTGAATCTGCTCTGCCATTGTGAATAGTGGGTAATTCAATAATCTTTAACTTCACTTTGTCTTATTCCCCATAATGTTGATTTCCTGACTAATTAAAAATCTGTCCATCTTAGTCTTGAAGATACCTAGTGGCCCTGGTTCAGCAGTCTCCTATGGTGAGCATTCCAAGATTCACTACATTTTGGGGAAAAAAAATCATCCCTGTCTTAAATGGGGCAGCCCCTTACTCTGTGGTTATGCCCTCTGGTTGTGCAGTGTCTCTCTCTCTCAAGAATGACTTGATGTGAGTAAGCTGGGACTTGGTTTGCTGTGAAAGTGGATGTTAGAACAGGAGCCCAGCTATTGTCTGTTGGTTGGTTACTCTCAGGAATTGTAGTCGCTTCTGAGTTTGTCAATCTACTTGGGGTCCTGATATTAGTTTGATAGAATTTTCACCAGCTAATATGAATATGAAGGTAAGCACGAATGGATCATTTTCATGTTGGAAAAATGCAATGAGTGGGGCACCTTGGGCATTAATCGTGGGGCCTCAACTATTTACCATTTATATCAGACAACGGGAATGTATCATTTCTAAATTCATTTGCATAAATAAAGATGGTTAGGAAAGCAAACTGTGAAGTGGAGCTAAGGAGTCTGCAAAGGGATGAAAATAAGTGAACTGACTGGGGAAAATATTAAGCTATTGGAGCATAATGTGGAATTCTTGGTAGGAAGACCAGAAAGTCAACAGATTACATAAGTCCTAGAGATATACAGCATGAAAACAGACCCTTCTGTCCAACCCATCCATGCTGTGCAGATATCCTATATAAGTCTAATCCCATTTGCCAGCACTTGGCCTGTATTTCTCTCAAACCTTTCCTATTCATGTCCCCATCCATATACGGTTTAAATGCTGTAAACGTACCAGCCTTAACCACTTCCTCTGGCAGCTCATTCCATACACGCACCATCCTCTGCTTGAAAAGGTTGCCGTTTAGGTCCATTTTATATCTTTCCCCTCTCACCTTTAAACTTTTGCCCTTGAGTTTTGGACTCCCCCACCCCAGGGAAAAGACCTTGTCTATTTACCCTATCCATGCCCCTCATGATTTTATAAACCTCTATAAAATCACCCCTCAGCCTCAATGCTCCAGCGAAAACAGCCCTATCCTGTTCAGCCTCTCCCTTTAGCTCAAATCCTCCAACCCTGACAACATCCTTGTAAATCTTTTCTGAACCCTTCCAAGTTTCACAGTAACTTTCCGATAGCCGTGAGACCAGAATTGCATGCTATATTCCAAAAGTGGCCTAACGAATGTCCTGTACAGCTGCAACATGTCCTCCCAATTCCTATATTCAGTACACTAACCAATAAAGTCAAGCATCCCAAACGCCACCTTCATTACCCTGTCTACTTGTGACTCTACTTTCAAGGAACTTTGAACCTGCATGCTAAGGTCTCTTTGTTCAGTAATATCCCCAGAATCTTACCGTTAAATGTAGAAGTCCTTCTCTGATTTGCTTTCCCAAAATGCAGCACCTCATGTTTATCTAATTTAATTTCCATCTGCTGCTACTCAGCTTGTGCGCTCATCAATCTCTCTCAACCTTGTCGAATGCCTTACTGAAGATTATATAGATCACATCCCTGCTCTGCTCTCATCAATCCTTTCCATTACTCTTTCAAAAAACTCAATCAAATTTGTGAGACACAATTTCCCACCCACAAAGAAGTGTTGACTATCCTTAATCAGTCCTTGCCTTTCCAAATATGTGAAAATCCTGTCCCTCAGGATTCCCTCCAACAACTTGCCCACCGTCGATGTCATGCTCACTGGCTTATTTCCTGGCTAAATTTTCCTAAATAGTGACCAATGTTTCTCAACCATATTGTCTTGCCTTCTCCTCGTAACGTTTGATTGCTTTACTAATCATGAACCTGTCTATCTCTGTCAATGACTCTGCCACGTTCTTCGGCAGTGAGTTCCAGAGATTTGCCACCCTCTGCCTGTAGAAACTCTTCCTCCTCTCAATTCTAAAGGGTTATGTCTTCACTCTGCGGTTGTGCCCTCGGGTCCTACTCTGTGTGATTCTTTACTCCTTCTGCTCCTGCTCAGCTGTCAAATGTAACAAAGCTGTTGTGATGTTTGCTTGGTGAGTGAACCTTCATATCCCTGAAATGATGGAAAGAGGAGGTAAAGCTCACGCGGTTTAATGTCCATAGGAACGCCACTGACAAAAAGAGTACGGACCTCCTCTTCACCATTGTTCTTCACTTTTTGTGCTCATGACTGGGGAGCTGATTGAACCCGTTGGATCAGGTTGTGGAGGGTGGCAGTCTGAAGGCGCGCTTTACCTGTGAATGGAGAAACTGTAGAGACGATGATGTTTCACTAGTTATGTCACTATCATGTTTTATACAATGCATAAACTTCTAAATTATACTGCCTAAATAGTTCAGTCATTTATAAACAACAATCAGTGGTCCTAAAATCAAACCCTCGGGGGACCCAATTCATGTTGTTAAAAAATTATTTTCTTTTGATACATTAATACTTAGCTAATGTGAAAGCTGTCAGGAAAAGTACTCCCAAAAATCTGGAACAGCAAGAAAACCAACAAAATGTTTCCTGTGCTTTAGCCATGGAAGAGGCAGTTTCAGTTCAGATTTAAATCTCGTGGGAAACAAATGCAGAATGTATTAAAATGTTCTCTAAATGAAAACTCTATAATTTCTCTGTTAAAGCAAGCAATAACCCACTGCCACATATATACATATTAAATCTAACTTCAGACATAGTTCAAAGGCCTGACATTAAAGACAAAAAATGGTCCTAAATTTTTTTTAAGTTTCATGCTCAATGTTTTTAATTAAAATGCTTGGTTGCTGACAAAGTGCCATTTCAAATTTAACTTCCCAAATAAAGCAGTGGGAATTTCAATGGTTACAGACCAGTAACTGTACAACTTTGGTAGAGATTTTTGGCCCCCTTCAATGAAGTCTTAATAATAATTGACAGAACTTAAACTGCTCAGCCTCAAGTTCTAATATTCTTTAAGATCTTAATAAAACATCGCAATTAAGATGCATTTGTATCTTGGGACATTAAGCTGTCAGTACTGTCCCTAAGCCATGTTTCTGTAATTGCTATTATATCCCAGTCTCATGTTCTTAACCATGCCCTGAGTTCATTTGCCTTCCCTGTTTGGCCTTTTGCTTTGAAACAAATGCAGTTTATTTTATCAGTCTTACCTTATTCTCTAGGCGAAAGTGAGAACTGCAGATGCTGGAGATCAGAATCTAGATTCGAGTGGTGCTGGAAAAGCACAGCAGGTCAGGCAGCATCCGAGGAGCAGGAAAATCAATGTTTCTTGCAAAAGCCCTTCATCAGGAATCTGTCCTTCCTTATTCTCTGCTTTGTCCCTGCCTGCCCTGACTTTTTGACTCGCTTCTTTTCTCAACTGTACCAGGCTCAGATTGATCTCTTGCCACACTATCTCCCTGGGTCCCACCCCCCCTACTAGTTTAAATCCTCCCGAGCAGCTCTGAGGGGTCGACTGTGGTATGTTAAGGAGAGAGATCAAGATAAATTTTGCCTCGTGGGCCCAACCGGCACTCATACAATCACTTATTCAGTCCACCTAGAAGCTCCCTGAATGTTGGAATCCCACTGCTGCTACCAAATGTTAGGTTCTTTTTCTTACGCACCTTGATGCAACTGCAAATATGCCAATTTCTGTGATCAACCAAACTTTATTAAGCAAGTACAAGCTTTGGAGGATGACTTACCACTCTTTGCAGTGCCTGCAAAGCATGTCAAGAGAAGCTCTCTCTCAACAAAAGGAACAGTCCTTCCTTTATACAGTGCAAGAGTTTCACATTATAGTCAGTAACACCCACAAGACCACCCCACAGCCATTCCCCCATTGTCACATGCCTCTCAAGACACAATGTGTTGATCACATCATTTCCAGAAACAACAATGTAATGTAAATCATCCCTAGATAGCCAGATTTGTTATGAATCTTTTTTTTATTGCAGGGAGTAGTCAGAATTTCAATTGCAGTGTTTTTATTGATTCTGAGTAGGGGATGATAAATTCTTTTACTCTGAATAACTAGGAAATGGCCATGCAAATGGCTCTGAATGGCAAGAGATGAGGATGTAAATCCCCTTACAATCTACCTGTAAGACAGACATACCGCCCTACCCTTGGGACATTGATCTTAGTGATGTCACTACACTTACCTCTGCCCTCGACTCTCTTGTAAGTTTTAGTGCTACTGGTGTCAGTGTGAAGACTGATACAAAGTAATTATTCAGTTCCTCCACATTTCTTTGTTCCCCATTACTATTACTCCAGCCTCATTTTCCAACTGTCTACTCTTGCTTCTCTTTTATCATCTTTACATATTTTAAAAAAAGTTATTGCAATCATCTTTTATATTACTAGGCAACTTACCCTTGCATTTCATCATTTTCTCTCCCCCCACCAACCCCCCCAATTTCTTTACCTGTCCTTTAAAAGATAGCAAAGACTTAACAATCCTCTGCATTCCCACTAATCTTCACCACATTGCACCTTTTGACTTTTGCTTTTATGCTGTCTCTGACCTTCCCTTTTCTCATACTCTCCTGAGTATGTTTCTTCTCCCTTGAAATGACTTTCTGCTGTGCCTCCGAAATTATCCTCAGAAACTCATGCCATTGTTGCTCCACTGTCGTCTTTGCCTGCTAGGCTGCACCTCCCATCTAACTTCTTCCTAATGTTACTGTAGTTATCATTATTCATTTGCTATAATGTTACATCTGATTTAGCTTCACCCTCTCAAACTATCATTTTGATCGCTACACAGTAGGAGCGTCATTCACCTTAATCTCCCTAATTGAGTCTGCTTCATTACACAGCACCAAATCTAGAATTGCCTGCTCCTTACTGGGCTCCACTATCATCTATTCCAAAAAAATCATCTCAGATAGTCCAGTGGTTCCTTTTTTCTTGGGATCCGTTACCAACCTCATTTTCCCAGTCCATCTGCATGTTGAAGTCACATGATTCTTGTGTGCCTTTCTGTCTCCAGATTTAGTTTCTGCTGTATATCTTGACTACTGCTTGAAGGCCTGTGCATATTTCCCATTAGAATCTGTTTTTGTTTGTGGTTCCTCAACACTACACACACACATTCTTCCCCTTGGATGTTGCCTGAACTGCTGTGCTCTTCCAGCACCACTAATCCAGAATCTGGTTTCCAGCATCTGCAGTCATTGTTTTTACCACACATTCTTTGCCTTCTCATCCTATGTCGCTTCTTGCTATCAATTTAATTTCATCTAACAAGGCAACCTGCCCTTTCGATAGGGTACATATCTATGTACTGGATCAGTGGTGCTGGAAGAGCACAGCAATTCAGGCAGCATCCGAGGACAGGCAAAATCGACGTTTCGGGCAAAAGCCCTTCATCAGGAATAAAGGCAGAGAGCCTGAAGCGTGGAGAGATAAGCTAGAGGAGGGGGGGGGTGGGGAGAGAGT
>NC_057710.1:34785778-34805682 GCF_004010195.1 Chiloscyllium plagiosum
CTTGTCGGACCTGCCCAGCTCCTTTTCCACCTATCCACTCCACCCTCTCCTCCCTGACCTATCACGTTCATCTCCTTCCCCACTGACCTATTGTACTCTATGTCACTCTCTCCCCACCCCCACTCTCCTCTAGCTTATCTCTCCACGCTTCAGGCTCTCTGCCTTTATTCCTGATGAAGGGCTTTTGCCCGAAACGTCGATTTTGCCTGTCCTCGGATGCTGCCTGAATTGCTGTGCTCTTCCAGCACCACTGATCCAGAATCTGGTTTCCAGCATCTGCAGTCATTGTTTTTACATATCTATGTATATTTAGTTCTTGGTCCTGATCCCCTGCGTCCATGTCGCCATGATGCCCCCGAATCATATTTGCCAATTTCAATCTGCACTACAAGCTCATTTACCTATTTTGTGTTCTGTGTTGCTTTTAAGTACCACACACTTGGTCTTGTGAGACTGTACCCCTTTCTCATATTTGTCCCCTTATCTGCTGTGTCTGATGTTAGATTCCTGAGCCTTCCCATACTCTGTCCTACTGATTGTTAGTGGAAATGTTAATCACCTCACCTGAGCAGCAGCCCCACACACAGACACACAATGTCAAAGTTTTTCATGTGACTAAACCCCCCCCCCCCCCCCGGCCACTCCAGACCCACTTGGTTTTAAGCCTGAACTATTTAATTTGCCAGCACTTTGGTCCCAGCATGATTAAGGTGGAGCTTGTCCTATTGGAAGCTCCCTCCTTTCCTGGAGCCATTAGGAGGTAGTGACCATAATACAATAAGCTTTAATCTGCAATTTGAAAGGGAGAGCGTACAATCGGTAGTGACAATATTTCAGTTGAATAAAGGGAACTCTGGAGCTATGAGGGAGGAGCTGGCCAAAGTTCAATGGTGCAATATCTTAGCAGGGATGACAGTGGAGGAACAATGGCAGATATTTCTGGGTATAATGCAGAAGATGCAGGATCAGTTCATTCCAAAAAGGAAGAAAGATCCAATGAAGAGGCAGGGGTGGCCGTGGCTGACTAGGGAAGTTAAGAAACATATAAAGTCAAAAGAGAAAAAATATAACGTAACAAAGATGAGTGGGAAAATGGTGGACTGGGAAGCTTTTAAAGAACAACAGAGGATTACTAAGAAGGAAATACGCAGAGAAAAAATGAGAAAAACTGGCCAAAAATATAAAGGAAGATAATAAAAGCTTTTTTAGGTATGTGAAAGGGAAAAAAATGGTTAAGGCTAAAATTGGGCTGAAGGTTGATAAGTCTCCGGGGCCTGATGGTCTACATCCCAGGGTACTGAAGGAGGTGGCTCGGGAAATCGTGGATGCGTTGGTGATTATTTTCCAGAGTTCGATAGATTCGGGATCAGTTCCTGCGGATTGGAGGGTGGCTAATGCTGTACTACTTTTTAAGAAAGGAGCAAGAGAGAAAGCAGGAAATTATAGACCAGTTAATCTGACCTCAGTGGTGGGAAAGATGCTGGAGACAATTATAAAGGATGAAATTACGACACATCTGGAAAGCAGTAACAGGATAGGTCAGAGTCAGCATGGATTTATGAAGGGGAAATCATGCTTGACTAATCTTCTGGAATTTTTTGAGGATGTAACTCTGAAGATGGATAAGGGATATCCAGTGGATGTAGTGTACCTGGACTTTCAGAAAGCCTTTGATAAAGTCCCACATAGAAGGTTAGTGAGCAAACTTAGGGCGCATGGTATTGGGGGCAAAGTACTGACTTGGATTGAAAATTGCTTGGCTGACAGGAAACAAAGAATAGTGATAAACGGCTCCCTTTCAGAATGGCAGGCGGTGACCAGTGGTGTACCACAGGGATCAGTGCTGGGACCGCAGCTTTTTACAATATATATATTAATGATATAGAAGATGGTATTAATAGTAACATTAATACATTTGCTGATAATACAAAGCTGGGTGGCAGGGTGAAATGTGAGGAGGATGTTAGGAGATTACAGGGTGACCTGGACAGATTAGGTGAGTGGACAGATGCATGGCAGATGCAGTTTAATGTGGATAAATGTATGGTTATCCACTTTGGCAAGAACAGGAAGGCAGATTACTATCTAAATGGAGTCAAGTTAGGTAAAGGGGCAGTACAAAGAGATCTGGGTGTTCTTGTACACCAGTCAATGAAGGCAAGCATGCAGGTATAGCAGGTAGTGACGAAAGCTAATAGCACGCTGGCCTTCATAACGAGGGATTGAGTATAGAAGCAAAGAGGTTCTTCTGCAGCTGTACAGGGCCCTGGTGAGACCGCACCTGGAATATAGTGAGCAGTTCTGGTCTCCAAATTTGAGGAAAGACATTCTGGCTATTGAGGGAGTGCAGCGTAGGTTCATGAGGTCAATTCCTGGAATGGCAGGGCTATCTTATGTTGAAAGATTGGAGCAACTGGGCTTGTATACCCTTGAGTTTAGAAGACTGAGAGGGGATCTGATTGAGACGTATAAGATTATTAAAGGATTGCACACTCTGGAGGCAGGAAACCTGTTTCCGCTGATGGGGAGTCCCGAACCAGAGGACACGGCTTAAAAATAAGGGGTAGGCCATTTAGGACAGAGATGAGGAGAAACGTCTTCACGCAGAGAGTGGTGGGTATGTGGAATGCTCTGCCCCAGAAGGCAGTGGAGGCCCTGTCTCTGGATTAGTTTAAGAAAGAGTTGGATAGAGCTCTCAAGGATAGTGGAATCAAGGGTTATGGGGATAAGGCAGGAACAGGATACTGATTGAGGATGATCAGCCATGATCATAATGAATGGTGGTGCAGGCTCGAAGGGCAGAATGGCCTACTCCTGCACCTATTGTCTATTGGTACTGGTGCCAATATTCCATGAATTCAAACGTGTTGCTCCCACGCCTATCCTTGAGCCACTCGTTTACTTTTTAGTCTAGTTGACCCTGTGTGCTTTCAGGTAGTAATCTGGAGCTTATTACCTTGTTTGGATCTGCTTTTTAATTTAGTCTCTCGCTACACTCCTACCCTCATCAGAACCACTATCTGCCTCACTGGTTGTCACACCCTCCTGTTCCAGACTATTGGCTGAATTTGAGTGAGTTAATCCAAGGGTGTGACTGCCTCCTGAAATAGTCACCATGTAACTCTCCACCTCTGTGTCATAACGATTGAATCTCAGACTCTAGCTTGTCAACTGTGAGCCGGAGTTCCTCAATCAACCAACACTTGTGACAGATGTGGTCACTATGAACCACAGTGCGGTCCACCAGCTCACCACATTAGGCAAATGCTACATGTTGCTTGGTCCTGCATCTCCATCTCCATCTCCATTTTATTTGCTTAGTTCTGAATTTGTGTTCTTAAAAGGTCCTACTGATCTTTTTGTTTTTAATCTGTAAATATTTCTCGCCTTTTACCTTCAATTTGAAAGTAACCCTTGTAGTCAAATTAGCAACTGTTACCAGTCAATGAACTTGTGGTTGTCTAGTGATGTCACTTTTTTTGTGCTGGGCTCTGATCCTGGGCTCCAATTTATCCTACAATTTTAAAAAACTCTTACAAGCTATGAACTAAAAAAGCAGCAAGAAGTACCTCTTGCCCTATGCAGTGAATTCTCTGCTGCCTCCAAAGTCTCTAGACTATTTACTCATGCTGTCTTCCTTCAATTGTGATCTCACTTTTCTTAGTGTGAAACTTACTAAGATAGTAAAGTTATTTGATGAGGAAACATTGGGGAGGCTGTGCAAGTGTCTAGAAAAATGAGGGATGATTTGATTGAGACATAAGCTCCTCAGAGGACTTGATAGGATGGATGCTGAAAATATATTTCCCCTTGTATAAGAGACCAGAACTAGGGGGTACAGCTTTCAAATAAGTACTTTCCATTTTTGATGGAAATGGGCAGAGATTTTCCTTTTTCTTGAGGGCTGTAAACCTTTGAAACACTTCCTTAGAAAGTTGTTGGAACGCAGAGTATTGAGTAGTTTTAAGGCTGAATTAGATGCATTCTTTGCTAAACAGGTGTAAAACGATACTGGGATAGGCAGGAAAATAGTGTTGAGACCACAGTGAGATCTATCATAACTTTAACGCATGACGGAGCTGGCTTAATGAGCTGCATGGCTTAGTCCTGCTCTGAATTTGCATGTATATCTTACAATTTTAGCTAGGATACAAGTAAGTTGAATATTATTTTGATCTAGACAAATTAAGAAATTCTATCCAAGGTTTCTTCCTTATTACTGCTCACTTAATTTATGTTGGTGAATGAACTGTGTGAACCTTAGGTGATAGCAGGATTAACCTTCACAGTGAAATATTCTGTAATGAAATGGTCTCTTGACCCTTACAGCCATGATTACTCATTTGATTTTCTGGGAGGTATTGAAACTGCACTTCAATATAGTTCTATCTTCAGGAGAAAAAAAGAATACCTTTTGAGAAGTCTCTGTCAGAATATTCCCAGAAGTTCAATTTCAGGTATCCGAGAACTTAGTAAATCAAAATAATTGTGCACAATTGTAAGTTATTTTTGAAAGGGGATACTTGTTTATTACATGTTCTGTCTGTGCTTTGTTTTAAAGGTTCTCTGAGAAACTGTTCAAAGCCACTACTTTGTTTCTGCTGAAGTTCTGACTGCAATTAAGATATCAGGTGTGCCTTTTAGTACACGGGAACGCTTACATCACATCTTGCCGGTTTGGAAGGATCCCTTTCTCTACTCTGTGAGGACCTGAAAGATTTTATATTGAAGGGGGAGAAGCTGATATAAGATCAGCAACATGTCCATCACCAACACTCCAACTAGTAATGATGCATGCCTAAGCATTGTGCATAGCTTGATGTGTCATCGACAAGGTGGAGAAAGTGAAACTTTTGCAAAAAGAGCTATTGAGAGTTTGGTGAAAAAACTGAAGGAGAAAAAAGACGAACTTGATTCATTGATCACAGCCATAACAACAAATGGAGCTCATCCCAGCAAGTGTGTTACAATACAGAGAACGTTAGATGGCAGACTCCAGGTAAATGTCAATTGGGAAATTATTTTATAACTTTCTATTTATAGCAGCTTTGTAGAACGAAGAACGAAATGAATAAAGAAATGACATAATTACAATTTTAATGTTTTTTCTGTGGTTAAATTATCAGAAAAGTAAGGGAGGCAGAAAAAATTTGTTACATTTGTTGCTTCCCCACCATCACGTTAAATAGTTCTCCTGAGGTCGGTTCTTTTGTCCTAATGTTTACCATAAACCGCCCCCCCCCGCCAAAACAACTGTCCCCATTACCCTTACTTCCCATGGATAGTTCATCTAGCCTGCACATTCCTGGATGCTATCGGACAATTTAGCATGGCCAGTCCTTCTAATCTGTGCATCTTTGGCCTGTGGGAGGAACAGGAGCACCTGGAGGAAACCCATGCACACATGGGAAGAATGTGCAAAGTCCACATGATCAGTCACCCAAGAATAGAATCGAAGTCAGGTCCCTAGAGCTGTGAGGTAACAGTGCTAACCACTGAGCCACCATGCTGCTCCTTTCTTGCTGATTGTCAACCCATATCGTATGTTGTCTAAGTTTCATGTACTGATGTTTTTGTTTATAGTTTCTTAAACACTATATCACTCTGTACCTCTAGAATCCAATATAACTAACCCTAAAGCATTTAATTATATGAGCTGGACGTCATTTATCCTTTATAAATCTATACACACTCAAACCTTTTCCAAGTGCTTCGTCACTCCTTCTCAAATGATAGATTCTAGTAACTTCTCTGAATGTCATGAATCCAAGATGCAGTTAACACTATTAGAAAGGTATATAATTTCATTCGGGTTTAGACCTTTTGCAAGTATACTTTTTGTGTGATGTGGTAACTTGGTATTTGTTGGCCCAAGTTCTGATCACATGTTTAATTAAATGATGTCCATATGAAATGATTCAGCATTTTTAAGGTTTGCCAAAGTTTTAAAAGGAAATGGGATAATTCCTTTCTTTAACTTAAAAATAGTATTTTATACCTTATAACTAATAATTATCTTTGAGGCAGGAGTATAATATTACATGTAAAAAATGAGGATCAGACAGTTGTTTGAAGTTTGGGATCTAAACAGAATCTATTTTCTTTTTCCTAGTTCTGGCTTATTAAGGCCACCCATAAATTCACGTTTTTAAAGAGGTTTATAAAGATGTTGTTTTTGTTTTTAATCAACCTGTGCAGATGTCTTATGATACATTTCCAAGCCCATCGCATCCTGAAGTGGGACTTGAATCCAGACCTTCTGGCAAGATGTCGGAACTATACCATTACATTATAAGACTCCTCTTTTTTAAAAGAGGTAGTTCTTAGCTGACCAATGAAGATATAATAATATCACCTAGAAGAGTGGCCTACTTTAGTCAGTTATTTGAATAAGTTAATTCATGGGTAATTTTCATTGTGTGACAGTGTACATAATTTAACTTTTTGAGATTTTAATTAAATAAAAAACTATTGGTAAAAGACCAAATGAAATAATTGGAATGCTTAGTATTTGAAAAACATACTTTCAGATTTTTTTACCAGAGTTGGAATATGTCCATGATGGAGTTTTAATATAATTATGTTGTACATAAAAAAAAAAGCATTGCATTAAATTCTTTAAAAACACCCAAACATTTTTAATCAATAGTATAATTAAGTTTGTATTTTATTTTCAATTCCAGTATTGTTTGCTAAGAAATAATTAATTCATCTTTCTACAAAATTATTTAAGTACATTTCAGTTTTTAAAAATTAAATTTAATAATGGGTTAAGTATGAGCCATTGTGAGTGGATAGTGACTAAAATTTGGAGGTTATAGACCAATAAGATTGGAGTGCTGACCTGTGAGAAATTAGCTGTGTGTGTGTGTGAGAGAAGTTGCAACTAAGACCGTATCAAGGGAACGCAGTAAGTTGTATTTGCAGGCATTATATCTGAATGCACAATATATTCTGAAGATGGATGAATTCATGGCATAAACTGAGATCAATAGATTTGATCTTGTGACCATAAACTGATACAGATTGCTGAATAATCAGGATTGACAATTAAATATTCAGAACACTTGACTTTTAAGAAATCCATAGGGTAAATGAGAATGTGGTAGATAGTTCTCATAATAGATAGCGACAGTGGAAAGAAAGCGTCCTTTCCCAGAATGTAGATCAGTACATGTAGAGCTGTGAAAGCTAAAGAGTAGATACCGTCATTATAAAGTAATGCAAGTCAGTCAGTCTAACCTCCGTGGTCGGTAAGCAGTTGGAAGTAATTCTGAGGGACAAAATTAATCTGCACATGAAGAAGCATAGATGAATCAAGAATAGTCAGCATAGTTTTGTTAAAGGGGTATTATGTCTGATCACCTTGATTTGAATTTTTTGAGGAGGTAACCATATGTAGATGAGAGCAGTGCATTCTAGTCTACTTGGATTTCAGCTAGACTTTTAATAAAGTCCCTCCTGTGATAATGAAGGCAAGACCCCATGGGATCCAAGGAAATTTGGCAAATTGTACACAGGATTAGTTGAGTTGTGGGAAACAGAGGGTGATAGTCAAGAGTTGCTTTTACGATTGGAAGCTTATGTTCAGTTGGGTTCCACAGGTGCCCTTGCTGTTTGTGGTATAAATAAACAATTTAGATATCAATGTCGAAGGGTTAATCAGTAAGTTCATGGATGATATGAAAATTGTTGGGTGGTAAATTGTTGGGTAGCTTTAGATTACAGGAGGACATAGGTTGGTCAGTTGAGCTGATCAGTGGCAAAGAGAATTCGATCTGGATAACTGTGAGGTGACACACTTGGGTAGGACAAACAAAGCAAGAGATTGCATGATGAAGGTCTACACCACTCAACTTTATACAGCTCATTCATGTCCCCCCCTCAGTCTCCACTGCTCCAAGGAAAACAACACTAGTCTATCCATTCTGTCTTCAGAATTGAAATAGTATTTAAATGTACGCTTGTGCGAAGGCATACAAGGATGGAAAATGGGATTCGAACTGGCAGGTGGTTGACTCTGTGACTATGGTAGATCTTCATATGAGCATGCTGTTGAACATAGTGTTGGTAGTTGGGTAAATAAAAACATAGTAACTGGGAGTAGGCAATTTGGCTCTTTTGAGGCTGCTCCATCATTCAGTAAGATCAAGGTTGATGCTGAATCTCAGCGCCATATTCCTGGCATCCCCTTTGTCGCTAATATCTAAAAAATGTATCAATTTCTTTCTTGAGTATATTCAATGAATTGGCCTTTTGAATTTACCAAAGTCCACTACCCTTTGAGTGAAGAAATTTTTTTATCTTCTCAGTACTAAATGGTCTACCCCATATCTTGGGACTGGAGTGCACCCTGATCCTAGACTTCATATCCAGGGAAGTCATACAGAATAGAAACAGACCCTTGTGCCAATTAAAATGTCTTTTAAATGTTGTGACTGTACCTGCATCTATTACCACTACTGACAGTTCATTCCACATATGTACCACCCTGTGTTAAAAAGTTGCCCCTCAGGCTCCTTTCAAAAATTTCTCCGCGCACCTTAAAATTACGCCCCTAGTTTTGAACTACCCCACCTTGGAGGAAAGACCTTTTGCTATTCACCTTATCTATGCTCCTAGTCATTTTATAAAGTCAGCCCTTAACCTTCTACGTTCCAGTGGAGAAAATCCCGGCCTCTCCTTATAACTTATCCCTCCATTCCTGGTAAATCTTTTCTGAGTCTTCTCCAATTTAATAGTGTCCATCCTACAGCTGAGCAACTAGACTGCACACAGTACTCCAAAAGTGGCCTCATCAACGTCCTGTACAACCTCAGCATGATGTCCACACTCTGTACTCAGTGGTCTGAGCAATGAAGACAAGCATGCAAAACTCTCTCTAACCACTCTGTTTACATGTGACCCAACCTTAAAGGAACTAGGTGCCTGAGCCACACTACCCAGAACTCTAACATTAACTGTACAGTCCTGCCCTTGTTTATTTTACCAAAATAGAGTACCTCACATTTATTCAAGTTAAGCTCCCTCTCCATGCTCAGCCCATTGGTGCAATTGATAAAGATGTCTTTGTAATCTTCGATTACCACCTTGACTTTTGACTGTATTACCAATTTTGGTATCCTCTGCAAACCTACTGACCATTTTCCCATATGTTCTCATCCTAACTGTTGAGATAAATGACAAATAAAAGTGGATCCGGCACCAATCCCTGCAGAGCACCACTGGTCACAGGCCTCCAGCTTGAAAAAAAACAACCCTCCACCACCACCCTCTGTCTCCTACTGTGAAGTCAATTTTGTATCTGATTGGCAAGCTCTTGCTGATGCCCATGTGATCTATCTTTACTAATTAGTCTTAATATGCAGAACCTTGTCAAAGGCTTTACTAAAGACAATATAGGCAACATTTACTCCTCTACCCATATCAATATTTTTGGTTATGTCCTCCAAAGTAAATTTGAATTTGTGAGACAGTTTCCCTTGCGCAAAGCAGTGCTGACTATCTGTAATCGGTCCTTGCCTTTCCAAATACATGTAAATCCTAAGTCTCGGAATCTCCCCCAACAACTTGCCACCACTGATGTCAGGTTTCAAGGTCTATAATTTCCAGGCTTCTCCTTACAGTCTTTCTTAAATAAAGACACAATGTTAGCTGCCCTCCATCTCACCAGTGGCTGTAGATGATACAAATGTCTCTGCTCGGGCCCTGTAATTTCTTCTCTGGGGTATACTTGATCAGGCCCCAGAGATTTATCCATCTTAGTTTTTTTTAAGACATCCAGCACTTCTTGTTCTGTAATGTGGACTGTTTTCAAACATCGATCTTTATTTCCCCGTGTTCCCCAGCCTACTTTCTTTCTCTGCAGTAAAAACTAACACAATATTTGTTTAGTATCTCTCATCTCCTGTGGTTCCACACACAGATGACCTCATTGATTTTTAAGAGGCCCTATTCTTTCCCTAGTTGCTCTTTTGCTCTTTGGGTTACTTTTATCTGTTATCGCTCATCCCCTTTTTGCCCTGATTTTCCTGTTAAGAATGCCCCTGCACTTCGAGAGATTCATTTGATCTAAATTATCTATATCTATAACTCCTCCTTATTCTTGACAAAAGCCCCAATATCTTTATTCATCCATTGTTTCTTACTCTTACTGGCTGTATCCTCTCGCAGGAACATAATGCCTCTGAACCCATTATCTCCCTTTTGCCAGTCATCCCATTACTTGCTAACAGTCCACTCCAGTCAACTTTTGAAAGTTCCTGTCACATACCATTAAAATGTGCCTTACTCCAATTAAGAGCTTTAACTTGTATGCAAGGTCTATCATTTTCCATTACTATTTTAAAACTAATAGAATTATGATCACTAGTCCCAAAGTGCTCCCCCACTAACGCTTCAGTCACTTGCCCTGCCTTATTTCCCATTTTTGCTCTTTCTCTGGTAAATACATCTACATATTGATAAATAAAATTTCCTTGAATACATTTTAAAATTGTTCACCATTAAAACCCACACCTTCTGACTTGTGTGGGGGATGGCGGGGGGGCACATGGGGGAGCTATAGTACAATCACATCAAGGTAATCATCCCCTTCCTATTTCAGCTTTACACCCATATAATTTCACTCAAAGATCCCTTAGAAATATCCTGTTTAATGTAGTAATGATGTTTTCCTTAATCAAAAACACCACTCTGCTACGTCACACCTTCTCTCTTGCCTCCCTTTCTATCCTTCCTTTAGCATGTAAAGCCCAGAACATTGAGCTGCTAGTCCTGTCCTTCCCTCAGACATGGAACTGGAGCATTACAGAAACATGCTCCCATATGTGCCCTGAGTTCATCAGCCTTCCCTGCAAGACCCTTTTTGTATGGAAATAATTCAGTTTAATTCTTCAGATTTACCCTTTGTTCTCTGACTTGTCTGCCTTTTCTAATTAACTTGCTCTTTTTAAATTCAGAACCATCCTCATCTATTTATCTATCGTCACTATTATTTAGAATCCTCCCACCACCCTGTCGCCTCTAGTTTAAAGGCTCCCGAATAGTACTAACAAATATGCCCACCAGGATATTGGACCCCTTCCAGTTCAGGTGAAACCCGTCCCTTTTCTGCCCTAGAAGAGATCCCAATGATCCAAAAATCTGAATCCTTGCTCACTACATCATCTATTCATTTATCTGTCCTATCTTGTTATTCCTACTCTCTTTAGCACATGGTACCAGGAATAATCCAGAGATTCATCCTTGACCCTGGCACTAGGGATGCAACATAAGATCCTGAATTTGCACTCACGGCTGCAGAATCACCTGTCTGTGCATCTGACAGGATTGTCCTACAATGATTACTCTTTTGAATCTTGACAAACTCTGCTTAATGTTAGGTAAATCGAATATTCTAAACTCTAGTGTATATAGGCCAATCAAATCAATCTCTCCTCATGGAACTTTTCTGCATTCCAGTGTCTAGTGAACCTCCTCTGCACTTCCTCTCTGCCAAATATATTCTTTTTTGGGTCGGGAGACCAAAACTGCCCTCAGTATTTTGGGTGTGATCTCTCCAGGCACTGCATAAGATGTCCTTATTTCTGAGCTCAAATCTCTCGCGTTGAGCAATTTTACTTCCTATTCGTTCACTGTACCTACCTGGCTAATTTGATTCGTGCAAGGGCAACCAGATCTGTTTTTACATCCATACTGTCCAATATATCATCATTTAAATCATGCTTTTCCTTTTGTTTTTCATACCACAATGTATAACTCCATATTTAACAATATTGTACTGCATCAATTTGTTTGCCCACTCCCTCAGCTTGTCTAAATCACCTTGATGTTTCCTTGCTAACTCCTCTCAACTCTCAATCCCACCAAGTTTTGTGTTGTCAGCAAACTTGGAAATGTTGTATTTGGTTCCCTTCTTCACACAATTTATATGCTTGTGAATAGTTGGGGGCTACGCACTGATCCTTGTGCCACCCACTAGTAACTGCCTGCCCTTCAGAAAAAGACCTATCTCATCCCACACTCTTTCCTATCAACAAATTCTTAAAGCATGTGAGTGTATTACCCTCTAACACAGGCTTAGACCCTTATAAAGGAGTTCCTAATCTCTTTCTGGAAATGTAATTTTGTTTGCAGTTAACATTTAATACCTGTAAATTACTGTATTCTAAATTTCATTTGGTTTAAGCAGATATCCAAGCACTCGTGCACTTGAATTTTGATAATTACGAAAATCAACGAAACGTGTTCATTGCTTTCAAAAAAAAATCAAACCGCTATGGAAATCAGAAACAAGAACAGAAATTGCTGGGAAAACACAGCAGTCTGGCATAATGTTTTCAGAAAGCCGCGTTAACGTTTCAGGGTCAGTTCCGAAGAACGGTTTCTCTCTGCTGATGCTATCAGACCTGTGTTTTTCCTGCAATTATTGTTTTTGTTTCTGTTTGTTCTGCACCTGAGACTGAGCTTAATATGGTTAAATATATAGAGGCATTGCTGTAAGACTGTGTGCTGAATACAACTTGTTTGAACAGTATGCTGACTGTTGAATCAGTAGAGGAGTTGCTCCTTTGCTTTCTTGAATATTTTTCCCTTATTTTGATTCTTACTCTACTACACCTGGAAGAAACTAGCTGTTTGCTGAGTATCTGATCAATTTTTATTATCTATTCTATTCCTAAGTTTTGAAATCGTTTAGAAACAAATGATAAGGTTAAGATGTATTTAGAAAAATATGTTAGGTTGTCAGGACAGATTATGTAGAATCATAGAAGTTTCATAGAACCCCTACAGTGTGGAAACAGGTCCTTTGGCCCAACAAGTCCACACTGACCCTTCAAAGAGTATCCCACCCAGACCCATTCCCCTACGTTTACCCCTATGTAATGCACCTAGCTTACACATCTTTGAACACTATGGGCAATTTAACATGGCCAATTCACCTAACCTGCACATCTTTGAACTGTGGGAGGAAAGCAGAGCACCTGGAGGAAACTGAGGCAGACCCTAGGAGAATGTGCAAACTCCACACAGACAGATGCCCAAGGCTGGAATCGAATCTGGGTCACTGGCTCTGAGAGTCAACAGGGTTAAGCGCTGAGCCACCGTGCCACCCATGTATCATACTTATGGTTAGTTGGAGCTCCTGAATGCCATTATGATCCAGTCAAACACATGTCTGGTTTTTGCTGCTTGAGCAGTTTTGACTCTGAGTTAGAGCCGGAGGCTAAACTGCAAACGTTGCAAAACATCACAGAAGGGGAAAGTTACCTGGGCTCTACATTCCACCCAGTTATTGCACCTTTTAGGATAGAGTCTTCTGATTTGATCACTGATTGGGGAAGGAAGATGTGACTGTGAGTGAGTTAGATAAGGGGACCTTGGCAGGAGCTTCAACCTTTGCAATTGTCCAGCAAATTTGAGATTAATTATCTTATTGGATGAGTGAGGTTAAGAGAGCAGGGTGGATGAGCTAACTGACCATTTCACCATGGCACAGGAAGCCATTCAAGTTGGGGAAGCAAAAAGAAATGGAAGGGTAGAAAGATAGTTTAATGTCAGGAGTTCTTTGCAGCCAAGAGTGAGAGTCCAGAAGACTGTGGTGCCTGCCTAATGCCAGAGTTTTCTGCTCAGAGGTAGAGAGGAACGTAAAAATCCAGTCGTCATGGTCCAGGGCAAGTTGAGGGAAAGAGGCTTTACGTGGTTAATGTCAGGAGCTAGACATTAAAATAACAGAATCTCATCAGTAAGCATACCTGGATTTTAAATATTTGTGAGAAAAAGTACATTTTGATGAGCTTTCTTTTGTCTTGCACTTATAAGGACATTTCGCAAGAATAAAAATTTCAGGGCAAAAATCAACATTTATACTGCATGAGAGTGGAGTACAATGTTTTTAGTTACAACATAATATAATTCAATACAGCACAGGAACAAGCCCTCCAGCCCACCAAGCCTGCGCCAATTCTAATCCTTATTTAGACCCGCTGCTTAATACCCATGCTTAGTTTCTGTCCCTCTGTGACCCTCGTTCATGTGTGTATCTAGATACACCTTAAACATTGCTAACGTTCCTGCTTCCACCACCTCCACTGGCAATGTGTTCCAGGCACCTACCACCCTCTGTGTGAAAGATTTTCCTTCCACTTCTCCCCTGAACTTTCCACTTCTCACCTTGAACCTGTGCAAGTCGACTTTTCCACCCTAGCAAAAAGCCTCTGACCATCAACTCTATGTATGCTTCTCATAATTTTGTACTCGCCCTCTGTCTTTCCAGTGAAAACAATCTGAGTTTATTCAACCTCTCCTCATACCTGAAACCCTCCAGATCAAGCAACATCCTGAAAAACCTTCTCCATGTCCTTCCAGTAATGTGGCAACCAGAACTGCAAGCCATAGTTCAAATGTGGCCAAACTGAAGTTTTGTATAGCTGTAACATAACTTGCCACCTTTTTACATTCAATGCCCAGCTGACAAAGGCAAGCATGCTTTATGCCGCCTTGATCATCTTATCTAGCTGTGTTGCCACTTTGTGATCTGTGGACACAATCTCTCCATATGTCAGTGCTCCTAAGGGTTCTGCCATTTGTTGTATAATTCGCACCTGAATTTGATCTTCGAAAATGTATTACTTCACATTTGTCTGCATTAAACTCCATCTGCCACTTTTATGTACAAATCTGCAATCTATTTATATCCTGCTATACCCTTTGACAATCTTCCTCGCTGTTTGCAACTCTGCCAATTTTGGTGTCATCTACAATCTTATTAATCAGGTCACCTACAAGAAAGGTCCCAACACCGATCCCTATGGAATACCATCAGCTCCTAATGTCTATTCCAAAAAGCACCCATCCCCTGCTATTTACTGTCTTTTATGACCAAGACAGTTTTGTATCCATCTAGTCCGGATCCCATGAGACTCAACGTTTTGTACTGGTCTGCGATGAGGTACCTTATCACATGTCCATGTAGACAATATCCACTGCCTTTCCCTCATCCATCATTCTCATCACCTCCTCTCAAAACTCAATCAAGTTGGTGACATGTGACCTTCCCTGCACAAACCCATGTGGCCTGTTAGCAACCAGTTCATTTGCTTCCAAATGTGCATAAATCTTGTCTCTCATGTTCTTCTTCAGCTTCCCTACCACTGACGTCAGGATCATCAGTCTGTAATTACTTGGATTATCTTATTTCCCTCCTTTAAACAAAGGAACAACATTGGCCATTCTCTAGTCCCCTGGAACCTTGCCTGAGACCACAGAGGATGCAAAGAAATCTGTTAAGGCCATAGCTATTTCTTTCCTTTCCTCCCACAGTTTCTTGGAATAAATCCCGTCTGGCCCGAGCGATATGTCTACCTTAATGAATTTCAAGACACCCAACACTTCCTCCTTTTATTATGTTGACATGACCGAGAGTATTCACTCACCTTTTCCTACCTCAACATTCCTCGCGTCACTGTCTTTGGTGTATATTGATGTAAAGTATTCATTAAGGATCACACCCATTTCCTCTGGCTCCATGCATAACCTCCCTCACTCACCCTTGAGTGGCTCCACACTTTCCTTAGCTACCCTCGTGCTTCTAATTTATGTATAAAATGCGTTGGGATTCTCCTGAACTCTGCTGGCCCATGATATTCAGCCCCTTTTCGTCCTCCTAACTCCTCGCTTGAGCTTTGCATTTTTGAACGCTGTGTCCTTTTTAATATCTCTCCATTTGTTTTTTACTTCTAGACCAATCTAGAAGGAGAAAATAAATTTAATGAGTTCTAACACTTCAATTGTGATATATTCAACTTTAAAGTTAAAGAATAGAGAGGAAAGATCATTTGACAGTTAAGAATTGTAAATCGTGAGAGAATTAATTGGACTTGGAGACTACACCTTTAAGAAGTTTCTTCTTTAGCATATTGATGCATTTCTTTTTCATGTGCATTTTTATAATGGCTGTAAGTTCTTTTTGCAGCATTTTCATGCCTATATTTACTTGGGTTTTATAAGACCATTGTGCACTTTGATATCCTTTCTTTTAAAAAAAAAATCATTCTTCCCAGGTGGCTGGACGCAAAGGTTTTCCACATGTGATTTACGCTCGGCTCTGGAGATGGCCTGACCTTCACAAAAATGAACTCAAACATGTAAAATATTGTCAGTATGCATTTGACCTGAAATGTGACAGCGTCTGCGTTAACCCTTATCACTATGAGCGTGTGGTTTCACCTGGCATTGGTAAGGATTCTTTAACTGTTCTTGTTAAGACCACATAGCAATTTTGCCGAATTGCTTATTTATAACTAGATGTATCTAGTGGCACTTTTTAATTTAAACTGATGAGAAATCTAGATGATGAGCTAAGTTTTAGTGCAAGACAATACCAACCTTCAACAAAACAGAAAAGATCAGATGAATTGAACCACTGTTAGTTCATGACAGCCTTTGTTTTTAAAACTTTGCCAACTGCTAAATTAAGAAATAAAGATTTCAAAAATTCTGAAGCTCTAAAATCAAAATCAAAAATCAAAACCTAATACTGGGCCTTGACTTCCAACATACTGAGAATATGTGGAAGAGAAAGATTAGGTGGCCAATAGCCAGTTGGCACTTGAGATAAATGAGTGGAGTATTTAGAAAGAGATGACTGGACTACTCACAAAATTGAGAAAATCAAGGAAAATTTTAAAAACAAGGGAATTCAAAGATTATGGAGAAGGATCATAGTTGAAAGAGTAGGAAAAGAATGTTGTTTAGTTTTTTGATGTTTAATTTACGGAAAGTAGATTGCCAACAAAGAGAACCAGGATAATGTTGATTGTCTTACTAAATTCAGCAATGCTCAACTGCAAATTAATTTTGCAGTTGCACTGTGTCATACTTTGGATCTCTTTTCAGGATTTGTTGGTACAATTTCAAAACAAGTCTTGGATTGGGTTTGTGCCTGGTATACAACAGAGAATGAATACCAAAGATTTTTGCTATACGGATATAAACTGGTGGTTGCTGAAATAGTTTTACATCGCAAAATAGTACCATGAAAGAAAAAGACGCTGTTGCAGTGAGAGGCATGGGAAGAGTTTCTAGCTACCGGAACATTGTTAGATGTATGTGACAATGGGAAGATGCAAATTTCTCTATTTCTAAAGAAAAATAGAACTTAAGTTAGTTGCTAAAGGCAAAAGGTTCCCTTTCTAAATGTGTGTTTGAGCTTTTTTGTCATGAGATTGTCTTCATAAGCCTAGAACTGAAAAATAACTCAACGTTAATGTTTTACATACTGTACATTGTTGTTTGCTGAATAAAACTTGCATTTGTAATTTGAGTACATTGTGCATCATGACTTGTCAAAATTAGGTGATAAGCACAGGGGTAAAATCTTGACCTTGATTATACCATGATATGCAAAAAGAAATAAGAAGGCAATAACGATCTTTTCAGAAAGTTTGGTAATAAAAGGGATTAATGCTTCAAGCAGTTTGGTTCCGTAAAATGCAATTATTATAAAGATTTCTAAAGATGGCAGCAAAATGACCAGTAAAACTTGTCAAAATTGATTTTATTTTGAAAAACCTTTATTGGAAGTGATGCAGGTCCTTTGACCCACCAAGACTGTGCCGACACACACTGCCTGTCTAAACTTAAAAAAAAAACTTTGGCCTTTATGCAGTCCATTTCCTTCTCTTCCCTGCCTATTTGTATACCTGAAGAAGGGCTTATGCCCGAAACGTCGATTCTCCTGTTTCTTGGATGCTGCCTGACCTGCTGCGCTTTTCCAGCAACACATTTTCAGCTATTTGTATATCTGTCAAGATGCCTCTTAAATGTTGCTATCGAATCTGTCTTTACCATCATCTCTGTTAGCATTTTCCTTCTATGTAACACCCTCTGTTTTTAAAAAAAACTTCTCATATTTCCTTTTAAACACTGCCCTCTTGCCCCTCCTTTTTACCTTAAACGAATGTCCCCTAGTAATTGACATTTCTACTCTTGGGAAAAAAAGACTCCAACTATCTATTTTATCCATGCCTCTCATTGTTTTGTAAAAGTCTATCAGATCATCCTTCATCCTTTATTCAAGTGAAAACAAGCCAAGTTTATTTGATCCTTCCTCATAGCTACTACCCTCCAAACTAGATTGTATCCTGGTAAACCTTTTCTGTACTCTCGTACACATCCTTCTGATAGTGTGTGGCAACCAGAACTATTTGCAATATTCCAAGTAAGTTCTGTACAGCTGCAACATGACTTTATGCCCCAACCAATGAACACAAGCATGCTGCATGTGTTTTTAGAATCTGTGGTGGTTCTATGGTGATTAGTCATCTTACCCACTTGTGTTGTCACTTTGTGGGAACTGTGGACCTGTATGCTGAGATCCCATTGTAAATTGATGTGACTAAGGGTTCTACCACTTACTGTATACTTTTCCCCCTGCATTAGACCTTCCAAACTGCATCACCTTGCATTTGGCTGGATTAAACTCCATCTACCATTTCTCTGCCCAAATCTCCAGCCTATACATATCCTGCTGTCTCCTCAGGCAATCGTCCTCAATATCTGCAGCTCCGCAGTCTTTTGTCATCCTCAACCTTATTAATCAGGCATCTATATTTTCTGTATATAGGTTTGCTTGCTGAGCAGGAAGGTTCATTTTCAGACATTTCACCATACTAGCTAACATCTTCAGTGAGTGCCCAGATGAAGCACTACTGATGATTCCTGCTCCCTCTTTATATGTTTGGGTTTCTTTGGGGTGGTGATGTCATTTCCTGTGGTGACATCGTTTTCAGGAAATTACATCACAGGAAATGACATCACCAACCCAAATATATAAATAGAAAGCAGGAATCATCAGCAGTGTTTCATCCAGAGACTCACTGAAGATGTTACCTAGTATGGTGACGAAACGTATGAAAATGAATCTTCCAGCTCAGCAAGCAAACCTACATCCAGAGCCTCAACCTGAGATACAAATCTTCTCAACTTGCTAATCTATATTCTCCTCCAAATCATGTACATAGATTACAAACCACAGGGGTCCCAGTGCTGATCCCTGTGGAACACCACTGGTTACTGATTTCCAGTCAGAAAAGCGCACTTCCATAACATCTGTTTTTTATGACTAAGCCAGTTCTGTATCCATTGTACCTGCTCACTGTGGATCCCATGTGATATCACCTTTTTATTTCAGTCTGTCATGAGGGACCTTATCAAAGATCTTACTAAAGTCCCTAAAGCCAACATCTACCACCCTCCCCTCATCAATAATCTTTGTCACTTTCATGCAAAACTCTTATCAAGTTTGAGAGACTGGACCTTTCCTGCACAAAGCCATGTTGTTAAGTCCATATTTTTCTAAATGTGAGTAAATGCTGTCCTTTAGAATCTTCAATAATTTTTCTACAGCTGATTTTAGACATACCGGCCTGTAATTTCCCAGATTATCCCAGTTGCCTGCCTTAAACAAAGGTGCAATATTGGTTATTCTCCAGTCCTCTGAGACCACTCCTGTATCTGAAAGCACCAGCAATGTCCTCACCTGTGTCCCCCAGCATTCTGGGATAGATTCTGTCAGGTCCTGGGGACTTGTCTATCTTAGTACTTTTCAAAACACTCCCTCAGTGCATTCGTTTTTATATTAACATGCCACAATGATCGGTGCTGGGACCTCTGCTTTTTGTCATTTATATAAATGACTTGGATGCGAGCATAAGAGGTATGGTTAGTAAGTTTGCAGATGACACCAAAATTGGAGTTGTGGTGTACAGTGAAGAAGGTTACAACAGATCTTGATCAGATGGGCCAATGGGCTGAGGAATGGCAGATGGAGTTTAATACCGATAAATGCAAGGTGCTGCATTTTGGGAAAGCAAATCTTAGCAGGACTTATACACTTAATG
>NC_057710.1:34805695-34814775 GCF_004010195.1 Chiloscyllium plagiosum
AGGGGGAGGCTGAACAGGCTGGGGCTGTTTTCCCTGGAGCATCGGAGTCTGAGGGGTGACCTAGAGGTTTACAAAATTATGAGGGGCATGGATAGGATAAATAGACAAAGTCTTTTCCCTGGGGTCGGGGAGTCCAGAACTAGACTAGTTCTGGTTGCGGCTGTACAGGACATGTTGTGGCTGTACAGGACATCGGTTAGGCCACTGTTGGAATATTGCGTGCACTTCTGGTCTCCTTCCTATCGGAAAGATGTTGTGAAACTTGACAGGGTTCAGAAAAGATTGACAAGGATGTTGCCAGGGTTGGAGGATTTGAGCTATAAAGAGAGGCTGAACAGGCTGGGGCTGTTTTCCTGGAGCTTTGGAGGCTGGGGGGGTGAACATATAGAGGTTTACAAAATTGAGGGGCATGGATGGGGCAAATAGGCATAGTCTTTTCCCTGGGGTCGGGGAGTCCAGAACTAGAGGGCATAGGGTTTGGGTGAGAGGGGAAAGATATAAAAGACACCTAAGAGACAGCATTTTCACAGAGTAGTATGTATATGGAATGAGCTGCCAGAGGGAGTGGTGGAGGCTAGTACAATTGCAACATTTGAAGGGCATTTGGATGGGTATATGAATAGGAAGGCTTTGGAGGATGCTGGCAGGTAGGACGAGGTTGTGTTGGGATATCTGGTTGGCATAGGCGAGTTAGACCGAAGGGTCTTTTTTTCTGTGCTGTACACCTCAATGACTCTGTGGAATGAACTTCCTGAGGAAATAGTGGATGTGGGTACAATTACAATGTTTAAAAGACATTTGGATAAGTACATGAATTGGAATAATTTGAATGGATTTGGGCCAGGACTAGTTTAGTTTGGGGTTATGTTTGGCATGGACTGGTTGGACTGAAGGATCTATTTCCGTGCTTTGTGACTCTGAAGACTTTATGAAATGTATCAATGACCGTTCACGGTGGAATTATTCTTTGGTTTCTCGAGTTTGCTGTATGGTTTACTACTCAAATCTTTGGCTTATTCTGACATTGAAAATAATGATCTATGATTTAATAATGAACTGTTGTGGATGGGTTAGGAGAGGGATGGCTACTGAGTCATCATGCAATCGCTAGTTTGTTACGATGTTTTTTTAAGAACATTTTAATAAGCAGTGTTACTAGAATAAACTATCTAACCTTCAGTAGAAAATTGGGGTGTAATCTACCTTTGTCTACTTTTACTGCTGTTTGAATACAGCCAGCGTGCATACAATGACACCTCCAGTTAAGCTGAATTATTCAAAGTTTTTTGTCATCTTCAACTTAGATGTGAACCATGCAGTTTGAGAACTGCATATAACGTTGAAATGTAGGTTACATAGTTTGACGTCTCAAAGTTTTAATGCTGACAGACCTTGCTATTCTGATTCTAGTTATAGCTGCCAAAGAGAAGATTATAAATAAACAAACCCAAGCCAAGATGAGCCAAAAACCCAAGAGTAAAAGTATAAGTAGGAGCAATTTAGCTTGACTTCAAGGGATAATTCTATGTTACTCAAGTGCTGCAGTTTGAATATTGTTGTATTACATTAAATAATGGCCACAGCAATTTAGTTTGCATTTGTTCCTTCAAGTAGTGAGAGAGAAATATTAAACAGCATTGTAATATTCTCAGACTTGTGTAAGTACGCAGTGACGAAATGCTAGATTTTATTGATAGTGAAATCTAGCTTGTTGGTTAAGAAATTAATAGAATATATTTTTCACAATTTAAGTCAAGGCACAATTGCATTACAATTGTGTGCTGTTTGTTGTGGTATCACTGATCTCCACTTCATCCTGGGTACCTGTCTCTGCAGTTTGCCAAGGACCCCATAGGGTGAGTGGATTTCAGTGCATTACTGGTATCAGTCAGTGTTGTAGATTTGAATTACATTATTTATTTTGTTCCTAGAAAAGTATAATTACAGTACTGAAGCATTCAAACTTTGAGTGTTACAAAGTTGGATAAACCAAAACTAATAACTTACTTTTTTTTTAAAATAAAGATCTATCAGGATTGACGCTGCAAAGTTCAGGTAAGAAGCTCATCACCAATTTGTTTATGGGTCAATCTAGTAGCGTGCTACGACTAGAATTTGCTGCATCCTCTGGATTTCATCACTTTATTTTTCTTTCATATTTCTTGACTGCATGAGTTCAAGTTAAGTTTAGACTGTTGGGATTTTCAGTATATATTCTTTCAATGAGGATGTAATGACATGTTATACACGTAGTGTTGGATTTGTTGCAGTGTACTGCTCAATTTGCTCAAGTGTGATTCTGTTTTAAAAATGTTTGTATTGTTCTCATTGCTAATGCGTACAAATAAAGATATCCTATTTTAAAGGTAAAAGAGTTTGTTTGGGTTTAATTAAGCTTTCCTTCTGAAGCGTGTTTTGTGGAAATTCCCTGAAAGGTCAAAGGAAGTTGATGAGAATCTGAGGTGATACTCTTAACCAAGGAGAACTCATTAAAGAAGTATTCCTAGTCAATTCCCCAACCACCTGGAAGCACTCTGAAGGTGCATGAGATCAGAACATTTGGTCTCATGAATTGCTATCAAACTGAAACATTTTAACTTTCTAATTTAATTGATACACTGTAATAACTTAGTGAAATATAAACCTGTGTTATGACTAAACCAGAACTTCCCAAATTGGATCTCCACTTGAGCCATGAACTCCGAGGGTGACCTGCTGCTGTGAAGCTTCAACTGATTTGTGTGCGATGCTTCCTGTCAGTGGAAGAGGCCTAATGGGCTTCTGAGGCCCAATGACTGCTGCCGCAAAATGATTATGAACATATCGCTTTTCTTTTGGATTAACCTCTCCTTTTCATCAACTCCCTCCACAATAAAGATGGTGGAAAAAGGATGGAAGCATAAGGCATGCTTAATACTTCCCACTTGCGTGACCCCAAATATTTTCGCTCCAAGGTCACATGAAGTCTTGAGCCATTGTGCTGGGAAGCACTTACCTGCAGAAAGCAGTCTGTAAGTGCAGAGTAGATATTTAGCATGGCAGGAGGAAACAACTGTGTGCGTGAAAGCTAACCGTGTTTTTAATGCAATTTCAAGTGTCTGGTTAGAATAATTTTGGGAAAGAGCTGTAAGTAGCTTTACACAGCTGTCTGTTCTCTCACTGTTATATTACTGAGTGGTGATTGGCATGAAAGACCTTTTTGAAAATTGATGATGAACTGTCATCTTTCATAAATGCTTATTAACATCTTCATTTTCAAATTAGTTCCAGCTCCTTCAAACCTTTTAGTAAAAGATGAATTTGTGAATGAATATGGGCAAGTTGAAGGACAACAGTCTCTGTTGAACAGTGAAGGACATTCTTTACAGACAATCCAACATCCACCTAGCACCAGGCAATCAGCTGAAACCTACAGTGGACCAGCCTTGTTAACACCAGCGGAGCCCAGTACTCCCAGCACTACCAATTTTCCTAGCATTCCTGTTGCTACCACAAGTAAGTGGAATTATGATTTGGGATTAATGAAAATATGCTTGACATATATTGTGAAAAAAGGAAGTTATCTTACATTGAATAACTGTTTCGTTGTAAATTTTTAGTTATCCTTTATTGTTGTGTATTTCATTTGAAATTTCAGTGCTAAAAGACTTAGGCAGAACTTGTTTAAATGGTGATTTATCTTTGAAGCTTTGAGACTGTTTGTTTAATTTCTGGAAGTCCACTGGTAGCTCTGATCCAGAAGCTTTTACTTCTTGGAAGTTGAATGAATCCAATCATGTGTTGCTTTTAACAAGGGCGTTGGAGCAGATTTTAACCAACTTGTACAAGTTAGTTTAGGTGTTGGCTCAGTTTTGTACAAAATAGTGCAAAGCATAATTGGTTTCCAATCTACACATTGATAATGAGATTTAGTTCATTCTGAAACTGAATTCTGGAGAAATATAAGCAATGTTAATTTACTAATATTAACATTTTGCCTGTAGTAGTATATCTACACTGGCATATGCAATAGTTCTTTGACATCTGCTGAGATCACTGAATAGGTAGGTCAAACCTCTGTTTAACATCTCATCTGAAAGTCAGAACATGCATTGAAACATGTTCCTTTATTATCTGCTGAACTGAAGCATGATCATATGACATGAGGCAAGAACACCTCTGGAAATCTAATTTGGACCACTTTGGCTTGTTTGACTAATTTATTGATTGGGTAAATTAACTGGTGCATTAAGGAACCTTTTGAGGTGTATCTTTTCACTGTTTCAATTCATTTGTGAATGAAATACTTTTTGTTCATTGTTTTGGAACTTAGTACCTATTTGTATTCTTTAGGGCTGTTGTGGTGCAGTTGTGTCCTTACCTCTAGGTCAAGAGGCCCAGGTTCAAGTCTAAAGAGGAAACTTGTTGCACTGTGTCTTTGAACAGGTTCATTGGAAAATGTTCTTTAAATGCTTCAGATGGACTCAGAAAGCAAATAAAATCCTGGCAATCTAGTAGAAAATTGAGAAAAGACTCAGCAGAGCAATCAACATTTGTAGAGAAAGCCTACAAATGATTTTTTTTCAAGATTCATACAATGGAAGAGTTTCCTTTACCGTCTGGCAATAAACTGAGTGGGTTGCACTGCAACAGATTTTTCCATGCCATTGAATTAGGGATGTTTGTGTAACAGTTGCACAATTCTCTATGTGAATAAGTCAAAGTGTTTTAATAATCCAGATCCTAGGCTAAAACTTTGGGGACATGGATTCAAATTCCACTCATTGGTGGAACTTAATGGAATTTGGAAATGAAAGCTAGTATTGACATTATTGACTATGAAACTGTCATCAATGGTCATAAAAACAATCTGGAGGGAAATTTGACATCATTACCTGATCTGGCCTACATGTGAGTCCAAATCCACAGTAAAGTGGCTGCCTGTGAAATGACCTAGTAATCAAATTGGTTCATGAGAAATTTGGAATTGATGATGCGCACTGGCTTCGTCAGCAACTTCCATATCCCATGAAAGAATATGAAAAAGAATCCCTGGAATGCTAACCCCTTTGTTAACTATCACAATATCAAAGATTCCTTTCCATGTATTCATAGATAAAGAGAATATCTACTGATTAAGTGAGTGTGCAAAAGTTTGGATGAGATGGGTTTTACATGATTAAATAAAACTTGTCTGTTTGACTGAAAAGTATGTAGTATGCTTATTAAATGGAGCGAGATTGTAGAACTTAGTGCAGAGTGATTGGAGAGGGGCTTCCTGATGCATGAATCACAGGAAATTATGCAGGTATAGCAAATGATTAAGAAAGTGACTAGAATGTTGCTTTTTATTTCAAAACAAAAGAAATGTGGAATAAAAAATGTACTGGAGAAACTCAGGTCTGGCAGCATCTGTGGAAAGCCAAACAGTTTATGTTTGAAGTTTAATATGAATTCTTCATGACTGAATGGAACTGGAAAATAATACTATTTATGCTTTGATAAAGAGTAAGGAAGAGAAAATGGTGGAAAAAGAGTAAGGAAGTAGAAACAGCTGGTGAGGAGCAAAATACAAAGTGGAATTGCTCATGGTAATAGAAGAGTGATTAAGTTTCAGAGTAGATGTTAATGGTGGGTATGCTTAGTAAAACATTGGTCAGCTCTGTTGAAAGCAGGTATAATCAACATCGAGAACGGTGTTTGAAGTTGTTGAACTCAGATGTTCAGTCCTGACAGCAAGAGCTTAACTGAATGAAAAATGAAGTACTGTTCCTCCAACTTTCATGACTTTGTATGCTATTATCCAAGTTGTTAATAATGGGAATAATTAAGGCTATCACACAGATCCTTGTGAGACACCACTGGTCACATCCTGCCAATTTGAAGACCTACTGATTATCACTACTTTCTGTTGCCTTCCTCTCAACCAATTTTCTAGCCTTGTTAGTAATTTGCTTTCAGTTCCATTTGTTTTTCACTAAGTTAAATGTCGTATTGCTCTTGGGTGCCCAGTTTCCCTTTGTCACTGTAAAATATCTCATTGGTTTTGGTGTCCCTGACAAGATTCCCTTCATAACCCTTTTTAGGAGCTCTAATAAACTGTTTTATGGCCATTTGCTGGTCTTTATATCTTGCCCATTTGGCAAGTTTTCGCATTTTGTAAGCTTTATCTTTTAGTTTTATTCTCACTTATCTCTTTAGTTATCAATGGCACTTTTTTTTTCTCTGTGAAATGGAGCTTCTCAGGGCTGCAAACTAGTTTTGTATTGTGTTCACTGTTTCTTTCGACATCCTCCACAATTCTTCTATTGTTTTAACCATTAGCATATTTTCCTAGTTTTCTGTGGACAGTCTCTGTCTGATCTCATTAAAGTTGGCCTTACCTAAATTTAAAACTCTAGTAAGTAACTGATTCAAGGTTTTTACTTCCAAATTGAAGTATGTCAATATGTCAGTATGTCAATAGTCCAACAAGGGAAGGGGCTTATTGGACCTGGTGTTGGGGAATGAGCCAGACCAGGTGGTAGAAGTTGCAGTGGGGGATTTCTTTGGAAACAGTGACAACAATTCTGTAAGTTTTAGAATACTCGTAGACAAAAATGAGTGGTCCTAAGGGAAGAGTACTAAACTGGGCCAAGGCCAATTATATCAAAATTCAGCAGGAGCTGGGAAATGTAGCTTGGGAGCAGCTATTTGAAGGGAAGTCCACATTTGATATGTGGGCGGCCTTCAAAGATAGTTCAGGATAGACATGTCCCTTTGAAAACAAGGGATAAGGCAAGATTCGTGAACCATGGATAACAGGAGAAATCGTGTGACTAGCCAAGAGGAAAAGGGAAGCGTACATAAGGTCCAGGCAGCTAAGAATAGAACGGGCCTTGGAGAGTAGGACCAAGCAGGGTAAAAGGGGTCATGAAATAACTTTAGTGAGCAGAATTAAGGAGAATCCCAAGGTCTTTTTTTCATATATAAGAAGCAAGAGGTAACTAAAGAAAAACGTTGGTCCGCTAAAGGGTAAGGAAGGAAAGTTGTGTGTCTAACCTGAGAAAATGGGTGAGATTCTCCGTGATTACTTTGCATCAGTGTTCACTGAGGAGAAGGACATGATGAATGTTGCGATTAGAGATAAAAGTTTTATTATTCTGGATCACATTGACATAAGGAGGGACGATGTGTTGGATAGGCTAAAGGAAATTAAGTTGGCCAAATGCCCAGGACCAGATGGGATCTATCCCAGGTTGCTGAAGGAGGCAAGAGAGGAAATAGCTGACAGATATCCTTGTAGTATCTTTAAACATAGGTGAAGTGCTGGAGGACTGCAGGATTGCTCAAAGTACAAGAAAGGTAGTAGGGGTATTCCAGGTAACTACAGACCAGTGAGCCTGACGTCAGTGGTGGGAAAGTTGCCGGAGAAGTTACTGAGGGATAAAATCTACTTGTATTTGGAAAAGAATGGGCGTATCAGTGATAGGCAACATGGTTTTGTGTGGGGGAGATCGTGCCTTGTCAACTTAAGAGTTCTTTGAGGAAGTGACCAAGTTGATAGATGAAGGAAGGACTGTAGATATTATATATATGGACTTTTGTAAGGCATTGAATAAGGTTCCCCATGGTAAACTAATGGTGAAAGTGAAGTCACATTGTGTGCAGGGTGTTCTAGCTCGGTGGATGAACAACTGGTTGAGCAACAGGAGACGGAGAGTTGTAGTTGAAGGGAGTTTCTCGAAAATGGAGAAAGGTGACCAGTGGTGTTCCTCAGGGATCAGTGCTGGGGCCACTGTTATTTGTGATATACATAAATGATCTGGAAGAAGAAATGTTGATCTGATCATTAAGTTTTCAAATGACACGAAGATTGGTGGAGTAGCAGAAAGCATAAGACTGTCAGAGAATACAGGAGAATATAGATAGACTGGAGAGTTGGGTGGAGAAGTGGTAGATGGAGTTCCATCTGGGCAAATGTGAGGTGATGCATTTTGGAAAGTCTAATTCTAAAGCAAACTATACTGTAAACAGAGGAGCCTTGGGAAAAGTTAATGAGCGGAGAGATTTGGGAGTGCAGGTCCATTGTATGCTGAAGGTGGCTGCAAAGGTGGATAGTGTGGTCCAGAAGGCATATGGTATGCTTGCCTTCATTGGACGGGGTATTGAGTATAAGAGCTGGCAGGTCATGTTAAGATTGTACAAGACTTCGGTTCGGCTGCATTTCGAATACTATGTACAGTTCTGGTTACCATATTAGCAAAAGGATGTGGACGCTTTGGAGAGGGTGCAGAGAAGGTTTACGAGGCTGTTGCCTGGTATGGAAGGTGCTCACTATGAAGAGAGGTTGAGTAGGTTAGGATTGTTTTCATTAGCAAAAAGGAGATTGAAGGGGGATCTGATTGAGGTTTACAAAATCATAAAGGGTATAGACAGGGTGGATAGAGATAAACATTTTCTTCGGGTGAGGGATTCAATAATGAGAGGTCATGCGTTCAAGGTGAGAGGAGAAAGGTTTAAGGGGGATACACGCAGAAAGTACTTTACACAGAGGGTGATCAGTGCCTGGAGGTGCCAGTGGAGGCACAGTAGATTCATTTAAGGTGCGTCTGGACAGATGCAGGAGTATGTGGGGAGCAGAGGGATACAGATGCTTAGGAATTGGGTTTAGACAGTATATTTGGAACGACTCAGTATTGGAGGGCCGAAGGTCCTGTTCCTGGGCTGCAAATTTTCTTTGTTCTAAATGTTATATTTGACTCATAATGTGCATGATCACTATTTGATAAATGTTTACGCACAATTAGGTTACTAATTAAACTTGATTGACATTGAAGCTCCCTGCATTAAGCTATTGCTACCTTTAGTTTGTCCAGTTGATATTCAACATGATGTATTACCAATTTTGCATAGTAGGTGATAATATTTATATTTGCCATCTTTAACTCTGGACCCAATGACAGCATGGCATAGGTCAGTGTGGTGATTCCCAGGACCAGTCCCTCCTCATTTTGCTGCTATCTCTGGTATGTCTGATTATGCCAATGGGGTAGGCCTTATTGAAGGATTGTGATATCAGAGACTGGAACATTGGCTGAAATTTATAATTTCGTGCTAAA
>NC_057710.1:34815275-34874275 GCF_004010195.1 Chiloscyllium plagiosum
GTTTTATTTGAGTATCATTATTCTGAGTGTTTACATACCTCAATTAAGTTGTTGGTCATTTGTCCCACAATTTATAATTTACATGATGCTAAATGTCAGTTTGACTGGTTCACTCCAAACTATGCATAATAGGTTGCGTTTCACCACTTAGGAATCATCTTGTCCAGGTTGTAGACCACACTCATTATGTGTGTCTCTGTGCATGCATATGCACTGACAGGGTCAGTAAGTATAATTTTAGGTTGTTGGCAGTTAAGTAGATGTTACCACAATTATTTTCACAGTTGATCCTGGTTTCAAGTAATTTATTTCGACTTAATTTCAGAATTTTTTGCACCAAGATTCAAATATTGTTTTAGATTCAAAATGACTCGTTTTAAATGCAGTACACTTTGAATCTTGTTTGTAAATTGAAAAGTGTTCATAGCTAGGTGCATAAGTGTACGATAGCCACGCAGCAATCAAACACAGAATTCAGGAGTAATTTATCTATGTAGAATGTAGTGTGTGGAACTTGCTACTACGTTGGAATGGCGGAAGCAGAGAATATTTGCATGTTTAAGAGGAGGCTTGATGTTTGAATTAAGGAAAAGAAATACATGCAGGCAAGAAATAATAAGTGTGAAATAGAAACATGTCGGCTGAATAACCTGTTTCTATGCTATTGATTCTATGAAATTGCTCATAGCTTGAATTTACCTTTCCACTTTTGCCAACTAATCCAAGAACTGTTTAAATTGCTTTAGAATCAAGAAACCTGTATTGTTCTGAATCTCAACAGTTAAGCATCAAATTGTTTTTCATTTAAGTTTCCTGTCATTTTGGTTTGGAACAGGAGAAATACAGAGACTATATAATAATGTGATTGTGTTAGTAATTATATGTTTAAAATCTGGAATGGATGTGAAGGAGCTAAGTTGTTACAAAGGTTGATACTGTACATTTTGGCATTTTCTGTACATCAAAGAATGTGGCCCAATTCCACTCATTATGTTGCACCTCCCATTGCATTAAGTTGCAGTTGTGATTTGGGGCATTCTAGAATTTCTTTGCATGAGTTGCACCAAAATTGTGATTTTCACAGGAAATGCGACTGGCTGATTTTGAAATGCATGGTTACAATGCGCTGCTTCAGTTTGTTTACACTTTGCGACCGAGAAAATTGCACAAATTTAACGGCACAGGAAACTTCCAGTAAATGCAGCAAAACAAAACTTCAGAGAAGACAAGTTGGGTGGCCTGATTGTAGAAGTGCAGCACCATGAGGAGGAGCTTTACAGGAAGGAGAAAGCCAAATACTATCCCCTAGGTGGCAAATGTCAAAGTTATGGTGGTCAATTTTTGGAGAAAATCAATGCACTCTTCTCTTTACCCAAGATATATCTGAGAGGAAATAACGGTGGCACAACCTGCATTCAATCTGTTGCTCTACAAGGATATAATTGGAGAAGGGATGTGGAGGAAGCAGGGTTCATCCTTGAGATCCTGAGTCTCCTAAAGCTTTTAGCAGGAAGTACCACTCATGTGTCTGCACATCATACCAGTGCCAGTCGTCCCACTCAGATTGATTAGCTTTTAAATCCATGAAATTCACAGTCTCTTTTGTTATTGGTGCTAATCTTCCTTTAAACTTTGCAAATCAGGAATTGGGTCCATTTTCTCTAAGTATACTTCAAGTTAATCAATATGTACTGGCAGACTGCAATCAGCTCTCTCTATGAAAAGTGTCAGCTTCAAGGCACATTTAGCTTGTGGTTACTTTAGCTTGCAGCAACACCTGATTTTCTTCTACCAATTCTCTGAGCATTTCACCCAATTCTCCATGATTTTAACATGATACCTCATTTCTTCCCATTCCCATCCCATCACATCCCACCCCCACACCAGGTTTTGCTCCAGTATTAACAGGATGAGCTTCCTTAGCCTCTTCCATTAGGCCTGGAACCATCCTTGTTATCCTTCTTTCAGTCCTTCAATGTGAATGTACTTGTCCTCCTGGATAATCAATATATGCTGAGATTCCCCCTTCACCTGTTTTTCTCATAGATACCATGGCGGAGTCGAACCTTGTGACCATTGAAGATGATGATGAGGATGATGATTATGGGGAACCCCAAGAAATTATTCATCCAGGTTTTCCAGGGGATGATCCAGATAACGGGCCAAATAGATGGAGATCTTCAACTTGGGTCCCTGAAGAAGCCTTGTTTAAAATCGAGGAATGTCACAATGCAATGTTGATTGATGGTTTCCAAAGGATTGAAGAGGGAATTCATGGACTTCGCCAAGACATGAATGAGCACATGGAGAACTTGTGTGGCTCCATTGACTCTCTCCGTACTCCCCTGCAACTAATAGGGCAAACTCTTCAGGGTCTTCTCTTACATTTACGGGCTAACCAGATGGATTCAGGAACTTCACAGAGTGAAGGGACTATGGAGCCTGGTCCCTCCAACGTCTCTTCAGAAACAGAACTTGACCAGAGTGAGACAAAATCCTTCAAAAAACAAAAAATTAATTGAGAGAAATGAAATAGTGAGAGTCACCAGGAGACAATTTTTATCTTCCACCTGTAACTTTTCTTTTGGAAGAAGGGGGTCTTACCTTACACACACAGTGTGACATCATGTCTGCAGGGTGAGCTTGCAGAAAAAAAGGACAAAATGGTTTCCTTTCTTGATTTAAAAAAAAAGTTGTCTGTCTTTCTGTATGTTGCTGCACTCCCAAATCCCCTAATACATCCAAAAATCGTTAATTAATTGAAATGTCTGATCACATTCTGTCATTGTTGCACTGCATAAGCATCTATCCCACTTTAACTTGCCACAACTTGAAAGTTTGGCTCTGTTGTCTTGACAACAGGAAAATATTTTAAAAGACTATAAGTTCTCAATGTATTAAGAAGTGTCTATGCAAATAATATTTATTATTGCAGGACACCAGATATACTTATGAGTAACTCATCTTATGTAGAGTAATTGGTTATACTTGAATGTCTCTGCAAAATTGAAGAACCTTGCACTGCTGATTCAAGACCATGCATCTGGGGGAAAATGGAAAAGCAAAGAAAAGGTGGAGTTCATGATGTGCTTGGATTGCATATGTCAAGGATTCTTGACTTCTACATATCAAAACTTTTATGAGCCAGCATTTTATAATCTCAGATTAAACTAGCCTCATTGGAGGCTGAAGAACTGCTAGGGCTGTAATTTGTACAAGTCTTGGAAATATATCTAGAGTATTCAACAAAGAAATTGCTAATTTTGCGCTTATTGTATTAAAACTTGCATGGCCAATGAGCTGAGAGTATGTTTCAGTTCCTGCAGATTTGTTCAGGTTAGTACACAGCTGTCGATGCTCTTGGTAGTCTTTTGCTCCTGGAGCTTTGGCTTGACAAGAGCACAGACCTACTTTGTTGTGCTTGATCTGAGAGAATACGAATTGATTGACTGACTGGGATCGTTGTCGAGGTGCTGTAATCTGGCTGTTAAATATTGACATAGATAATTGAGATTATTTATTTGGAAAGTGCTTATGCCAATTCTGGGACATTGTTGCAGTGGTCACTTTGACTGCACAGATACTGTGATTAGGCTATAGGAATCACTAGATCTTTACCACCCACACATTCTCCACACCCACTAGTTGGAAAACATCCATCTGAGCAGGAGGAAGCACAAGCTCGCCTGTCTTCCACATAGATTTATACATAATGCCCACAACACCATAATTGCAGTGCACTTTTCCTGTCCCCAGATCATCCCCTCCTGTGTGAAAAGGGGGTCTTAAATATGTCCTAAGCTTTCCCCAGTTAGTTTCAACTGCTTTTAATCATAAGTAGAGCATACACATATCCATATACATTTGACATGGAGGGCTATTCTGGCACAGTGTTTGCATCCCTACCTTTGAGCCAGGCGACCTGGGTTTAAGCCCCACCTGCTGCAGAGGTGTGGACAAGGTAATTTTAAAAAAAAATCTCAGTTGATGTGGCATCTGCAATAATAGCAACACGAGTTGTATTTTACTAATCTGGATATTCACCCATTCTCCCTATTTCTTAACCTAAAAGGAAATGTTTCCTGCACTTTCTAGCAGTTAATTATCCTCATACATTTTACAACCTGGCTGGAGTATTTAAAAACAAAATGAGAAGCAAGATTTGAAGAAGAGGTTTGCACTGTATACGGTGTATGCAAGTGACGGGAGATGTAATTTGCAGTTTAACCATGACAAATTTTCTGCTATTTATACCCAAAGCCTTAGCCATATAGGCAGATTCCATATCTGGAAATAATTAGTTACAGTTTCTTTGTTTTGAGACACTTACCACTAAAATTTTGTTATGGTACCTTTTTGAAGAGTTGCAATTCCATCTCAAAATTATGTCCACAAAATAAAACTGAATCAAAGCAATTCTTCACTTCATACCTCTTAACGTAGACCCTTTCACTTTATAAAGGTTTTTAAAGAAAAGCTCTTATGCTGTGTTCCATTTTATGAAACAGATTTTACTGCATCTGATGGCATGTCATTTTCTTCCTTTTCAATTTACATTTTTTATTCTACAAATGCACATGTTTTGTGTAATACTTGCACAAGTATAAAACAATTTATTAGAAATTTACAGTTTTAAAATTCTGCATTTGAGTAGTTGATCTTTAGTATAGTCGGATAATTTCATATACAGTTTATTTACTGAGTAAACTCAGTGCAGTTACACATCTTTTAGCTCTGGTATTTCTAATATTATTCCTTGTTAAAATTAAAACAATTTTTATTATACTTTGAAAAACAGCAGGTGGCAGTAAAAGTTTCTGTTTTGATGCTTTGACATTTTCTGACCATTTATTGTACTTATGCCCTATATTGTTGAATTACTTTTAGTCTCCAATAAATTTAGCTAAGAACAATCACCTTTGGTATTGGAATCTTACTACATTGATAAACATTTGGTGTGTCAATGTGAAACTAAGTAGTCTTGAATAGAAAGTTAAACAAGGTTGAGAGACTTCAATAGTGAATTATCTCAATAAGTGTTAAAATTCGCTCCTGTTAAGCTTTGTTTTAAATTCACTAACTGTATCTGGTGACTTTTAAATCAAAGTTACCCTTTGCCATCTTGTGCATCTCTGCCATTCCATGGAGGAAGCTGTTTGAATTCTCTGTCACGTAGTGGGTGTTTGCTTTATCACGTAACTGTTGATATTTTGGTCCATAGGAATTTTGCTGAGGGATAACTAGCATGAACCATTTGGACTAAATGGCCTGTTTTGTGAAATTCTAGAACTGTAAAATTAATGTCAGTTTGTGACCAGTTTCTGACTGCCACTTTTGTGTTCTTTAGAAAATGTGCAAAACTTATTTTTTGAGTTATCAACATAGGCTTATTGTGTTGTGGAAGGAGGGTTTGGCAGCTTTAGATTTGAAAATGTCTGTGTTTGTATTTGCTAAGAACAGAAAGCTGTAATTCAGCTGTGTTTAGGATTCTTGGTGTGTGATTTCAAAAACTGTAAGACATTGATAATTTAAAGTTAAGTTTCTTCAACAATTTAACTGATTAGGCATTGTGATGTTACGTCGCTTTTTTACATTATTTGCAACTTTGGGGATTAATTATTTTTATTTGTTGAAGATATTAGATTTATTTGTTATAAAAATTGATATATACAACCATATATTCCCAATTTGTAACCTAACAGATAGCACTACAACTTGGACTGGAAGCAGAACAGCAGCATTTACCCCTAACATGCCTCACCACCAGAATGGACATCTTCAGCACCACACCCCTATACATCATGCTGGCCATTACTGTAAGTCTTGATGCAGGACTTGTATCAACCAAGCAATTGTGCTTAGTTTTGCACCTCCCTATAGATGTTATATGATTGAGAGTTTAGAAAACATTACATTGTAATCTACCCAGAATATCATGAAATATCTGTACCCACAGTTTTGAATTTGAGCTTAATTTCATCGACAAGAGGATGATTGGGTATCAAGAATAGTCTATACATGATGCTGGCTTTAATGATGAGCTGAATGCATCTCAATTCTTCTTTTCAACTTTTCATATAAAACTGCTTTTGATCAAATATTTTGGGCCTTAGTATCCATTTGTGTTAATGTAGTATTAACAAAATCTTTGAATTTGATAAATTTTTAGATAAGTTTTCAATTTTGCCTTGATCCAGTTCATTGCAGCAAGAATAAACTTGTGAAATGAATTAACTTCAGAAAGCCAATCAATGGGCATAGAGTTGCTTTTGAACTGTCTTCCAGTCTTCACAGAAAAAGATTACTTACAGATGTGATCCAATTAAGTAGCGCTCTGGATGATGGAAAATGTTATTTACAAAGGCTGACAAAGCTTCCCACAATGGTGGATGGATATTTCTTTGAATCTTTAAAGGGGACTAGTAATGTGCACTGCACGAGGAGTAGATGTAAGCTATATCTATAAGCACTAGCATTAAATAAGTGTGGCTGATCATAATCTGGTTAGATGCAACTTAAAGCTCATGCTTTAACTTATAGTCACAATAAGAACAAGTATCTTGGGTCAAAGCAAGTTTTTTTTTTCGGACAGTTTCCAAGTTTCCTCAGATTTTAATTGAAAAAGCATTCACAGGCTATGGTCATCACTGGCTAGACCGGTTATGTATTACACAGAGGGTAGTTAAGAATTGTTAAGAGTCAAGCTAAGAGGAATTGAGTGGTGAGGAGGAAATGAGACTTCAAGTTGATTTAGACAGGTCGGATCAGTGATTAAATAAATGGCAGGTACAGTATAATGCAGGTAAGTAAGAAGCTATCCATTTCAACAGGTGAAATAGAGTGGCAGAGTGTTATTTAAATGGTATTAAATTGGCAAATATTGATGTACAAGGAGTGTCCTTGTACACTGGTCGTTGAAAGCAAGCAAGGAAAGGGACAGCAAGCAGTTAGAAAAGCAAATGGTATGTTGACCTTCATTCCGACGGGATGGGAATACTGGAGTGAGGATTACTTGTTGCAGATGTACAAGGACTTGGTAAGATCACACCTGAAGGAGCATGCGGTCTAAGAAAAGAAGCCGTCCAGCTTGGATTCACCAAGCTATTCTCTGGGATGGTAGGTTTGTCGTATGAAGCGTGTTGACAGAACCCATATTCAGAAGATTAGAGGGGAACATATTGAGACCTGTATAATTATGACAAATCTGGACAGACTTAATGTAGGGATGACATTCCATCTGGCCTGGAAGGTAGGGCTTCTTGAACAAAGGCTCACAGACTCAAAAAAGGTAGACCTTGTAGACCAAAACAGAAAATGTGGAAAATCTCAGCAGGTCTGGCAGCATCTGTAAGGAGAGAAAAGAGCTGACGTTTCGAGTCTAACTGACCCTTTGTCAAAGCTACCTTGTAGACCAGATAGATGGACTGAGATGAGAAAGCTACCACACATGGTGGGCACCAAATTACTGAATTCATTTAAGAAAGGAATAGATTTCTAGAGGCTAAAAGTGTCAAAGGATATGGAGAGAGCATTCAACATGTTGTTTAGATGGAAGTTCAGCCATAATCATCATGAATGATGCAGCTGGCTTTATGGCTTTCTGTTTTTAATGGCTTTTGTTTTCTATGTTTTACCCAAATGTGAAAATTATAGTGTGCCACCCAATCTCCTTGAAATATCTATAAGGGGGATAATAACTGATTTCATTGGGACAGAGAGGGAAAATTCCACCGATTTCAGCTGAAAATTGGCATGAAACAACGTTCAAATACAGATTGCGATTGCTTCTGATTCCCTCTGTTGAATAACTAGTTGATGGTAACTCCTTTTTGGGATTTGAAGGTGTACATATGAGTGACAGGAGATACTAAATGAATATTTTGCATCAGTGTTTACTGTGGAAAAGGGTATGCAAGATTTAGAATGTAGGAAAATAGATGGTGACATCTTGAAAAATGTCAAAATTATAGAGGAGGGAGTGATGGATGTCTTGAAACGGGTAAAGGTGGATAAATCCCCAGGACCTGATCAGGTGTACCTGACGACTCTGTGGGAAGCTGGGTAAGTGATTGCTGGGCCTCTTGCCGAGATATTTGTATCATCGATAGTCAGAGGTGAGGTGCTGAAGACTGGAGGCTGGCAAACGTGGTGCCACTGTTTAGGAAAGGTAGTAAGGACAAGCCAGGGAACTATAGACCGGTGAGCCTGACGTCGGTGGTGGGCAAGTTGTTGGAGGAAATCCTGAGGGACAGGATGTACATGTGTTTGGAAAGGCAAGGACTGATTTGCGGTAGTCAACATGGCTTTGTGCGTGGGAAATCATGTCTCACGAACTTGATTGAGTTTTTTCAAGAAGTAAGAGAGGATTGATGAGGGCAGAGCGGTAGATGTGATTTATATGGACTTCAGTAAGGCGTTCGACAAGACTCCCCATGGGAGACTGGATAGCAAGGTTAGATCTCGTGGAATACAGGGAGAACTAGCCATTTGGATACAGAACTGGCTCAAAGGTAGAAGACAGAGGGTGATGATGGAGGGTTGCTTTTCAGACTGGAGGCCTGTGACCAGTGGAGTGTCACAAGGATCGATGTTGGATCTTCTACTTTTCATCATTTATATAAATGATTTGGATGTGAGCATAAGAGGTACAGTTAGTAAGTTTGCAGATGACACCAAAATTGAAGGTGTAGTGGACAGCAAAGAAGGTTACCTCTGATTACAATGGGATATTGATCAGATGAAGGGCTGAGGAAATGGGGTCCATTTTAGATAAATGCGAGGTGCTGCATTTTGAAAAAGCAAATCTAAGCAGGACTTATACACCTAATAGTAAAATTCTGGGGAGTGTTGCTGAACAAAGAGACCTTGGACCTTGAAAGTAGAGTTGCAGGCAGATAGGATAGTGAAGTAGGCATTTGGTATGCTTTCCTTTATTGGTCAGAGTATTAAGTACAGGAGTTGGGAGGTCATATTGCAGCTGTACAGGACATTGGTTCGGCCACTGTTGGAATATTGCGTGCAATTCTGGTCTCCTTCCTATCTGAAAGATGTTGTGAAACTTGAAAGGGTTCAGAAAAGATTTACAAGGATGTTGCCAGGATTGGAGGATTTAAGCTATAGGAAGAGGTTAAATAGGCTGGGGCTATTTTCCCTGGAGTGTCAGAGGCTGAGGAGTGACCTTTTATAGAGGTTTATAAAATCCTGAAGGGCATGGATAGGGTAAATAGACTAAGTATTCCCCCTGGGGTGGGGGAGTCCAGAACTAAAGGACATAAGTTTAGGGTGAGAGGAGAAAAATATAAAAGAGACCTAAGGGGCAACTTTTCACGCAGAGGGTGTGTGGGTGGAATGAGCTGCCAGAGGAAATGGAGGAGGCTGGTACAATTGCAACATTTAAAAGGCATTTGGATGGGTATATGAATAGTTCACGCAGAGGGGGTGTTGGTGGAATGAGCTGCCAGAGGAAATGGAGGAGGCTGGTACAATTGCAACATTTAAAAGGCATTTGGATGGGTATATGAATAGGAAGGGTTTGGAGAGATATCGGCAGGGTGCTGGCAGGTGGGACTAGATTGGGTTGGAATATTTGGCTGGCATGGACGAGTTGGACTGAAGGGTCTGTTTCTGTATTGTACACACCTCTATGACTCTACTGACCCTTCCAGTGTACTTATTACATCATGAATGACATAGCGGTGTAAGAAATGGACAAGATAGGAAATAATATTAGTTGTCAAAAATTTGAATGTTCAGGGGAAAAAAATTGTATGAAAGATGATGACATTTGTATCAGATGTCCTATTCCTGTATTTGATCCTTTTTTGTTAAATTTCTTGCATATAATATGTTCATAGTATATGCTGGGAAACCAAGTAAAAGATCAATCAATTACATTATATCGAAATTTTTGTGATGGTACAAGAATATGTTTCACTTCTGTACCATACTTTCTGGAATGCAAATGAACTGTTGACCTTTATTTCAAACAGAATGGAGTATAAAAGTAGGGAGGTTTTGCTGAAACTTTACAAGGCACTAGTTGCACCACAGCTAGAATATTGTGAACAGTTTTGGGTCCCTTATGCAAGGAAAGGTATAAAGGCATTGGAGGCAGTCTGTAAAACGTTTATGGGGCTGATATCAGATATGGATGGACCCTCTTCTGAGGAGAGGTTAGGCCTATACAAATAGTTCTCCTATAATGCAATAGTTGTGTTCCCTTGCGATGCTGTGCTATAGAAAATTGCACTTATGGGAACAACAGGGTTGGGGTGAACTATCAACAGTTGAAACAAAAATAGTAGTTAGCCAAACTCCATGTTAGAGACAAAAAAAAAGTGCAGATACTGGAATCTAAAGTAGACAGGCTTGAAGAATTGTCAGGCTTCAGAACTTGAAGAAGGGTCAACTTCTCCACCTCCTGCTACTGCCCACTTGCTGTGTTCCTCCAGTCTACTGCCTGCCTACCTACCTAACACAAATGATGGCACATTGAAGTAAATTTTAAAGTCATATATTTCAGTGAACTAATACAGTAAATGTAGCACTTTAAGGGAGTTTCTCAATTAAATAACATCCCGCTTAAAATTCGCTAGCACTGGCCTGATTGCTCAATTCAGTGCTGTTTAAGTCCTATTGTGGTTTATAATTTTCATTTCCAGCTAGGAAGTCACTTCATAATGTGGATAAAGATGTTCAAACAATGGGATTTCTCCCCAACAAACTTATTTCCAAAAATATTTCCGAAGAGCGAAAAACAGAAAATTTTCTTTTGGCACAAGTAAAATCTTCGTTTTGAAGGGGTGGCTAACGGGCTGGGATGCTCTAAATGGCTGGAGGTTTTGATGGCTCTTGGGTTTCAGAGAGAATGAGGGGCTGAAACTCAGATCCAGCCTTCGCCATTCTCCTTTCAATTGGAGACTGGATTAACTTGGATCAGACATATCTTCGAGATGGAGGGGTGGGGAGAGATGAGGGTCTCCAGTAGTCCGTTGTTAGTTTCACACCTCCCCTTTCCACGCCCCCCCCCCCAAGCCGTTGTAAAGTCGATGTGTGTTGAAGCTTCTAATAGCCAGCAACTGAACCTGTGCTCAACAAAAGGCCCTGCTTACTTTCCAGTGGTCACTGCACGTTGCTGTATTTGCACATCCTTTCACTCCCTATCTCTGGCTCTTTTAACTCCTCGGACCCCCTCCAAACTCCATGAAGAATCCCAGCAAGCATTTCAGCAAAGTATTCCAATATTCACTTCCCTGAGAGCAGTGGAATTTGATGTGGGATGGCATTCTTTGACAAGTTGGTGGAGCGTAGTTTGGGATTAGCCCTGAAATGATTAAACTGTTAGCTCTGGGAGCAGGTTTGAGGCTCTCACTTTATTTCTCTCACTGATGGAAGCAAACAAAACTACCTTAGCTGCACATAGAAGCAAAAAAACTGAGACAGACAGACAGACACACAGACACACTAATGACAACTTGTTGCAATAGATGCACCAGCAGAATAAACCACAGCCGTTTGGTATTATAGGGGATGGAATCACATAAAAGTGAATGGGAGTTTGCTTTTAAAAAAAAAAGTTTGCAATTCACAAATTGTGTTACAGTCAAATTGAATTTACGAAATGCGGCTGATAAGAGACCGACCCGTAGTCACTGGGATTTAGAAGAAAGAGAACCAATCATATTGAACCATACAAGATTCTTTGAAAACTTGACCGGATAGATGTGGAAGGATTGTTTCACCTTGTGGGACAGTCTGGGACCAGAGGGTTTACCATAAAACATAGAAGAATACAGCGCAGTACAGGCCCTTTGGCCCTCGATGTTGCGCCGATCCAAGCCCACCTAACCTACACTAGCCCATTATCCTCCATATGTCTATCCAATGCCTGCTTAAATGCCCATAAAGAGGGAGAGTCCACCACTGCTACTGGCAGGGCATTCCATGAACTCACGACTCGCTGAGTAAATAACCTACCCCTAACATCTGTCCTATACCTTCCACCCCTTAATTTAAAGCAATGCCCCCTCGTAATAGCTGACTCCATACGTGGAAAAAGGTTCTCACGGTCAACCCTATCTAAACCCCTAATCATCTTGTACACCTCTATCAGGTCACCCGTAACCTTCTTTTCTCCAATGAAAACAACCCCAAGTGCCTCAGCCTTTCCTCATACGATCTTCCTACCATACCAGGCAACATCCTGGTAAACCTCCTCTGCACCTGTTCCAGTGCCTCCACATCCTTCCTATAGTATGGTGACCAAAACTGCACACAATACTCCAGATGCGGCCACACCAGAGTCTTATACAACTGCAACATGACCTCAGGACTCCGGAACTCAATTCCTCTACCAATAAAAGCCAGTACGCCATATGCCGCCTTCACCGCACTATTTACCTGGGTTACAACTTTCAAAGATCTGTGTATATGGACACCAAGATCCCTCTGCTCATCCACACTACCAAGTATCTGACCATTAGCCCAGTACCAGAGAGTTAAGGGATTACACAGTAAAACAGAGAGAAGGAAAATTTCTTCTTAAGGTTGTGAATCTGTGGTATTCTTTACTGTAGAGGGCTGTTGAGGCTGGGTCTAAAATAAACATTTTTTTGATCAGTAAGAGAATCAAGGGTTATATGAAAAGGCAGGAAAATGGAGTTGAGGGTTAACAGATTCGCATAATTTCATTGAATTTTGGACCCTGATGGGCTGAATGGTTTACTTTCACTCCTGGTCTTTATTATCTGGTACAGCTCAGTGTGTAACGACTAAAATGGAAAACCATTGCATGTTTCCCATTCTGTGGCATAACTTGAAAGTTCACTCTTAAGAGAAAATTTAAAGAAATTGTGACGTTGAATTGAGAAAAAGATCTTGTGTTGTTAGAAAAAAGAAAGCATGAGAGATACTGCAATACATTGCCTTAAGAGGAAACTCGAAAGAAGAATATTATTGCATCAGCTGAGTGCTGAAAAGCTGGAATTACTTTCCTTATTAGTCTGACCATTCCACCTTGCTGCTTCTAGTTATTATCAGTGAATTTTATTCACCCAGTCAGCCTTGCTTTTAAAAATGCTTAATCAGTTGATCGGAATTGTTTTCATCTATAGAAATTAAAGAAAACATCTACAGGTAATGCCAAATGATGAAGACAATTTATTTAACAGACTTTTAGTAGAAATGACTTCTGCTCGCGAAGTAATTTCTGTATTTTTGAGGTATAAAATTATGTCCAAACTTTCTTCCCTAGGGACAGTGCATAATGAACTTGCCTACCAACCTCCCATATCCAATCATCCAGGTTAGTAAAACAAAAATGAAATCTAAGAATTGCATAAACCTCATTTGTTAATTATAACATGATTTCCAACAATGAGTCAGAAATTATCCTAAATTTACTGCACCTTGCATTAAAGGGTTTTTTGAAGTTGTGCGTTTATCAGTAATTTTCCAATGTACATCTGGGGATCTGTGCACATATGAGCAAGAAAACTTTGCTTTTACTTAGAATAGGAAGAATGACAATTTGATAATTGTATATGTATCAGATTGAAATTCTGAAGTAAGGTCAGTTTATCCACTCTGACCTCAATTGTATTAATGCTGAATTTACTCAACATTAGTCCTAAAACTGCACTTGAGAGAAATTTAGATTTTTCAGATAATTAAATACAGTTGCTGAATAAATTTGTAATGTCATCAGTGGCCCTGTTAAAAATAAGCTATTACCAAAAAGCTGATGTGAAATTTATTGTGAATAAGTTGTGTGAGGAAGGTGTATTATCAGGTTACTTCGAGACTAAGTAACATGATGAACTCATTTTATTGATGATCAGAGCTCTTACACCAGAAAAAATACCAATACATAGTAATGAGTTTTTCCTGTTATCATGGAATATAGACATCATTGATGCTATAACTGACAGCATTGCTTAGGCCATGCCTGGGGATATTTTGGAAACTGGCACCTTGCTATATGGCTGGAATAACATGTATACCAGAATTTGTAAGGATGGCAGATTTCCTCCCCTAAAATACCAGCTTTTTTTTCCCCCTCCACGATGGATCACTTATTTGTTCAACGTTTTGGAGAAAATGCAATCTTAAATATTTTAAAACGTGTGTTAACTGTTCTTCCCTGTTTACTTAGGTTTGCTTATCAACATTAATAACAGTTTTATCTCAGACTTTTCAACAAGGTTTGCTATGAATAATTACTTCTGAGAATCTGAATGATTGCACAAATTCAATTTCTTTTCCATAGTTCTATCATACATAGTACTAGAACCCACTTCGATATTAAAGTTTATCAAAAGGTATACAAATAGTGTGGGGGAAGTTCTTTGAAATAAAAGATCAGATCAACTGTAATCTAGCTAAATGGTGGTTCAGGTTTATGGGATCAAATTGCCTAATCATACTCCTATTTCCTATCTTCCTAAGAAATTTATATTTGATGTAGGAGACTTGCTTTGGTGAAGAAACCTTTGAACTTGCATTTAGCTTGCCTGGATATAAGAGAAAAACATGTGAAGTGCAAGCAAAAGGAAGTTGTTTGACCCTCTAGCCTATCACATTATTCATTAAGATCATGGCAGGTCATCATCACCTCTATAATTCCTGTATTACTCCTGTATGACTTAGTATCCAAAATGTTAGTTGATGTCTGAGTTTTAATATAATCACTGATTGAAATTCTCTACCCCAAAGAGCTGTTGATATTCTAAAGTTCACAGCCCCTTTTAATTTTTTGGGATGTGGATGTTGCTGGCTAGGCCATCATTTATTGCCCATCCCTAATTGCCCAGAATAGTTAAGCGTCAACCCCACAGTTTTGGGTCAGGAGTCACAAGTAGACCACACTATGTAAGGATGGCAGATTTCCTTCCCAAAAAGATTTTTGTAAGTCAGATGGAATTTTGTGGTTGTCATTAGGCTAACTTTTTATTCCAGGTTTTTATGCATTTCACAATCTACTAGGGTGGAATTTGAACCCACGTCCCAAAAACATTAGCCTGGAGTTCTGGATTTTCAGTCCATTAACATTACCACTACCTCATTCTCCACCTCTCCATCTGAGAGAAGAAATCCCTCTTTACCTCTACCAAAATAGCAAAATATCAAGGAACACCAGCTGGGTTATGGAACAGATCTGCTAAAAATCACAAAGAAGCAGTATAGCCACTTAAAGTAGCTCACAGCAAGTATATATTCTGCCCTAAATTTATGAGCCCTAATCCTAATTTAAGACAGCTAACCTGAATCTGTTTCTCTCTCCACAGATGCTGCCTGACTTCAGTATTTTCTAGCATTTTCTGCTTCTCTTCCAAAATTTTCAGCATCTGCAGTCATTAACTTTTTTGCTGCTGAGATAATCTATAGCAGACCCTTCACTAAACATTAATATTTGATGAGCAATCACATCTAATTTTGCATTTGTTTATATTATTAGATAATGCTTTTGGGGATGGCAGCCAAGGCCAGGGAATGCGCAATAAACTTGAGTGTGACAGGCAGAGTGGAGGTATCTTGAAATGGCATATTCACAGATCCTTCGGTAGTAGGAGAAGTGGGTAAAGTGGCCAAGAGGAAAAGTTAGGTGTAATATCTATCTTTATTAGCTGAAAAATTATATAAAAAGTTATGCAAGAACAGTATAAAATACTATTTGGATCTCAGCCAGAGTACTGTACAAGGTTGTGGTCACCACATTTCAGATAAGATGTGATCTCCCTAGGAAAAGAACAGAGTAAATTTGCAACGATGTTGCCAGCAATGAAGAATTTTAACTGGAAGGAATGATTGAATCAGCTGGTTTGTTTACTTTGTACCTGAAGAGTCTGAGGGAAGGTATAACTCGAGTCTATGGAAAAATAGACTGGTTAGCATATGTGTGAAGTATCTACAGTGCTGACCCCGGAATCCAAACGCCCTTTTGTTCGAACAAAGTGGAATCCGAACAATTATTTCGAGAAAATTTTGTCCTAAAATCCAAACACATTTTCAAAATTCGAACACCACATACCGTTCAGGTCGCACATTGTTCAATTCGTCCCGGGAAGTAGTCGTGAAAGCATCTCTTGTGTGTCCATTACTAGTTTACCTCGTGTTTTCATCTTGATTTGTGCTGTTTTTTTTAATTATCACCCTTGTGTATTCACCATGGCACCCAAGAAGAGCAGTGAAGCAAATAAAAGTAAGAGGAAGTCCGTGAGAACGATAATTGAGTTGAAGAAAGAACTTATCGCTAAGCATGAGAGCGGTACGCGTGTGTGTGATCTCGCTGCCACGTTTGAGATGCCGAAATCGATCGTGTGTACGATTCTGAAAAATAAGGAAGTGATAAAAGCAGCAGATGTGGCAAAAGGTGTTACGACTCTGACATCTAAGAGATCAAAGTTTATAGAGGAGGTGGAAAAACTCCTCTTGGTGTGGATAAACAAAAACAGTTGGTTGGTGATCCCATCTCTAAGGGCATAATTTGTGAGAAAGCCAGGCTCCTGTATGCTGACCTTAAAAAAGACGTGCCTGGAAGTAGTGCTGATACTGATGAGTTTAAGGCTAATAGGGGGTGGTTTGAAAACTTTAACAGTGTTGTTATACATGGAGAGGCTGCTAGTTCGAATGTGGATGCAGCGGCAAAGTTTGTGAAGAAATTTAGTGAGTTTGTCAACACTGAGGGGTATGTGGCACAACAGGTGTTCAATTGTGATGAGACAGGCCTCTTCTGGAAAAAGATGCCAAGGAGGATCTATATAACTAAGGAAGAGAAGTCTTTACCAGGCCTTAAGCCAATGAAAGACAGGCTTACTCTCTTGTGTGGTAATGCTAGTGGAGACTGCAAGATAAAGCCTTTGCTTGTGTACCACTCAGAGTCCACGTGTGTTCAAAAAGAACAATGTTATGAAGAGCAAGCTTAATGTTATGTGGAGGACAAACCAGGCAGTTCTTCACTGAATGGATTCATGAGGAGTTTGCCCCTTCTGTGAAGGCTTATCTTGAAGAAAAGAATCTACCCCGCAGGCTCTTCTTGTGATGGACAATGCTCCTGCTCATCCTCCAGGCTTGGAAGAAGATTTGGTGGGCGAATATAGCTTCATCAGGATGAAGTTCTTGCCCCCCAATACCACTCCTCTCATCCAGCCCATGGACCAGAAAGTTATCTCAAATTTCAAAAAACTGTACACCAAGGTTATGTTCCATGCTTTGAGGTGACAAATGAGACCAAACTGACCTTCAGAGTTTTGGAAAGATCATTATAATATCCTCCATTGCTTAAGAATCATAGACATAGCATGGAGGGAAGTTTTCTGAGGACAATGAACTCTGCCTGGAAGAAACTCTGGCCTGAATGTGTTGTAGGGAGAGACTTTGAAGACTTCGAAGAACCGCCTGTTGTGCCTGTTATTGTGTCTCTGGGCAAGTCCATGGGCTTGGAGGTGAGTGAAGAGGATGTGGAGGAGTTAGTAGAGGATCACAAGAATGAACTCGCCACAGAAGAACTTCAGCACCTCCACAAGAAGCAGCAAGAAAAAATGGCAGAGGAAATTTCTTCAGAGGAGGAAGAGGGAGCTAGTGGGAACATTTCCAGTGCTGAAATTAAGGAACTGTGCTTCATGTGGTCTAAAACACAGGCCATTGTTGAAAAGTGGCATCCTAACAAGGCAGTGGTCAACAGGAGCATAAACATGTTCAATGACAATGTGATTGACCACTTTAGAAAAATTCAGAAAAGTCGCCAACACCAGACAACTTTGGAAAGGTGGTTCTCTAAAGAAAGCCAGTCCGGTAAGCTCCAGCCCTCTACAAGTGGTCTTAGTGTTACGAGAATGAAGAGACAAAGCAAACAGCAGAAGCACAGTTACCTGATGTTATTATGAAAGGTGACTCACCTTCCAAGCAGTAAACCCTTTCCCTCCTTCCTCCTCTCCAGCTTTCACATGCACTTTAGCACTCCTCACTAAGGTAAATTAAGTTATTTTCATGTTAGTACATTTATTTCTTGTTTTTATTATTATTACTTGATATTTAGGTCATTTACTCATCTTATTTAACCATGTGTATTTGCAGTTAAAAGTGCCTTGAAAATATTCTTTTTTGGGGCCAGAAACTGATTAATTCATTTTCCATTATTACTTATGGGGAAAATAGTTTTGGAATCTGAACTTTTCGCAATCGGAACAGCCTCCTGGAACGAATTAAAGTTGGATTCCGAGGCACCACTGTACTTCCATTAGTAGAGAGGCACTGATGTACTGTAAGGATTTAAGGATGCTAAAGCATTAAAGGGGAGTAAAGAAGTAGGGTCATCTGGACCAAGAGCACTATCTGATCGGTGGTTAAAGAAACTCTTAACAAATTTAAAACTATACTCTGATGTACGATTAAAAGTGCCATAACCCACAGGGATAGAGACCAGGAGCTTAGAAGTAGACTGCATAGCTCTTTTTCTGTTGTCATGGGCATGACTTCGTTGTTTCCATATCTCTTTTCAGATTTCCAACATTCATGTTATTTTGCTTTTACTCCGATTTGACTGGATTGCTACCGGACAGTATGAAAATTAACATAAAACAATGAAATTAAAAGAAAATACTCTGACTCAGATGATTTGTGGGGCACTAGTACCAGTACTAGGTAAAGTAAGATCTGTACTGTTTGAATGGCCTGCACTTGAGCCATGCTAGGGCAACTATTTTGGCAAGTGGCATATCTAAGGAAGTAGAGAGGGCTTTAAACTTCAGAGGGATGTGAGTGATCAAGCTTTGGTAAATATAACAAATCAAGGTGTCAAAGCAGGAAAGGATAATTGTTATGAGAGAAATCATGGTCAGAGAGGGAAAAAAACCCTAAGAAATTGATGCTATCCTTAATTTCCTTGGCTTACCTCATTTCTAAAATTCTTCTTTTTTAGAGATGTCTTTTTGTGAACCATGAACGATTTTATTAAATACCTGCATTGTTCCTCAACTGTCTTTGCTGCTGAACTCCTTTCCCAGTCCACTCCAGCTAACTCTACCCTTCTTCTTTTTAATTACCTTTATTTAAGATCAGCTCAGTTGTTTCTGACCCAAGTTTTTCTCCCTGTCAAATTGAATGCTAAATTCTCCCATGTTATGGTTGCTGTTTTTCATGGACCTCTCACTCTGTGCTTATTTAGAAAATCTTTTACATATGACCAGATCTAAAATAGCTTGAACCCTGGTTCGATCCACATTATATTGTCCTAGGAAACTGCTATGAATACACTGTTATTAATTGTTCCACATGGCTACTGCCAATCTAAATGAAGACTAAAGTCATTCTTGATTAATGACCCTCCTTCCTTACTTGCCCTCATCTCCTGAATTAATCCTTGTCCAATAACATAGCTACTGTTAAGGGTATATTGACTATTCTTTCAAGTCTTGTCATCCATAATTTCTGACCTCCACCGCTGTGGATTCTATGTTTTCTGATGAAGGCGAAAGGTTATTTCTTACTATCATACCTATCCAGTCCCGTACTAACAAAGCTACTCTACCACCTTTTTCTAGAGGTCAGGCAAGAAGTAAAGGCAGGTAGTTTCTCCTTGTGCTTTGTTCTTCTTGTGACCATATGCCTTAACCGCTCTTTATGATGTAAATTCATTTGTTTTTATCCAAATACCACATGTATTCAAATCAAAAGCCATTAATTTTACCTTTTTTTAAAATAAATTTTCCCGTTTGGCCCAATTTAGGACAAAGAATAATGCAGCACAGGAATGGGCCTTAGGCCCACCAAGCCTGTGCCAATTCCTAATCTTAAAGCCTCCTTCTTATTGCCCATACACGGCTTCTGTCCCTCTGTTCGTCTTCCATCCATGTGTCTATCAAGATACACCATAACAATTGCTGATGTGCCTGCTTCCATCTTCTCGATTAGCTGTACGTTACAGGCAAACACCAACCTCCATGAGTAAAATCCCCCCCATCTCCCTGAAACCTTCCCCCTCACCTTGTATTTGCCTTTTCATCCTGGGAAGAAGCCTCTTTTGGCTTATTGAGTCCAACCAATAATCTGAGGAGCAACCCACCCAGACCAACCCCCCACCCTATCCCTATAATCCTGCATTTCCTGTGCACCTAACCTACACATCCCTGGACACTATTGTTATGACATGGCAGTGAGCCCTTCTGTTAATTAAACCAAATACCCAGAAAAGCTTGCCTCGCCTCATAATCTGTTAAAGTATGAGTGACAGAGAACTCCCAAATTCCAATATTTAAAGAAAATAAAATCAATTAATCTTTAACTCTAAAAGTGAACATTAAACGACAACTATTCATAACTCTAAGTCCCCTTTCTCTTAACTGCTTATTACCTGCCTCCAACTCTATAACAATATGCTGTTCCAATAAGACACTTACTAAAATTATATCAAATTAATTTCAAAACCATAGCAGCTGTCGTCTTCAGTGTCTGTCTGTCTTCTGGCTGAATATCTCCCTGTGAATATGTTTCATATGAAAATGTACCTTTGATAGAGAGTGTTTCCTAATTTCTTGGATCTGTGTTGAGGGCAGTTGCTCTGTCTGCAACTTTCAAAATGCCTGCGCTTATAGATCTCCAACATTGGATTGTCTCATTGGTTCAATGTTGGCAAAACAATAGATTCAAACTCGATTGGGTTTTACTATCCCCGGGCATAATTTAAACTGAATAGATTCAAATTGTCAAAATCGCAACCAACTCGGGTATCCATTTCACAGCCAAATGTTACATATTTTCCATTTTTCAATCCACACTGAGATTGTTATCTCATTAGCTTGTCAGCTCTCTTTTCAGAACATCATTCACTCTCTCTGAAAGGTGCAGTATACGCCTTCAACTTCAAAATGCTATTAGCGATTAGGCATTGCCAATCCACCTGTCATAATTTTCTAGACCTCTATAAGGTTGTCCTTGAGCCTCTGTCTTTTTAGCAAAAACAATTCGAGTTTATCCAACCTCTCCTCATAACTAAAACCCCTCCATACCAGGCAATGTCCTGGTAAATCTTCTCTGCACCCTCTTTAAAGCATCCACATCCTTCTAGTAGTGCGATGACCAGAACTGCAAGCAATATCCCAAATTTCATGTAGCTGTAACATTATTTGCCAATTTTTATATTCAGTGCCCCAGCCAATGAAAGTAAGCATGCTGCATGCCGCCTTGACCACCTTATCCACTTGTGTTACCACTTCTAGGGACCTGTAGATCTGTACACCCAGATCCTTCTGTATGCCAATACTTTTAAGGGTTCTGTCATTTATTGTGTAACTTGCACCTGAATTTGATCTTCCAGAATATATCACCTCACATTTGTCCAGGTTAAACTCCATCTGCCATTTCTGTGCCCAAATCTGCAAACTATTTATATCCTGCTGTATCCTTTGACATTCCTCACTATCAGCAACTCTGCCAATTTTGGCGTCACCACAAATTTACTAATTGGACCACCTACATTTTCCTCCAGATATATTACAAACACAAAGTTCCCAGTATTGATTACTACAGAGTACCACTAGTTATTGATATACATTCTATAAAGCACTCTTCCACCACTGCTGTGTCTTCTGTGACCAAGCTGTTTTGTATCCATCTTGCCAGCTTTCTCCTGATCCCATGAGATTCTATCTTTTGTACCAGCCTGCCATGAGGTACCTTATCAACTGCCTTACTAATGGCCATGCAGACAGCATCCCCTGCCCTTCCCTCATCAATCATTCTTGTCACCTCCTCAAAAAACTGTCAAGTTGGTGAGACATGACTTTCCCTGCACAAAGCCATGCTGCCTATCACTAACAAGTCCATTTACTTCCAAATGTGAGTAAACCCTGTCTCTCAGTATCTTTTACCAACAACTTCCCCACCACTGATGTCTGACTCTTCGGCCTGTAATTACCTGGATTATCTCTGCTTCCCTCCTTAAACAAAGGAACAACATTGGGCATTCTCCAGTCCTCTGGAACCTTGCCTGAGGCCAAAGAGAATGCTTAGATATCTGTTAAGGCACCAGCTATTTCCTCCCTTGCCTCCTACAATAGGGGAATAGATCCCATCTGACTCTGGATATTTATCTACCTTAATGTATTTCGAGACATTCAATATTTCCTTTTTCATTATGTTGCCCTACCCGAGAGTATTCACACACTTTTCCTTAACCTCAACATCCCTCATGTGCCTGTCTTTGGTGAATACTGATGTAAAGTATTCATTAAGAATCTCCCCCATTTCCCTTTGTTGAACAAAAAGACCTTTGAGTACAGGTTCATAGTTCCTTGAAAGTAGAGTTGCAGGTAGATGGGATAGTGAAGAAGGCATTTGGTATGCTTTCCTTTATCAGTCAGAGCATTGAGTATAGTAGTTGGGAGGTCATGTTGCAGTTGTACAGGACATTGGTTAGGCCACTTTTGGAATATTACGTGCACGTCTGGTCTCTTGGAAGGATGTTGTGAAACCTGAAAGGGTTCAGAAGAGATTTACAAGGATGTTGTTAGGGTTGGAGGATTTGAGCTGCAGGAAGAGGCTGAATGGGCTGGGGCTGTTTTTCCTGGAGCATCGGAGGCTGAGGGGTGACCTCATAGGGATTTATAAAATCATGAGGGGCATGGATAGGATCAATAGACAAGATATTTTTCTAGGTGTGGGGGAATCCAGAACTAGAGGGCATAGGTTTAGGATGAGAGCAAAAGATATAAAAGGGACCTCAGGGGCAGCGTTTTCACACAGGGTGGTATGTGAATGGAATGAGCTGCCAGACGAAATGGTGGAGGCCAGTACAGTTAGAACATTTTAAAAGGCATCTGGATGGGTATGTGAATAGGAAGGGTTCAGAGGGATATGGGCCAAGTACTGGCAAATGGAGCTAGATGAGTTAGGCTATCTGATCGGCATGGATGAGTTGGACTGAAGGATCTGTTTCTGTTCTGTACATCTTTATGACTCTGGCTTCGTGCATAACCTCCCTCCTTTATCCTTGAGTGGGCCTACTCTTTCCTTAACTATTCTCTTGCTCTTAATATGTGTATAAAATGTCTTGGGATTTTTCTTGACCATGCTGGTCAAGGACATTTCATGGTCCCTTTTTGCCCTCCTAACTTCCTGTTTGAGGTCTTTCCTACTTTCTCTGTATTCTTCAAGGACTTTATCTGTTTTTAGTTGCTGAGAACTTAGGTATGCTTTATATGGGTCTGATTTTCTTGAGTATTTTTGAGCTTAAACACTCTGTTCCTTCCTGTCCCAGTCTGGGTGCCCTTATCCAAATTCAGCAAATGTTTTATTAATGAGCACCTATGGGACTAGGAGTGTGCTGGTTAATCAAATATTTTGGATAACCTAGAGGTATGCATAACTGCAGTAATCCCCAAACCAAGCAAAGCTTCAAGGCATTAATATCCCTCAAAAAAATCCATGTAAAAACATCAACATATTTCCCAAAATCAATAGAAAAGCCCACAGTAAGTAATAGAAACGCAATGCAGGGATATACACATCACTGTTATACTTCATTTACAGCAAAAGTACGTCGTGGTAGTTAAGGTATATAATTTTTGCCAGTTTATTGAGTGTTGGCTGAAAAGTTGCCTGTTAAAACAGTGTGCTGTAACTGTTCTGAAATGCTACTGTAACTTTTACTTTGTACATCTGCCCAACCCCACCCAATAGTTTGAAGCCCTAGTTTATATGATTTCACCAAAAACTGGTTCCAGCATGGTTCAAGTGAATTGTGTCCAACCAGAACAGCTCTTTTCTACCACAGTACTGGTGCCAAAGCTCCAAATACTGATACCCATTCCACCCACATCGGTTTTTTGAGATGTACATTTAACTCCTTGAATTTATTTACCCAATGTCAATTTGTAGGTCACTTTCCCCTTCCCTGATGTGGTACAATATCTGCAACTCTGATTCCGGCTCTTCAACACAGATCCAAAGTTCCAGATCAAGCTGCAGTACTTGCTACAGATGGTTCATGTGCTGCAGCAGCAACATGTCACTGATCCTGCCACCACTATTGTGTCGATTAATTACTCTAGATTCCCTGATTTTTACATTTTAGTGTAATAAAATTTTATGTAAAAGGAACTCAGCGGTGTCAAACTTGTACTTAACCAGCTATTTTTAAAAAAAAGAATGCACCTTCACCTAAAGGCATTCACTTTAAAGATTAAAAATGTTTACTAATTCAACTCACCAATCAGCTTCTTTTCCTGCATTCACATCACACTAAGATTTGCCTGTCACTGATCTCATTGCAGGTAGACTTCACGAGCTTTGTCTTTTAAACTCTCCTGTTTAGCTGTCTTTCTGGAATGTTTCCACCTTGCAGTAAATGTTTTAGTTAAAGCAGCTGTGTCCCCCTTTGCATCAAATTTCTACTTGAATCAAATTTCCAATTCATTCACTTGACGTTTGTTTCACTCAGCTGCAGTTGGCTTCATGCTCACTGTGCACCTGACTAAAAAACAATCAAGGTGCGAAGGGATGTGGAGAGGATGATCTAATCGGCCTGCAGACGGGTATTAACTAAGTAGACAAAAAGTTGACATATGGAATATCACGTGGGAAAATGAGATGTTATACACTTTGGCAGGAATACTGGAAGAGTTGGATGTCTTTTTAAATGGAGAAAGGTTGTAAAGGGAGTCCTTCTGCATATATTCTCAAAAGATAGCATATAGGTTCAGCAGGTAAACTGGAAGGCAAATGAACTATTGACCTTGATTTCAAAGGGAATGGAGCATAAAAATAAAAAAGTCTTGCTGAGGTGATGCAGTGGACTAATTAGACCAAGTCTGGAATACTGTGAATAGTTTTGGTTCTCTTGTCTAAGGAAAGATATATTGGCTTTGAAGGCAGTCTAAAATGGTTCACTCGACTGATACTAGTTATGGAGGGATTTTATTATGAGGAGAAGTTGAGTAAGTTGAGCCAATATGCTTTGAATTTTAGAGAAATGAGAGGTGACCTTATTGAAACATGCAAAATTCTTAGGGGGCATAACAGGGCAAATGTGTAGAAGTTGTTTACCCTTGTTGGAGAGTCTATAACCAGAGAGCACAATTAAAAGGTCACCCATAAAATGCTGAGGTGAGGGGGAGTATTTTTTTCTGAAGGTAGTCAATCTGTGGAATACTTTATTACAGAGGACTGAAGAGGTTCTTCAAGGCTGAGCTAGGACAGAGTTTTAATCAGTAAGGAAATCAAAGGTCGGGGGAAAGGCAGGAAAGTGAAGGTGAGGATTATCAGGTGAGTTATGGTCTCGTTGAACAGTGAAACAGACTTAATGGACTGTGTCTACTTTTGCTCTTATATCTTATGCCCTTAATAAAGCAGAATTGAACATAAAAGCATGATGTCTTCAAGTTTCGTAAAAGCATATGGGCTCCAGGGTAACTTGGCAAGTTGGACCCAAAATTGGCTTAGTGGTATGATACATCTAAATGATATAGATGAGAATATAAAGAGGTTAACAAGTCAATTTGCAGACGACAACATAAGACCATTTAAAAAAAAACAGGAGAAGGCTGTTTGGCCCTTCGAACCTGCTCTACCATTCGGTAAGATCTTGGCTGATCCCCACATCCACTTTTCCTGCCTTTGCTCGGAACCATTGATTTCCCTATTGATCAAGAATCTAACTCAGCCTTAAATGTAAATAAGGACTGTATACAGCGCTCTATGGCAAGGAGTTTCAAAGGCACTGAGCCTCACCTCAGTCTTAAAATTACACCTTTTATTCTGAGACTATGCCCTCAGGTCCTAGATTCTCCCACGAGAGGAAGCATCCTTTCAGCATTTAGCCTGTCAACCCCCTTACAAATCCTAAATGTTTCAATGAGATCATCTCTCATTCTTCTAAACTTCGGTGAATAGAGCCTCGACTTGTTTAATCTTTATTCATAAGACAGTGCCTTCATACCAAGGTCATTCTAGTCAAACATTTCTGAATTGATTCCTATGAAATCTTCCTTTAAATAAAGGATCCAGAACTTCTGTCAGTGCTCTGACCAGTACTTTGCTGAACTGCAGTAGGATGTCCCTACTCTCATACTCCAACCCCTTTGAAATACGAGTATTCCATTAGCCTTTCTGATTACCACTGCACCTGTATGCTAGCTTTGTGTTTCATGCACAGGTATCCCCAAGTTCCAGTGTTGCAGCTTTCTGCAATTTTTCTCTATTTAAATAATAATCTCTTGTTTGTTCTTCCTTATAAAATGAACAACTTGGCATTTTTCCACATTATACTCCATTTGCAAAGTTCTTGCCCACTTAACCTATCAGTAATTCTGTGTAAACTGTTTGGATCCCTCTTGCAACTTGCCTTTCCACTTGTTTTCGTTTTGTCTGCAAATTTGGCTACAGTGCATTCACTTCCTTCGTCCAAGTCATTAATACACATTGTAAACAGTTGCAGTCCCTGCACTGATCCCTGTGGAACCCCACTGGCTATAGCTTGCCAACCCGAAAATGAACGGCTTATTCCAACTTACTGTTTCCTGCCCATGAGCTAATATATCCATGCCAGTATACTACCTCCAACACAGTGGGCTCTTATCATATGACTTGGCCTTTTGTGAGGTCATTCGTTGAATGCATTCTGGAATTGTAAATACAATACATCTATTGATTCGCCTCTATCCATTCTGGTGAGAGTGCCTTGAAAAACTCTAATAAATGCAATATCCATTTCATGAATCCATGCTGACTCTGCTTGATTAATTATGATTTTCCAAATATTCTGCTACTACTTCCTTAATAATTGATTCCAAAGATTGATCAGGTGGTTGGCAGTCAGGAACAAGGTCTGAGAGGGTGGGGGACGTGGCCAGATTAGTGGTAGATAGAGTTTAGCCCTGATATGTGTGAGGTGATACACTTTGGAAAGAAGTAACAAGACAAGGAAGTACTCACTGAAAGGCAGAACACTAAGAGGTTTAGCGGAACAGAGGAATGTTGGAGTGCTTGTCCACCCATTCCTAAATGTGGCAGGGCAGTTTTTTAAGGTGGTTAAGAAAGCGTATGAGACACTTACATTGTGTTGCATAGATTATAAAAGCAGGGAGCTTATACTGGAGCTGTAGAAGCTCCGGGGCTGTTGTACTGTGTGCAGTTTCTGTCACCGTGCTATATGAAGGATGTGGTTGCCATGTCGGGGAGATTCACCATGAAGCTTGGAATTGAACATTTCACGCATAAAAAAAGGCTGGGTCTGTTCAATACTTTCTTTTAGAGCACAGAAGGCAGAGATGAGACCTGATTGAGGGGCATGGATAGTGTGGAGAGAAAGTTGAGTAACAAATGGGTGTAATTTTACGATGGGAGGAGGTTTAGAGGAGATTTGAGTAAACACTTTTTTTCTCCCAGACGGTGGTAGAAATTTGGAATGCACTACCTGGAATGGTTGTTGATGTGGGAACCACACAGCCTTTAAGAAGTATGTGGATGAGCACTTGAAATGTTATGACAGTCAAGGCTGTGGGTCAAGTGCTAGAAAGTGGGTTTGTGTAGGTAGGTCAGTGCAGTCTTGCCAAAGCGCATCTTCAATATGACTGACTTTTGTAGACATACCTGGAGGATGGAAACCTCTCGACCTTTTTTTAAAAGTGCTTGGATAAGCTCTTGAAATATGATAAATTTAAGGTTAAAGGCCAAGCTAGCAAGTGGCACTAGCAGAATTTAGAGTAGTTTTTGTCAGTACAGGCTTGATGGCTGCACACTAGGCATGTGTTTTCTGGACGAGGCCAATTAAGAGGTACCTCTTGGGTCACCATTGAGTTAGGTGAGCTGAGGAGACAGAAGAGCCAATCGACTTGAGATGAAGTATGCCAGCACCCATGTCTCTGGCAGGAGTGGGAGTGCAGTTCCATTTGCAAGGACATGGGGAAGCAATATGAGTAAGGGTAAATGATACTGACAATTAGAGAAGGCATTCCTTTGACCTATCAGTAGCAACATATCCCTTGACCCACCATCAACAAGGATCAAAGTGTAGCTTGGTTGGTGGTGAGAAAGGCACTGCCCATCAGATCTTTCGCGTGTGTTTGGATTCTCTGCGCCAGCTTACGCAGCTCTTGGGGATGAAGAGAGCATCACACATCTTCATCTGGAATGTGCTTTGCAAAGAAGTTCTGGAAAGAGATGCAGTATTTGTTATCAAGCAACTGTGTGACACAGGCCTTTGAACTCTATGAGCAGTTCCCTGGGATGCATATTGAGACAGCATCGGTTCTTTCAGGAGGACCATCAATTTTGTGAACAATGCTGTTTGGTCTGCCTGAAACACATTGATATTCCAGTTCAAAGTGTTGGCCTCGACTGGCATGTTCCGAGGTCCAGGACTATGAGCTTGAGGGGTGCACAATAGCTTGGGGCACATTCCAACAGTATGCAGTGGGGGAAGCCATTTCTAATCTGATATCCCAAGGGTCTGTTAACTTTTAGATCCCTTATAACTTATATTCAAATGTAAATAGTTTAGTCATATTTAGCAAACTCATCCAATTTGATAAAGGCACCAAATAATGTGTTGAGCAATGTGATCATTTTCAGTCATCTCTGATTTGAACTGTTTTGTAAATATCTAACTTAAACTGTTTTGTAACATACTTATACTTTATTCAGAAATTATGTAGACTTTAAGAAAAATCCCATGACCGACTGCTGCAGTGTCATCCATGAGCCTGAGCATTATCTTTATTTTCAACATTTAAAGTCAGATTAATGTAAATGCCAAGTGATTCGGACCACCCACTATGCTCACCACCTGTGAACTGCTCGTCCTGGTCAACTCTGAACAGATTAGAAAGTATGGGGAAAATATCTATTAATTACATCCTCAGCTACCTTAATTGGCTTCCTGTCATGGAAGTAGAGTTGCCTTCACCACTTTGAAGTTGCATGTAATAAATATATGAAGAGGAGGCACTGTTTCATGGAGTTTGTGTCTACCTATTAAGTATTGGACAAGCTAATTTGAAATACAAGTAGAAAATTAAGCCATAAATTGCAGAAACCAATTGTAATACCAGCCCAAATAACTTTTGCAATTAGTCAGTATTAATATAAGTTACAAGAGCAAAGTGGAGTGGATATTGACGTTCTGAAATTAAAGCAGAAAATATTAGAAATACTCTAGTCAGGCAGCATCTGTGGTGTGAGAAAGAGTTGGTGGGTGGAATTTAATATGATGATGTGGATCTTGCCCATCAATCGTAGTAAGCAGGGGAACCCAGTGTAACTTCCTGGGAGGCCTGTGCAATTTCTGGGTGATCGGACACTCTGCATTGACCACCCTGCAATCAAGCCCAGAGCAGCCAATTAGAGACCATAGCTCTGCAAGTGACTGTGCTATTACAAGAGGAGGCTGCAGTTGGCACTACAGTGGGGCCTGCCTTGAGGATTGCCTCTGAATTCTCAGATGGAGCTGAGTGTAATCCAGGTGTAGGTCATGGGAACGTGGTCAGTAGCAGGAGTGGCGAGAGAAGGGTGTTAACTGCAAGAGTGGGAATCGTTGGTTTCCTGTGAGACCTACCCTTCTGATGTTAGGTCCTTCAAATGTGTAGAAAGTTTCTTTAAACAGGGAAAATCTCCTCTGACCCAAAAGAATGCTGCAGCAAAACCCACCAGGTGGCCATTCCATATGCCATGTTCTCTATCCACTATTAATAAACACTGTTGGCAGGATGAAGCCCTTAAGTGGCCACTTTAGGGTCTTGATTTGTTCTTCAGGTGGGAATCATTTGGGCAGGCATGCAGCTCCAGACTTGGTGGGAGGACATTGAGATTTCCATTCACCCCATTCTCACAAACCCTACCCCTTCATCCCAACTGTCTCCAGAGTTGCTTTCAAGGTTGGACTATAGTTGGGTGTGTATTATATTCTAGGAGACAGTAAGGTCTGCAGATGCTGGACATCAGAGTTGAGAGTGTGTTGCTGGAAAAGCACAGCAGGTCAGGTAGCATCCGAGGAGCAGGAAAATCGGCGTTTCGGGCTGGAATCCTTCATCATCATTTCCTCAAAACTGAGTATTTCTGGCATTTTCTGTTTTATGTTTACCATATAAAATGCAATTTTTCTTCAATCAAGCCATCTTTATTCTGGGATGAATGATACGCTTGTCTCCCAGACTGGACTTTTTTTTTTAAACAAAGCTAATTTTAATCATAACGAAAAGATAGAATAGCACTGCTCTAAACAAAATCCTTAATTTTGCCTCAGAACAGGAATAGACCTTTTGGCTTATTATCTACTCAATTAGGTCATGGTAAACTTTAATTTCACTCCATTCGCACACTGATGTTCAATATCCTTACAAAAATCTACATATTGAAAACACAAAAGGTTAGCTATATTCAGCAGATCAGGCAAGAGCAAACAGTTCAAAGTTTGTGAGAAGATTTGTAGCTCAGGCGCTTGTAATAGTTCTGTTCGCTGAGCTGGGAATTTGTGTTGCAGGCGTTTCGTCCCGTCTAGGTGACATCCTCAGTGCTTGAGAGCCTCCTATGAAGCGCTTCTGAGATGTTTCTCCGGCATTTATAGTGGTTTGTCTCTGCCACTTCCGATTGTCAGTTCCAGCTGTCCGCTGCAGTGGCCGGTATATTGGGTCCAGGTTGATGTGTTTGTTGATAGAATCTGTGGATGATTGCCATGCCTCTAGGAATTCCCTGGCTGTTCTCTGTTTGGCTTGTCCTATAATCGTAGTGTTGTCCCAGTCGAATACATGTTGCTTGTCATCTGCGTGTGTGGCTACTAAGGATAGCTGGTCGTGTCGTTTTGTGGCTAGGTGATGTTCATGGATACAGATTGTTAGCTGTCTTCCTGTTTGTCCTATGTAGTGTTTTGTGTAGTCCTTGCATGGGATTTTGTTCACTACGTTGGTTTTGCTCATGCTGGGTTTCGGGTCCTTTGTCCTGGTGAGTTGTTGTCTGAGGGTGGCTGTTGGTTTGTGTGCTATTATGAGTCCTAATGGTCATAGTAGTCTGGCTGTCAGTTCAGAAATATTCATAATGTATGGTAACGTGGCTAGTCCTTTGGGTTGTGGCACTGTTCACCTCTATCGACAAAACCCTAGCCAGAGAAACAATAGCCAACCTGCTGGACATACAGAACAAGAACAAAACGAGGAACCTATCAACAAAGGCTGCATACTCAAACTACTGGACCTGTGCCTCCCAACACACTTCATATTCAACAACTAACTATATGAACAAATCAACGGCACACTCATGGGCTCACCCATATCTGGACTCATAGTAGAAACTGTAATGCAAAGATTAGAACAAACAGTCTTACCGCAAATTTAACCCAAACTCTGGGTCAGATATGTAGATGACACCTTTGTAATCATTAAAAACACAGGAATAGAAAACACACACTGGATCATCAACGCCACACTCGCAGGAATCAGATTCACTAAAGAGGAAGAAAAGGACAACCAACTCCCATTCCTAGACGTGATGGTACAGAGAACACCGAACGGAGAATTCACCACAAAGGTACACAGGAAAGCCACACACACAGACCAAGTCCTGAACTACGAAAGCAACCACCCCAACACACACACGAGAAGTTGCATCAAGACACTGTTCAAAAGAGCCACAACACACTGCAGCACACCAGAACTGCAAAAAGAGGAAGAAGAACACCTCTACAATGTATTCGCCAAAAACAGATGCCCCTGCAATTTCATCAACAGATGCCTAAGGGAAAGACAACGGAATGAGGACATGCCACAACCCAAAGGACTAGCCACGTTACCATACTTCAAGAACATTTCTGAACTGACAGCCAGACTACTACTAGAGTCTCGATTAGAGTGTTGCTGGAAAAGCACAGCAGTTCAGGCAGCATCCAAGGAGCAGTAAAATCGGCGTTTCGGGCAAAAGCCCTTCATCAGGAATACAGGCAGAGAGCCTGAAGGGCCAGACTACTATGACCACTAGGACTCATAACAGCACACAAACCAACAGCCACTCTCAGACAACAACTGACCAGGACAAAGGTCCCGATACCCAGCATGAGCAAAACCAATGTAGTGTGCAAGATCCCATGCAAGGACTGCACAAAACACTACATAGGACAAACAGGAAGATAGCTAACGATCCGTATCCATGAACATCAACTAGCCATGAAACGACACGACCAGCTATCCTTAGTAGCCACACACGCAGATGACAAGCAACATGAGTTTGACTGGGACAACACTACTATTATAGGACAAGCCAAACAGAGAACAGCCAGGGAATTCCTAGAGGCATGGCACTCATCCACAGATTCTATCAACAAACACATCGACCTGGACCCAATATACCGGCCACTGCAGCGGACAGCTGGAACTGACAACTGGAAGCGGCAGAGACAAACCACTATAAATGCCAGAGGAAACAACACAGAAGCGCTTCACAGGAGGCTCCCAAGCACTGAGGATGTCACCTAGACAGGGGACAAAACGTCTGCAACACAAATTCCCAGCTCAGCGAACAGAACCACAACAAAGAGCAAACAATGTTAATCACCCAGATTTTCTGATGGCTTGATGGTTATTTGACTGGCATAATTGAAAGTTGTGTGCTCTGTGAAGTCCTTATTGTCCATCTCAGACTCTGAAGGAATTGCCCTGGAAATTGAAGATTATCTTTGGTAATTCTCCTGAACCTGGAAACTTCCGAAAGTCTGCCTCTAAATCTGAAGGTTCAGATGAAATTAAGTAAATAATTACTCCGATTGAAGGTGGATCAAGTCCAGAGTGGGTGAAGTGGGGTGGGGGGAGCACAAATACTTCTGTTCTGGAGCAGAAAAAGGGTGATCAGATCTAGCAAAGCAGGAACTGGGTTAAGGGTTGGGGGAAGTTACGTTTGACGATTAAATACTTTGATTAACTTGGCTATTCAACTGAACCCACGCTTAGCTCACAGCTCAATGGCCTGCAACTACATTTACCATGGACCACTTAACCTCCCAGACTGTGACCTTTTTGACCACACCCCAAATCCCAACCTTCTCATCACATCAAGAGGAGCCGATACCCACTCTGGATCGGATCTGTCTCTACCCATTAAATTTCTCTCTATCTTTCTCTCCCCCCCCCCCCCCCCCCTTCCTCAGGTCCCAACTCTCACTGGACCTGATACCCATCCTATACTGTACCTATCCTGACCCACCCTAAGCATTGTATGACTTGTGTGGTCCTCTTATTACCTGGCACCCTACTTTCCCAGTACACTCTCTTTTTTCGTTGTCCTTATGTATTTACCTTTTGAAAGCAGTTGTCAAATTTCAGAACAGCTGACTATTGTGAAAAAAGAATTGTCTGTGCAGTGTGAGAACTGTCCGAATAGAAATAAAGCTCCACATTTCTCGAGGAAATCTGATTGGAATCTCCTTTCAGAAATGTGGCGTGTTCTTCTGTCATGCAAAGAAAAAGTGGAACCACTCTTCAGAAAAATTGACTTCATGTTACATTTAGAAATGTAATTGTGTTCGGTCAGAGATGATCAGAAGAGAAATGTCTGTGTTTGGGTGTAAGGCAGTAGCGAGTAAATGTTGATGGGCTGATGATACAAAACATATTAGGTCAGGTAAAGCAACAAAAGATGCCTTGAGAGGAACTATAACTGGCAGTAGAGAAACCATTATCAACACCTATCTTAAAGCAAAGCAATTGTTCTGTTTGAAATTATTAAACCCGATGTTATCAGCATTTATAAGGTGCCTAATTGAGGACATGCAATCTCCTGAGATGAGCCATGATTTTATTTTTGTTTAAATATTCACTTACTGGTTGTGGGCATCACTGGTGAGCCAAGTACTTATTGCCTAGGCTCTGGCTCAGAGAGACAACCACGTGCTGAGAGTCTGGATTCATGTGTAGGCTACAGCAGGTAAGGAAAGCAAATTTCCTTCTCAAAGGAACACTAATGAACCACATGTTTTTATGGCAATCGACAGTGGTTATGTGGTCACCATTTGGCTGACTTTTTATTTCAGACTTTTTTATTGAATCCAAATTTCACCTCTGCATGGTGCAATTTGAACCCTTGTCCGCAGAACATTAACCTGGGGTTCTGGATTACTAGACCACTAGTGACATTACCACTGCCATTGCCTCCCTATGTTGTATACTGGAGCAGGCTCGAGGGGCTGAATGATCTCCTGCTCCTATTTCATATGTTTGAGATTCTGATAGGTTTTGCAGACATAAGTACATATGTATATATCCACCCTCAAAATTCATGGCTTATAAACCCAAATTACATAAACATAAAATGGGTATGGCCAGTTCAGCATTATGAATGATGTGACCGCCCTGCATGTTGTAGACTGTCTGGATTCTACCTTTTTGCCATTTGTATTTCACCAGGAGGTGAAAGATCAAAGAACTAGTAATAAATTTTGCATTACTTAAATCTGCCTTTGCTACCTTTTTTGCAGAAGAACAAAGAGGAAATATAGACCATTCAGACCCTTGAACCTGCTCTACCATTTAATGATCTTTTACTACATTTTTGCACAGCTGAAGTTCAGTGTTTTATAAAGGTGATTGTGTTATCAATCAACCATGAAGTCCTTGGTCCTATGGGTTTTTTTTATCATTTCAAAATTAGAGCATTCTAACTGTATTCAATCGTAGGTTTTCTATTCAGTTAGAGTATGAAATAAATCAGCTTTTTCTTGCTGGAGCATTTGTGTTTTCAAAAGTACTAAGTACAAGTATCTGGATTTACAGACATAACTTAAGGTTTACATATATTTGTAATCCAATTTCTAGTTCCTGAATACTGGTGTTCAATTGCTTACTTTGAGATGGACGTGCAAGTTGGAGAAACATTCAAAGTGCCATCTAGCTGTCCCGTAGTTACTGTTGATGGATATGTGGATCCTTCTGGGGGTGACCGCTTTTGTCTGGGGCAACTTTCCAATGTTCATAGAACAGAAGCCATTGAAAGAGCCAGGTAAAATATAATGTGTGGGGGAAGCAATGGAAGAGTATGTTGAATGCAATTTATTGGACTTGAATATAATATTTCAATAAATCATTATATTATAACACTGTTTAAACCTAGTGTCAATAAAGAGTCATACAGCACAGAAACCTGTCCAAATTTGTACCTGTCCAAATGTCTTTTAAATGTTGTAATTGTACTCGCTCTATGACTTCCCCTGGCAGCTCATTTTTATACACTACCATCTATCCAAAGAAGTTGCCCTCTGGTCCCTTTTTAAATCCTTTCCCTCTGACCTTAAACCTATGCCCTCTAGCTTTGGACTCCCCTACCTTGACTATTCACCTTAACTATGCCCCCCATAATTTTACAAACCTATATAAGGTCACCGCTCAGCCTCCTAGGCCAATATCTAATATCTTTTAATTCAGGAAAGTTTCAGCAACACCAGAGGAAATCTTACTTGCTGTCCAGTTTTGTATATTTTAGTTCCTGCTACTTTTAGTGGGAGGGAAAAGTGAAGCTTGCAACTTTGAAATGTCTCTGACCACATATGCATTTGTAGCCTCATGAGAGGAATTCTGAGAAATTGGTGTTTTGATCACCACCTGTCACAGCTGGTCTGTGTTAGTGAGGCCTCCAGACCTGGACTGATGGACTACATGTAATTTTGACAGGTTTGTTTATTAAACAATGACATGTTTGAGTAACTTTGACTTTAGCCTTCCCTTTTTCATTAGCCCTTAGTTCTGCAATGTCATCTGCCCTCAATACACTTCTTCCTGAGACGACTTTTGTACATTTCCCCTTCCATTACCTACTAATAATAGCCTCATCCTCCTGTGCTCACAGCACTTAAATTCTGTCTCTTAAACACTTCCACTTTACTCTCGACAAGATGGTCCTGAGGATCCATGTATTTGACTATTTATTCACACTAGCTATTTGAAACATCCAATTGCATTACATAGTTTTTTTAAGCACAAAACTTAAGTTGCTCAATTTTGATTATTGTAAATATGTGTGTTAGACTTCTGGTTAGTGCTCAGTCATATTACAAGCCCAAAAACAAATAAATGTGCTAGAATTTAATAAGGCTGATGCCATAAAGCAATGAAACTAATGTCTTTTAGCCAAATTACATGACTAAGTGGAATGTACAAAACAAATCTGCTGGAAATAGGATGTGCATTCTCTTAGAGTGTTGGCAATACACTTGGTTTCTTCACTTTCAACCAGCATTGTTTTCACTATTTTTCTTAACTGAGATTTCCCATTAGTGGTTGGTTCACAGCCAGTACATTTGCAATGTCTTGGGAAACCAATTCATTTTCAAGTCATTTAACAAAATTATACCACAGTAGTAGCCAGAACTGGAAATTTTACATTGTTTTTGATAAACAGGAAGATGTTTAAAACTACACAGACATGTAGAAAAGAATGGTCAATCATCAATTCTGGATTTTCTGTTTTTTTAAAATGTGTGCAGTGAGTTAGGACAGTGCATTTGATTTTTTGTGTCAGAGAGGGGTAGTTCTAGATGAAATATATGGAAGTTGAATGGGATGATTCTGAAATCTTTTAAGACTGACCATGTTTCTTTCAACATTAGATTTTAATTCAACCTCTTCATTGCTTGCTTTCTTTTGCTGTCAGGTTGCATATTGGAAAAGGTGTGCAGTTAGAGTGCAAGGGGGAAGGCGATGTCTGGGTGCGGTGTTTGAGCGATCATGCTGTCTTTGTGCAGAGCTACTACTTGGATCGAGAAGCTGGACGTGCTCCTGGCGATGCAGTTCACAAGATTTATCCAAGTGCATACATTAAGGTTTGTTAAATGTTCTCTTACATTTTCATACGCTTGGATATATATTTCAAAATGCTTTTAATTGCTTAATATGTAATACAGCTACATTCTTCCTAAAATATTATTCACAGTTTTGTTCTGCATCTTTTTATATTCATGTATTTTTGATTGTGAACTGAAATGGGGAAAGGGCTAATCTGAAATCAGGACTTTGAAGGAATTGTTGCACTTATGAAAACAAGTTACTGGAACTCATTTCCTGTTGTTTACATTGCTGCTTTCCAGGGTGTGGGGGAGATGAGGTAAGATGCCACCTGGATGTGTACATGTTGAGATTCAGCTGTTTTCCCCTTTTTTTTCCTCTTTTCTTGTAATACCAAAATTTTTAAACGTTTGTATGTGTGTGCGTGTGTAGGGGTTTAAGAGAGCATTAGGAGTTTTAACTAAGGTTGTATGTTGGTACTTCATAGTTATGTATCTGTGCTTAACTATTTCATACAACTAAGTAAATTCTAAATACAAAAGGCTGGTCAGTGTTTTCTGTTAATCTGAGTCCATCAGGCAAGTAAGTTTTGGAACTTGAGTGCTTAGATTTAATTTTAAATTTTGTGATGACGCTGTGATTGATAAGCTTCAGTACCAGATCATTTTCCCAAGTGTGATGTAATACTTGCCTTCAACTTTGTCTTCCCTCCCCTTTTGCTGCCTCTGTCCATGAATTAACTATGTCAATCACAAAGACATCTCTGTTCTCTGCCTCCTGCAGTGTTCCACTGAAGCTCAACACACGTTGAAGGGAAATAATCTCAAATATTTTTAGGAACTTCATAACCATCTCGACTCAACAATTTCAGACCATTATCTCTGACCCTATTTTGTTGTTTTTCCTTTGTATTTTTTTGACTTAGTAGCATTTCTTCCTTGTCTTCACTTCCAGGTGGAGTTGTTTGGTATTCTGATGTTCACAGCTCTTCTGGACACATTTTTTTGTTTCTTGTTGCTTTGGCACTGTACCACTACTCTTCTGTTCCCAGTCTCTCAACCTATCTCAGATCTTTTTTTGGTCACTTCATCTCACCCCCCCCCTCTTCATTTAACTAAAATCTTTTAAATTTTTAATTATGCTTAGTTCTGATCAAAATCCATTAAACTGAAACTTCTGCTTGTCTCTCCCCACCGTGGGCGGCACGGTGGCACAGTGGTTAGCACTGCTGCCTCACAGCGCCAGAGACCCGGGTTCAATTCCCGCCTCAGGCGACTGACTGTGTGGAGTTTGCACGTTCTCCCCGTGTCTGTGTGGGTTTCCTCCGGGTGCTCCGGTTTCCTCCCACAATCCAAAAGATGTGCAGGTCAGGTGAATTGGCCATGCTAAATTGCCCGTAGTGTTAGGTTAGGGGTAAATGTAGGGGTAGGGGTATGGGTGGGTTGCGCTTCGGCGGGTCGGTGTGGACTTGTTGGGCCGAAGGGCCTGTTTCCACACTGTAAGTAATCTAAACTGTTGTATACTCTGCTGAATATTTGTAGAATTATCTGATTTTATTTTGCATTTTGAGCATCTGCAATGTTTACATTTGTAACTTACTTTTGCATATTTGTATGAGATTAGGTCTCCCTTTTGAAGGCAGTCAGTTAGGTACCATCCATCCTTCCATGTAAATAGCACTGGGAAGTAGCTGCTTTGTTTGTTTCTATATAGCCTGCAAAGTTGTAATTCCCTTCTTTGTTGCTGTCCAAAACTTGATGCAGTGTTAGAGTAATTTGATCACAGTCAAATATTTAGTTGTCATTTTCATAACATCACTTGCCTCTCTCCCAACCTTGGCTCACCTGCTAAAACTCTCTTCCATGCTGTTGAAAGCTCCACTTCTAGTTATTTCAATATTTGCTTTGCCTGGCCTCCACATTCTCCAGAATCATCCAGAACTCTTTCTGGCCTAATACTTTTCTTCACTCATTTCTGTGTTTTACAAATGGCCTCTTGTGCATCCTGCCTTTTTTCCCTTACCATACAATTGATGCCTTCAATTAATCAAGCTTGCCTTCTGGTGTTCTGTGCTCAAATCCCTTTGCTACCTGATGTCCTCATCCTCTAGACCTACTTTGATCTTTGGCTGGACATATCTTTTTTGAATGATCATACCTCCATAGAACTTAGGACAATTTTTCTATATTTTAGTTGCTACTGAATTGGGAAATCAAATGTAAGGAAAGCTTTTTAAAAAAAAGTCACAACACAAAAACAGTGGTGCTTGGACGTTGTGGTTTGTGCAGTTAGCTTTAGCTCAGCTTCAATTTGTCAACAGACTGAAAATGTGTGCACTTTAAGGATGAGCACCTTGATCATTGGAATAAATGTGATGAATGGTGAAAAGGCAATAACAATCTTCAGGGGAATGTAGGCTAGTGAAATGGACAGACATATGGCTGATGCAATCTAACATACGTACATGTGAGATGAATATTTTAGGAGGGATAATGGGTAATTGAATTGTTATGCAGCTGCTTTATATTTAATATTGATTGAACGATTGTGGATAAGAAAAACTTCGCTTCAAGTTTCAGGAAGAAAAAGAGAAATTTTTAGGGAGTTCATAGGAACAGGAGTAGGCCATTCAGCCCCTTGAGCCTGTTCAATCATTCAGTAAGATCATGTCTGATCTCTGGCCCAATTTCATGTACCTACCTTTGACCAATATCCCTTAATACCTTTGCTTAACAAAAATTCATCTTTCTCTGATGTAAAATCATCTATCTCTGCCATTCATCTACTGCCATTTATGGAAGAAAGGTCTAAGCATTACCAGAGTGTTTCTAATATCTCTCCTGGACAGTACAAAGGGAGTAAATCAATAGAGGCCCTCGACAGGGGACTATAGAAATTGCAAGACAGATTTTAAGAAAGCAATTAGGAGAGCAAAAAAGGGACATGAGAAGATACTGAGGTAAAATTAGGGAGAATCCCAAGGTATCATACAAGTGTAAGGGAAAATGAATAACTGGGGAAAGAATTGTGCTTTTTAGGATCAAAGTGGGGAGCAATCTGTATGTGGGACTGGAGGACATTGGCAGAATATCAAACAAGTACTTCACATTCCTCTTTATTGAGGAGGAGTATGGAGGTACAGAATCTGCTAAGGGGGTGTTGTTCTTGGGTAGATTAACATGGGAATGAGGTGGTATTGGAAGTTTTAATGGTCTTGAAAGTGGACAAACCCCAGGACTAGATGAGTTGCATTCCAAGCTACTGTGGGAGGTGAGGAAGATAAGGTTCTAACCCAGATGTTTGATTCCTTTGACCATGGGTAGTGACAGAGAACTGATGTCTGCTGCTGTTGTTCCATTTTTCAACAAGAGTGGTAGAGAAAATCAGGGAATTACAGTTCAATGAATCTCGCTGGTAGGGAAGCTAAATCTTCTGAAGGAAAGAATTAATATATACTTGGAGAGGCAATGTTTGATCAGAGATAGTCAGCAGGGCTTTGTCGGAGGGAAGTCATACCTCACAAATTAGTTTGAAATTTTTGAGGTGGTGATCAGGTGAGAGTATTGCTGTTTATGTAGTTTGTGGATTTTAGCAAAATTCTCCAACATGGGAGACTGATACAGAAGGTAAAAGCACATGAGATTCAGAGTAACATTAACATTGGCTTCATTGTTGAAGAGAGTTTTTGTGTCAGTGTCCAGTGGCATACCACAGGGAACACTGCTGTGTCCCTTATTGTTCATGATATATATGAACAATGTCTTGGGTTGCAGGAGAACATAGATGGATTAGTCAGATGGGCAAATCAGTGGCAGATAGAATTTAACCTTGGAAAGTCTGACCAGGTGCATTTTGATAGAAGTAACAACACAAGGCAGTACTGAATGAATGGCAGGACACCAAAGTTTAGAGGGATCTTGAGGTGCTTAACAGGGTGGTTAAGAAGGCATTTGGAGCTCTTGCTTTTATCAGTGGTAGCAAAGTTTGTAAGAGCTAGGAGGTTATGTTGGAGTTGTATAAAACCTTTGGTTATGCCACAGCTGGAATACTGCGTGCAGTTCTGATCATCACATTTTAGGAAGGAGATGACTGCACTTGAGGGCATACAAAGAAGATTCACCAGCATGTTGCCTGGGTCAGAGCATTTAAGCAATGAAGAGATACGGTCACGTTAGATTAGATTAGATTAGATTAGATTAGATTAGATTACTTACAGTGTGGAAACAGGCCCTTCGGCCCAACAAGTCCACACCGACCCGCCGAAGCGCAACCCACCCATACCCCTACAGTCGGGAATTGAACCCGGGTCTACAGGCGCTGTGAGGCAGCAGTGCTAACCACTGGGCCACCGTGCCGCCCACAATTGTTGTTTCCTTTAAAACAGGGAAGGCTGATTGGCAACCTGATTGAGGTGTATAAGATTATCAGGGGCATGGACAAGGTGAATAGAAGGCAGCTTTTCCTCTTAGTTGAAAGCTAAGTAATGAAGGGCCATAATTTTAAAGTGAAGGCAATATATTTAAAGGAAATTTGGGAAAAATCATAATCACCGAGAGGGTGGTGAAAAACTGGATTATATTACTTGGAAGGGTAGTTGAGGTGGGCAATTTCTTTAAAAAGTATGTGGTTGAGCACTTGAAATTTGATAGCATTCAAGGTTATGAACCAAGTGCTAGTAAGTAGGACTAGTTTAGGTGGCTCAGTACAGACTCAGTAGGCCAAAGGGCTGCTTCTAGGCAGCATGACTGACTTTTGTAGACTGGAGTGGTTTCTTTTAAAATAAATTCCTGAAACTTGCAAGATCCTGAAGTGTTTTGAGATGGGAGATGTGGAGAGAATGTTTCCTGTTTGGAAAGAATCTAGATCTAGGACCACTGTTTAAAAATTAGAAGTTGCCTGTTTGCAGCACATTAAGTGAAATATTTATCTGAGGGTCATGAGTCTTTGGAACTCTCCTGCAAAGGTGGTAGAAGCAGTGTGCTTGAATAATTTTAAGGCAGAGGTAGATAGATTCTGGTTAAGCAAGGTGTTGAAATGTCATTTAAGATAGGTGAGAATGTAGATTTGAAGTTCTCATCGGCTATGATCTTATTGAATAGCAGAGTAGCCATGAGGTCTGAATGACCTACTCCTGATCCTGGTTCATACACACAAATGTAAATAGGGAAGCCTGTTAAGAACAAACTGCACATCAATTTAGGGTGAAACGTATGTGTTCTTTTGAAAGAGCATCTCAAGCTTGTGTTTTCTGAGCAAGCAGTATCCTCAAAATGACAGTCAACTGGCTCCCTTTCTTTATTTACCAACCTTGTTTCAGTTAGTTAATTTGAAATGAATCCTTTAGCTTCCTCCCAGAAGCAAATGAACTTGTGCTTTAAAAGGTGCCAATTTAACTGGGGGCTTTTTTGAATTAACAAAAGGTGAGTTTATTAATTACTACACCTGAGAAGAAATACTAATACAATACGCTGGTCAAATATAAGGTATGAGCCCAAAAAGATTAAAGTTCAATAGCAACAGATATGCGCTCAGTGTCTGAATTGTTCATGAAGAGTGGATAATCGAAGCTTGTGGCCCATTGCACTGGAGGTTTCCAGTGGCATTGAGGGTGGTTGAAAAGTCAGTTTCATGATCCTTCAATTTGCTGATTGCTTGAGATTCTGTAGTTCTGATTCCTTTCGACATGGATTGGATTACAGCATTCAGGGTCAGAGGGAATCTATTTATTCTCTTTTATTTGTTTATATTGGCTTGCAGCTCTCTGAATAAAGTAGGGGCAGAGGGGATAACTTGGGGATGATTCTTAGATTGACTGTCATAGAATATTAATACTTGAATGCAAGCTGTAGACCACAGGATGTTCAATCCCACTAGTACAGTCCACTAGAGTTGTAACTGGATTTTGAAACCCTCGCCTTCAATATTTCTCAAAGGGATAAACACAAAATGTGTCTATGGTCTGGTACATGATCTACAGTGGGATGTCTTGTTACACAGAGGTCATCAGTCGCTCGACAACAAATGGCAATAAATGACCTCGAAGAGTGTGAAAGAGGAAGATCTATTATCCTGGTAGCTATCATCCAGCTAGTTTAAGGAAAAAGAAATACTTTTCCATCAACCGCTTTGCACATCTGCTTGAGTAACCACCTGATGAAGGAGTGATGCTCCAAAAGCTAGTGCTTCCAAATAAACCTGTTAGACTATAACCTGATGTTGTGTGATTTTTAACTCTGTCCACCCCAATCCCACACCGACCCCTCCAAATCATGGGTTTTAATAGTTTAAATTGGCATCCAATAATTTGATATTATTGTACCTGTCACATCCAACTCTTTTAGTGCATTAGTTAATTTGCAGCTTCGCTTTTAAATGTTTACTAGAATTTGGATAGCATTATTCATTCCCAAGGTGCAATGTCAATATCTATTAATCAGCAATACATGATAGAATGTCATCATGTACCAATGGTTAGTGCCTTACCTAAAGCACTGACCAACCTATTATTACTTTGCACATTCTGCTTGCTAATCTCCAAAGATGCAGGTTAAGCTGAAGATCAGAGTTGTAATTTCGTTCATCAACAACATTGCTGAGATGAAGAGTGATACTGATGTAGTTAAAAGGCTGCTACTGTTAGCCATGGTCAACATTACACTGTACGCAGTGCCTGAAGTTCTTGTGTATGACTGTTGACGGTATAAAGACTATATCTTTTTATTTTTCTGTATTTTTGATTGTGGAAACAGAAATTGGTAAGAACTTAGATGAGGAAAGTGAATGCACTAAGTTTTGTGAATGACGCACCAATGTTCTGTATGGATCTTAGTAAGGTCTTTGCCAAGGTCCCGCACGGCAGGCTGATTATGAAGATTAGGTCGTGTGGGATCCAGGGAGAACTAGCAAATTGAATTCAAAATTGGCTCAATGGTAGGAAGCAACGAGTGATGGTTGTTTCTCAGACTGGAAACCTGTAACTGCTGGTGTGCTACAGGGATCAGTGCTGGGACCTTTGTTATTTACATAAATGATTTTGATGTGAATGTAGAAAGCATGATTAGTAAGTTCGCGGGTGATAAGAAACTAGGCGACATCGTTGATAGCGAGGAAGGTTATCAAAAATTTGAGAGGGATCTTGATCAGATAGGCAAGTGGGCTGAGGATTGGCAAATGCAGTTTAACACAGATGTGTGAGATGTCGCACTTTGGAAATTCAAACCAAGGTAGGACTTACACAGTAAATGGTAAGGTCCTAAGGAGTGTTGTGGAACAGAGGAACCAAGGATTACAAGTACATAGTTCTTTGAAAGTGGCCTCACAGGTAGACAGGGTGGTAAAGGCATTTAGCATGCTGGCCTTCATCAGACGAGGCATTGAGTACAGGAGTCGGGATGTTATGTTACAGTTTAGCGAAGCCGAGCCTGGAGTATTGTGTACAGTTTTGGTTACCCTGTTGTAGGAAAGACCTAGTTAAATTGGAAAGAGTGCAAAGGAGGTTTACGAGGATGTTGCCAGGACTAGTAGGCCTGAGTTATAGGGAGAGGTTGGTCAGGATAGGACTTTATTCCTTGGAATGTAGGAGAATAAGGGATGATCTTATTGAGGTTTATGAAATCACTAGGGGCATAGATAGAATGAAAGCATATAGTCTTTTTCCCCAGGTATGGGGAATTGAAAACTAGAGGGCATAGGTTTAAGGAGAGAGGGGAAAGATTTAAGAAGGACCTTAGGGGCAACCTTTTCCCCACACAGAATGGTGCATGTGCTGTACTGTTCTATGTTCTATATATGGAACGGACTGCCAGAGAAAGTTGGGCCAGGTATGATAGCAACATTTAAAAACATTTGGACAGGTACATGGATGGGAAGGGTTTTGGGGGATATAGACTAAATGCAGGCAATTGAAACTAGCTGAGTGGGCAACATGGACCAGTTTCCATGCTGTATTAAAAATAATTTTAGAAAATGGGTGTTAGGTAAGGGCTGAGGATGACACAGTTTGCAGGGGTGTACAGACAGGTAAAAACATGGCAGATGGAACATAATGTGAGGTTATGGACTTTACAAGAAGAAGAATAGAGAAGCTGATTATTATTTAAATAGGGAAAGACTGTAGAAACGTATAGCATAGCGAGATTTGGATTTTGTGTACATAAATCACAAAGAAATCTGGTGTACAGATTCAGTTGGTATTTGGGAAGGCAAGTGGAATGTGGGCCTTTATTTTGAAGAGAATGGAATATAAGCTTGTGAGGTCTTGCAAAAACTACATAAGGCTGGAATGCTGTGAACAATTTTGTGCCTCTTCTTGGAAGCACTCCAGGGAAAGATCCGTAGGCTTTGGTACGGAGGGACTGTCTTATGAGGTGAGGTTGTGTAGGTTGGGCCTGGACTGATTGGAGTTTAAGAGAATGAGAGTTGACCTTATTGAAACATACAGGTTTTTTTAGGGGATTTAACAGGGTAGATGTGGAAAAGTTGTTTCCCCTTGTGGAAGAGTCTGGGTTGAGAGGGCATTATCTCAAGAGTAAGAGGCCATCCAATTAAAACAGATATAAATAAATTACTGTTCACAGGGCAATGATTCTGTGGAATATTTTCCCAGAAGGTTGTAGGGGTTGGATGATTGAAAATAATCAAGGCCGTGAGTTTTTAATTATCAACGGAATCAGGGTTTATGAGGAAAAGGCAGGAAAATGAGTTGAGTAATTTCAGATTAGCCATGATCTCATTGAATGGCAGAACAGATGCAGTGAGCTTAGTCACCTACTTCTGCTCCGATAGCTTATGGAGAAAGGACTGATTTAGAAATCAAGGCTTGTATAAGGGATTGCTTTAAAAACAAGTTACCACCACATATTGCAATTGCTGTTTTTGCTTGTTGGTTCAATTAACAGGATAAGATTGGTTCCAGACAAACTCGAATCAGGGCTATGTGCACAGTGGAATTCAGCCGGTAACAAGTAATCAATTGATCTGTGGAATGGTAGCCAGTTGTTGATAACAAAGGCTTTCTACTGACCAAAACCTCTGTCTCCCATATAGTTAGACAGCTCAAGAATGGGAGCAGTATTGTCTGGAAGGTTTCCGACCTCAAGTGGTGGGGTTGGTATCCTTTCTTTTTCAGTAAAAACACCTAAAGCTTTACGCAAGCCAGTTTGTTCTCTCACCAGTTGCTTTAAGCTGTGGCTCTTAACCAATGAATCAGAGACCTTTATAGTTTGTGAACCAACCACTCCTGCAAAGAACTGAAATCACCTGAAGAGAGAGATTGATGAACAATAATACTGACAAGCGAAAGGATAATCTTAGTGAGTCAGGTGAACAGGGGACATTGAACTGCCTTCCTGGTTTTTCCCTCCACCCATAACAGCAATTTCTTTTGTGTATATCTACGTGTTTGTTGAAGAGTTCATAAGAGGTTAGAGTTTTAACCAATCATTATGTTGACAGTTCTTGTTTCCCTGTAATTAGGATCTATTTATTTGTAATAAATTTTGTCAAGTACAGAAATCTGGTTTGTGCTTTCTGCCAACCTCGGTCTAAAAAGGCAGGTAAGTCAGGGAATTTTGTGTGCTTTGGTAAGATCTTCAAGGTTTGTGATGATCCTGAGAGTAGTGGGGGTTTGATTTTCAGCACGAGACATTCAGTTTATTTGCAAATCACCCAGCCCTCCCTCATACAGAAACACTCGAACTACACTTTGTCCTGTGCCTCAGAACTAAGTTAAAGACAACAGCTATGGTCAGTCATGCTTAAATAAAATGTTAACAAGAAGTGTACAGTATGGCACTGAGCTATGGTATATGGTTTACTCATTCCGTAAATTCTGGGTGAACACCAAGAGTTTTTCCACAGATCGGGTGTGGTATTGGTTGCTTTTCCCAATTTGTTGCTATGCTCTTAGCTTCACGAGCACAATATTTATACAGGTCTTGCAAAATATTTGACATTCTGTGCAGATGATTTGAGTTGTGAGCTTCTGTCAAAATAAATGTTCAAATTTTGAGCTAATAATATATTTTCTATTCAAGAGATAGCTGTTTAAAATCCATTATTTTTGTTTATGTTTCAGGTGTTTGATTTGCGCCAGTGTCACCGCCAAATGCAACAACAGGCTGCGACTGCTCAGGCTGCAGCCGCTGCTCAAGCAGCAGCTGTTGCTGGAAATATCCCTGGACCAGGTTCAGTAGGAGGTATCGCTCCAGCTATTAGTAAGTCACCAGGGCAGTGGCATTTGCAATTTTGCATGATATGTAAAGCTGAGATATTTGCCTATCAAAGTTTATTCCATGAATTCCCTAACTTTACTTTTCTTGATCCACATTCTCAGCATGACTAGAGCTCAACTGCTTTAATGTGTTGGTGGGGGGGTGCCATATATTTTTTTTTCTTGTTCAGTTATTATTTAATCTGTGTTGCTGTATGGTCCGGAGCATGGTTGAAACAAGTATGGTTGAGGGTTTAAACTGTTTTCTTTCTCACTTAATGAAGTTCTTAGATGGTGCTTTGAATTTTGGTCTTGTTCTTCCACTTCTCTTGGCTCAAACATGGAAGACTTGCCATCACCAAACAGTCTCAAATAGTTTAAATCTCCTTTATTACACTCTGGTACCACCTTTTGCAATGCTGGATGGTTCCAGGTTGCACATGAAATTTTGGTGTCCTTTGCTTCTGGTGAGAACTGAGAGCCCAAGGTTATGGGGCCTTTTATTGATTCTTATATGGCCCCTGTGAGTGTCTATGGTTTTGTGGGTTTTTTTCTCAGATACCCACCTTTTTGAGTTTTTCCTACCATGCAGATTAATTTTGTCTGATTACCTTGAACTTATCCATGTGTCCTGCTAGAATTTCTTTAATAATGGTTTCTAACATTTTCCCTGCGATGCAGATTAAGCTAACTGCCTGCAATTTCTTGGTTTTTCTCTCCCTCATTTTTTCAGTAATAGAGTTACATTCGCTAACAGCCAGTCTAATAGGACAGATCTTGCATCAAGAGTATTTTGGAAAATTAAAACAATGCATTAACTATCTTACTAGCCACTTCTTTCAAGACCCCACACCATCAGGGTCAGGTACTTGTTAGATTGCAGCTCCAAAATTTACTTTTCTGATTTTGTTTTGAGTTCCTCATTCTTTTCCATTTCCCAATTTATAGCTGTTTCTGGAGTGTTACTTGTATCTTTGGAGAATGATTAAAAAATACCTGTTTCAATTCATTTGCTGCCATCCTATTGTTCATATCAATTCTCTAGATTCACTTTTGATTGGACTAGTGCTCACATTAGCAGTTTTATTTTAAAATCCTATTCTCAACTTTTATATTTCCAGGTTGCTTTTTTGTTATCATAGTTTAATTGATTTGTTTAGACAGAAATCAGTTCAGCCAGAGGGAAATGGTCTTTAAAAGTAGAGGAGAAAGTGAGGTCTGCAGATGCTGGAGATGAGAGCTGAAAATGTGTTGCTGGAAAAGCGCAGCAGGTCAGGCAGCATCCAGGGAACAGGAGAATCGACGTTTCGGGCATAAGCCCTTCTTCAGGAATGAGGAAAGTTTGTCCAGCAGGCTAAGGTAAAAGGTAGGGAGGAGGGACTTGGGGGAGGGGTGTCGGAAATGTGATAGGTGGAAAGAGGTCAAGGTGAGGGTGATAGGTCAGACTGGGGTGGGGGCGGAGAGGTCAGGAAGAAGATTGCAAGTAGAGGTACTGTTAGTTTAGCAGTCTTCAAAACAGTTAAAGCAGAAGGGAAATTCCTGAAAAGAAAAAGCCAGAAGCAGAAGTCTTTTGAGGTATCAGAGGGAGGGACATCAGCTAGGAAGGCATGTTAAATTGTAAGTGAGCGGAATGGCCTACTTCTATATATTATGGTTTGCAAAATTTTAAGGGTCTTAATTAGAGACATTAACTAAAGAAAATTGCTTGACATGAATGCTCAAACTTTATTGAAAAAGAAATTGACCACAGCTGTACTGGAACTGAAAACTTACAAGTGGATATGGATGACACTTCACTCACATTTGAGTATCAGTACAAACTCCAACTAGTTCTTGGATAATGTCTTTTTGTCTTTTGTGTATAAAAAACTTTGTTATAGACAATAGGTAGTGGGTGCAGGAATAGCCTGCTCACATCTATCCACATTAAACTGCATCTGCCATGCATCCGTCCACTCACCTAGCCTGTCCAGGTCACCCTGTATTCTCCTAACATCCTCCTCACATTTCACCCTGCCACCCAGCTTTGTGTTATCAGCAAATTTGCTAAATTACTTTTAATACCTTCATCAACGTCATTAATGTATATTGTAAAAAGCTGCGGTCCCAGCACTGGTCCCTGCGGCACACCACTGGTCACCGCCTGCCATTCTGAAAGAGAGCCGTTTATCACTACTCTTTGTTTCCTGTCAGCCAACCAATTTTCAATCCATGTCAGTATTTTGCCCCTAATACCATGTGCCCTAATTTTGCTCACTAACCTCATTTGTGGGACTTTATCAAAGGTTTTCTAAAAGTCCAGGTATACTACACCCACAGGATCTCCCTTGTCCATCTTCAGAGTTACATCCTCAAAAAATTCCAGAAGATTAGTCAAGCATGATTTCCCCTTCATAAAATCCATGCTGACTCTGAACTGTCCTGTTACTGCTATCCAGATATGTCGTAATTTCGTCCTTTATAATTGACTCCAGCATTTTTCCTACCACTGAGGTCAGACTAACTTGTCTATAATTCTGTTTTCTCTCTCCTTCCTTTCTTAAAAAGTGGGATAACATTAGCCACCCTCCAACTCACAGGAACTGATCCTGAATCTATAGAACATTGGAAAATAATCACCAACGCATCCACGATTTCTAGAGCCACCTCCTTCAGTACCCTGGGATGTACCATCAGGTCCCGGGGACTTATCAGCCTTCAGACCTAACAGTCTCTCCAACACCAATTCCTGGCAAATATAAATTCCCTTCAGTTCGGGTCCTTCAGCCACTATTACATCTGGGAGATTGCTCGTGTCTTCCCCAATGAAGACAGACCTGAAGTGCCAATTCAACTCTTCTGCCATTTCTTTGTTCCCTGTAATAAATTCACCCGTTTCTGTCTTCAGGGGCCCTTTTGTTATACATTGGCAGCCTCTTGTGAATATTTTTCATGGCTGAATACCGTGGTAAACAAGATGTTTTAATCTGCAATCTGACTTGTCTCTTATAACCATTAGCTGAGTTCAGACAGAAGGGACAATTAAGAGATTTCATTGAGGTTTTCAAACTTCTGGTTCTGGTTGGAGCAGGAGGGGAGAAATTGTTTATTTGTTTTGGATCGGGTGTGCGTTGTGGGGGAAAAGCTACAGGAAAGTGGTAGGACCAGGTAGAAATATTATTCTTCTGGCGGTGACATGATTAGCTAAATGACCTACTTTACTGCTGTAATCATTCTAACTTTGGACAGAAAAACACATTTTCTTGAGATCTTGCCCAACTTGATTTCATTCAAATTCTGTGTTTTTATTCCCAACAATCTTAATCACAAAGAATTAAATTTTGTGAAGCAATTGCATTAATTTTTGTTTCATTTTCAGGTTTGTCTGCTGCAGCAGGAATAGGAGTTGATGACCTGCGTCGTCTTTGTATTCTCAGGATGAGTTTTGTGAAAGGCTGGGGGCCTGACTATCCAAGGCAAAGCATCAAAGAAACCCCATGCTGGATTGAAATTCACCTACATCGTGCCCTTCAGCTGCTGGATGAAGTACTTCATACCATGCCGATTGCAGAACCACAGCCCCTGGACTGAGTTCTTCTGCAACAACCATTGTCTTATTTTGGTGGGGTGGGGAGAAGACTAGAATTCAACGTTGTTAATAAACTGATGTATTTTACCATTGTTCAGCATATTCTTTGAGAACAAAAACTTTTTTGGTAGATATGGAGAAAAAAAGCAAGCAGCAAAACTACTGTTTATTTCCTCTTTTCAAAAAAAAAACTCAGTATTCAAACTTGTGTCTTTGTTTCTCACTTTGATACTCTACAGTATGATTCACAGCCTGTATTACATAATCCAGACTGTGTTAGTTACCAATGATGGTTATCTTACATTCAAATGCTGTGAAATTGCTTAATTTGGTGCTGTGCAAAGCTATTTAGGTGATTAGCTTAGCCACCTTTCTCCAAGCCCAAAGCTGAACTGAAGGGCTGGGTTAAAATGTGGGCAGTGTGAAGGTATCGTTGTTTTAAGTTCTAATCGAGTTGCTCGTAATACATTGAAAACCTTAATAACTAATACCTCCATGCCAGAAAAAGCAAAACTAAGTGGGGGAGAGGACTTATTTTGATTTAGAAAACAACTGTTTTCTGGTTTACATTTTTGAAATTTCCAGAGCAGTCAAAAACAGGTTGTAAAAAAGATGGATGGCAACCTCATTTTGAAAAATATACATACATTACAGCTACGTGGCCTCTCTTTAGCCACACTTTACAGATCCAGGCTTTCTTTATTTGAAAGAACACCTGTATTTGCACTTTATTCAAAAACTTTCTTTTATAGTGCATCCTTAAGGTAGATCTCCTGTACAGAGGGATGTTTGTATTGTACAGTTTGTTTATCACCTTCAATAATGTACTTCGCTTCTTCATTTTTCTTTAAATTTCTTTTTTGCATGTGGGTCTGGCCATTGTTTACTAACATTGGCTGCTTTGGCCAAAGTTTTCAAATTATGCACAGCTTATGACCAGAGATGGGAGGTTTAAGAAATGCTTGTTTCTGATCTGGAAGAAAAATTTTAAAAAGCCGTATATTTTTTTACAGAAATCCAGTTCTTATTCATAACACTAAAAGCGTGGAACATTTTCTTGTGCTATTCTAGTGCATTTAATGCTGAAACATCTGTTCATTTCTCTTGGTGTCATTTCTTTCACCCCCTCCCCAAAATAAAACGGTTCCATTTTTAGTATGTTAGGGATGATAAAGAAAGGGGTTTTTTGTTATCATGTTTCCTGTAAGGAATGCATTTTTTTGGCATTAGATTACTACATTTTGTTAAGATCAACACCAATGTTTTGTAGCCTGATCAAATTTTATCTTGCCCTGTGTGTTTTTAACACGTTCTTAACTGTAGAAATGGTAGATTGAGTTTTTTAAAAGACCACCTGCATTGTACTACTTAGTTTATTTAATATATTGAGTACCAAAATGCTTCTTATCTGAAATTATTTTCACTATTATTACCAGCAGTGTTACAGAGTGCAAATATCTAAGCACATGGAGCCTAAATTTGAATGGTTAAAAATCTGTAATTGTACCGTTAAATCTTTTCACAGTACAGGTGGACATTATACAATAGTTTCATATGCTTGCCATTATTTGCTGAAATCTGAGTTGGACAAGTGAGAAGACGCACCAAAACTGTGTGCCTTTGAACATTTCAGGTTATTGAAATCCTAGTGACAACTTTTGAGTATTCATTTAGGAGCACTATGTATTTGCTGCTGTTCAACGTATCTGCTGATTGGTTTCTGTGAAATGTATTAATATCCCAATTCTTGTTGAAACCAAATGTAAATCAAATTGCATCTTTTATGACACATGCTTGTAATTTTTACAGGAGTTAAAAATGCAGATCAGGAGTTACCAATTTTGATTTTCTTAAAGTCTGAATAACGAAACCAATGACTATGCCTTTGAAATACTTGTCTGCCAGATGGAAAGTCTGTCAAGTTGGAAGTTTAGGAATCTAGGAATGTAGTGAATCATAACAGCAGTACAGATTTTCTTTCTTGCATATCCCTCTTCATGTATTTGAATCTGGATCAACTTCTGCTTTCTGGTTACTAGCTATTGTTGCAAATGACATGCTATTGTAAAGTTTTTAAGGTGATTTGCTAAGGTGGCGGGGAGAGGCAGGGAAATTGCTGATAAACTTGTTTTTAGCTCTCCCTTTTGATGTGTGTATGTGTGCACATTTTGCAAATCTTTATACTATGCTTCGGCACCATTTGTAGAGACTACTAGGATCGAAGTATTATTAGGATAGTTAAAAACAAAAAGTATATGACAAAAATCTGAAATGCCTATCTAGGAATAGTAAAGACAGCCCTTTTTCTTACAGTAGAGTTGCATTGGGTATGCTATTTATTAAAATTAACATGCAAAGATTATGCGCTGACTTTGCAGGGGTTAGGTTAAAATAATGAGGTCAAAATAATTGAGTGCCTGTCTCATGCGATTAAGAAATACTTTTATTTGAATTGGGAGATAAAAATACTGATTCATGAAAACTTGTATTATGCATTGTGGATGTTTTGAGCGTTATAATTTTCTTAATCTAAGTTAAAAGCATCCAACTTGAAAATCTGATTTAAAAATAAACTTCCACTTTTCCCTATCATAATCCATCTCCGTTTTTACTTCAATCGTGTCAGACTTTTGGGTCCGAATTTAGTTCTCTCCAAATAAAATTACAGACAGAAAATAGGCATGGAAAACTGATCTTTTAAATCCAAACAATGGAAAAAATATAGCATCTGCAGTATAATCCTTTGGAAATGAAAGATTGATTTGAGCAGGAGGACTATGAGCTGACAGAATTTCATTTAAAGATCAAAGGGGAAATATGCAAAAATAGTCACCGCATGTAGATGTGAAAAATATTGTCTGTTTTAATAAGTTAGATGCTATCCAAACAAAGACCAATACGTTATATAAATTTATGGTATTGAAGTGGCACGATGTTAACATGAGATACCTTGTAAGTCAGGCATTTTGACATCTGTGGTTTTTAGTCCTTGCTGGATTGATGATGGGAATGGCATTGACGGTGTGCGGCAGCAATGGAAATCTGTCTGGAGTAGAACACTTGACAAAATGTCACCAGTTGTTCTGAATGGAGCAAGTAATGTATGCATTTTATCTTTTAAGCAACTAGTATAAATAAAATGTTCGCAAAGTATACTATTTCCTCCTTTATTTTATGGTCTAGCCTATCTCTTTTAAAAAGTATTGAAGTATCTGAAGTCAGTAATTCTGTTTAAGCTGAAACAATATAAAACTTTCTCATATGATGTGGCTGATGCAATTATGTTCTTCAGGTGTAGACTGCAATAAACGCTTTGCAGCTGCATCATAACTCTTGATGTACTTGATTTGTTTTGACTGCATTAATAGATCAAAGCTGTAAGTATCCTGAAATGCTGCTGCATTTTTACTAGCTTAAATGTACACAAAATGCATAAACAGTTTGTTAGTATGCAGAATAGATTCTGTATACTCCAACTAAAAGTGATAAAGGTAATTATTCAGGTACTTTGTAGTGAAATGTTTTAAGTGAGCAGCAAATACAGGTGGCCCTTGTTCCAATATGCTTTGGAAATGGAGCAGAAAGTTCTCAGTAATTGGACTGTAATTCTTAATAGGGATTAAAGCAAGGTTCAGCAGAAGATGGGGAAAAAATCGCCATTTTAAAATATTCAGCTGTGGCAATTTATATTTCAGTGCCTCAGTAATATGAAATATGAACATGTACATGCATGCTTCATTTCATGAGTTAGTATCTCCACTGAGAAAGGGGGTTGACTAGAGGCTAGATGCATATTTCAGGCCATGCTTATACATTTACTCATGATCAGTTGTAGAGTATTATACAGGAACGATTGTAAATTGGGTCCCTCTGCTCAATGGAGGATCACATAGGAGACATTGAGATGGGGTGTATCATTCGGCACAATTGGAAGATGGGAGGATATTTGGAGCGTAAACGCTGAAAATAACCAGGTGTGCTAAAAGACATATTTCTGTGCTGCAATTACTCTGCAAGGGAAACTGGTTAGATGGATCTACCATCCTTTGTGTTTTAAGTTCAAATGAATCATTTGTTCTTCTGGCACTAGCCATAGAAATAGTGACTAAAGAGCAGATCACAACCTCGTAACCCCCCCAATCTAACTCCTCACTTGCCTGAATGAATGGAGTGCTGTCGCAGCTGCAGACGTTTAGCACCATCCAGGACAAAACAGCCTGCTTCCACAAGTAGCCATTCTACTGACTTTAAGTAGCAGCTGTATGCACCATGTACAAGATGCATTGCAGAAATTCATCAAAGTTTCTTAGATAGCATCTTACAGACCCACAGCCACTGACATCTAAAGGATAACGGCATTAGATACATGAGAAAACCTCCACCTGAAAGTTGCCCTTCAGGCATCTCACAATTCTAACTTGGAAAGAATATAAACATTCCTTTAGTGTCACTGGGTCAAAATGTTGAATTCCCTCCCTAACAGCATTGTGCATGGCCCCGCTTCAAAATGGATCGCTACTTTGCGAGAAGGCAGTTAGTGTTGGGCAATGAGTATGTGTCCACGAACCCTAAATTAATTTTTTAAAACTCCGTAACCCTGCAGAAAGTTCATAGAAGTCTGGACTAATCACAGCCTTATATTGTGATATCCTTGGACACAGAAGTAGGTGATTCAATGTGAATCATAGCTGAACATTTACCTCGAGCTATTCCTGTGTTGTCCCTTCATATTATGAATATCTAGAAATCTATTCATTTCTATTTTGAACACATTTGATGACGTTGCCTCCACAGGATAGAGAATTCCGAACAGCACCTATCCTCTGAAGAAATTACTCAGCTTGTTTCTAAATGACTTGTCTCTTATTCTGTATCACCTTTTGCAGCCTTCTCCCATGAAAACCTCCCTTCTACACCTATCCTGGGATCAAGGGAATACAGAAGGTTACTGAAGAAGGAAATCAGGAGGGGGAAAAGGGGGCACAAGCTAACCTTGGCTGAGAAGATTAGGGTGAATCCAGATAGATGCTTTCGTTATTAATTTTACTTTAATATACTTAGAAAATAGGGCCCCTCAAGGACCAAGGTGGACATGTATGTGTAGAACTGAAGGAGATGGGTGAAGTTCTCAATGAATATTTCTCCTCTGTGTTTACCATGGAGAAAGACCTAAAGACTTGAGAACTTGGGGAAGTTAGTGGTGATATCTTGGGAGTCCATATCACAGTAGAGGTGGTGTTGGATGTATTATAATGTATGAAGGTGGATAAATCTGGTCCTGACCAGATATATTCAAGAACACTGCAAGAGACTGGAGAAGAAATTGCAGGGCCCTGGCTGATATTTTTGCATCATCGTTAGCCATGAGTGTGGTCCTGGAAGACTAGAGGATAGCGAATGGTGTGCCATTATTCAAGAAGGGCTGCAAAGAAAAATCTGGGAACTGTAAGCCAGTAAGCTTAACATCTGTGGTAGGTTCTGAGGGATAAGATATGCACTTGGAAAGACAGGGTTTGTTTAGGAATAGTCAGCTTGGCTTTGTGAGTGGGAGATAATGCCTCCAAATTTGTTAGAATTCTTTGAAGAAGTGACCAGGAGGGTTGACTAGGTCAGGGTGATAAACATCATCTATATGGCATTCAGTTAAGGCCTTTGATAAGGTTCCACATGGGAAGCTGCTCTGGAAGGTTGGATCGCATGGAATCCGGGGTGAGCTGGCAAATTGTATACAAAATTGGCTTGATGGTAGGAAGCAGAGGGTGATAGTAGAAGAATGTTTGATGGATTGGAGGCCTGTGATTAGTGGAATGCCTCAAGTGTTGGTGCTGGGTCTATTATTGCTTGTTACCCATACCAATTTAGATGAGAATATACAAGGCATGATTAGTAAGCTTGCAGATGACACTAAAATAGAAGGTTTTGTGGACAGTGAGGAAGGTTATCAGAAATTGCAGCAGGACCTTGATCAGCTGTGGAACTGGACTGAGAAATGCCAAATGGAGTATAATATAGATCAGTGTGAGTATTTTGGAAAGTCAAAACAAGGTAGGAGTTTCATGGTGAATGGTAGGGCCTTACAGATTGCAGTGGAATTGCGGGATCTTGGAGTTCAGGTGTGTGGTTCTCTGACAGTGGAGTCACAGGTAGACAGGGCAGTAAAGAAGGCTTTTGACACATTGGCCTTCATCCGTCAAGGCATTGAGTATAGAAGTTGAGAAGTTATATTGCAGTTATACAGGATGTTGGTGAGGCCGCATTTGGAATATTGTGTTCAGTTTTGGTCATCTTACTATAGGAAGGATGTTACTAAACTGGAAAGAGTGCAGAATAAATTTACAAGGATGTTGCCTGGACTTAATGGTCTGAGTTATAGGGAGATGTTGGACAAACTAGAACTTTTTTAGCGCATAGGCAACTGAGGGGGGACCCTTTTATAGGGGTGTATAAGATCATAAGCATGGATAGGGTGAATGCACTCAGTCTTTTTCCCAGGGTTGGGGTACTGAGGACGAGAGGGCATCGGTTTAAGGTAAGAGGAGAAAGAATAAAAGGGAACCTCAGGGGCAACGTTTCTACACAGGATGGTATGCATATGCAATGAGCTGCCAGTGGAAGTGGTTGAGGTGGGTACATTAACAATATTTAAAAGGCATTTGGCCAAATGCATGGATAGGAAAAGCTTAGAAGGATATGGGCCAATTGCAGGGAAGTGGAGTTAGCGTGGGTGGACATTTTGGGCCAAAGGACCTGTGTCTGTGCTGTAGGACTCCAAGACTCTGTCTTGTCTGAAATTTAAGACTTATCTAAATTTCAATGCGAATTTCTATCATTCTTATAAACTCTTAAGAATACAGGCCTAGTCTTCTCAATGGAGGGAAATGGGCTGGGTGCTGGCAGATAGGACTAGATTGGGTTGGGATATCTGGTCAGCATGGATGGGTTGGACTGAAGGGTCTGTTTCCATGCTATACATCTCTATGACTCTATGACTGTAGTGCCTCCTCAGGAATTATTCCGGTGAATCTCTGCTGCTGTCTCTCTGTGAAGTATGCCTTTCCTAAGGTGAGATGACCAAAACTGTGTACATTTCTCAGGTGTGGTCGCACAAAGTTTCAATATAATTGAAGCAAGACATCCTTACTCTGTACTCTCGTGCTCCTGTGGTAAAGGCCAACATACCATTTTCCTTCCTAATTGTTTGCTGCACAAGCATTAGCTTTGAGAGACGAATAGACAGATTCTACTGGACATCAAAACTTCTGAGTCCCTATTCATTTAAGAAATACTGTGCTCCTTGGTTCCTCATCCTAAAGTGGCTAACCTTGCACAGATACCCTCAGTTCCATCTGCCATATTCTTACCCACTCAGCCTGTCCAAATCTTGAAGCCTTTTGGTATCTACCTTATAATCGACATTCCCACTTAGTTTTAGTTTTGTGTCATCTGCAAAATTGGCATTTAATTTACAAATATCTATCTTTTTCTCCCCAACTCCTTAAAAACATTTTTTCGCAACCTTCCAGTCTGTAGGCACCATTCCCGAAACTAGAGAATTTAGAATGATGTGTTCAGTGCATTCACTACCTTTCTAGCCAACACTAGAATGTAGATCATCAGGTCCTGGAGATTTGACCGCTTTCAATGTTATTAACTTCTCCAAAATTGCATTACTCTTACTATGACTTTTTTTATTGAAGTTAATTTCTTCTGCTTCCTCATTCTTAATAGCCCCTTGAATCTATTATTTTTGGGATGTTATGGTATCTTCCTCTAAAGACAGAATTTCCTTTATTTTTATTTAAGATGTGGTTTTGTATTGAACTAAACCACTTTCAAACAATCTAAAATTGTTATGATTTGGAGATGCTGGTGTTGGACTGGGGTGTACAAAGTTAAAAATCACACAACACTAGATTATAGTTCAACAGGTTTAATTGGAAGCACACTAGCTTTTGGAGCGACGCTCCATCAGGTGTTTGGGGTTGTTATTATGTTCATTCTTCCTGAAAGTTTCTTTTACAAGATTATTGAACAATTTACTATAAACTGGAGAGTGGCAAGTAAAAGACTCTGTCTTTCCCATCAATCAGTAGATTGTCCGACCAGAGGGGAGGCCATATTGGATTTGGTACTCGGTAATGAACCGGGACAAGTGATGGGCTTGTTAGTGGGTGAACATTTTGGTGATGGTGACCACAATTCTGTGACTTTCACCTTGGTTATGGAGAGAGATAGGTGCGTGCAACAGGGTAGGTTTTACAATTGGGGGAAGGGTAATTATGATGCTGTAAGACAGGATCTGAGGAGCATAAGTTGGGAGCATAGGCTGTCAGGGAAGGATGTCGTGGAAATGTGGAACTCTTTCAAGGAACAGATACGACGTGTCCTTGATATGTATGCACCTGTCAGGCAGGAAAGAAATAGTCGTGTGAGGGAACCTTGGTTGACAAGGGAGGTTGAACGTCTTGTAAAGAGGAAG
>NC_057710.1:34874889-34912112 GCF_004010195.1 Chiloscyllium plagiosum
GGGACCGTATTGTTGAAGAGGAGAGTGTGAAATGGACTTGTAAGCTAGAGGAGATACTTGTTAGGAAGGAAGATGTGTTGGACATTTTGAACAACTTGGGGATAGACAAGTCCCCCGGGCCTGACGGGATATATCCTAGGATTATGTGGGAGGCAAGAGAGGAAATTGCAGTACCGTTGGCAATGATCTTCTCGTCTTCACTGGCAACGGGGGTGGTACCAGGGGACTGGAGAGTGGTGAATGTTGTGCCCCTGTTCAAAAAAGGGAATAGGGATAACCCCGGGAATTACAGTCCAGTTAGTCTTACTTAGGTGCTTGGTAAAGTAATGGAAAGTGTACTGAGGGATATGATTTATGAGTATCTAGAAAGACGCTGCTTGATTAGGGACAGCCAGCACGGATTTGTGAAGGGTAGGTCTTGCCTTACAAGTCTTATTGAATTCTTCGAGGAGGTGACCAAGCATGTGGATGAGGGTAGAGCAGTGGATGTAGTATACATGGATTTTTGTAAGGCATTTGATAAGGTTCCCCATGGTAGGCTTATGCCTGGAGCCCAGTTACAAGTGGAGTTCTGCAGGGATCAGTTCTGGGTCCTCTGCTGTTTGTAATTTTTATTAATGACTTAGATGAGGGAGTCGAAGGGTGGGTCAGTAAATTTGCAGATGATACGAAGATAGGTGGAGTTGTGGACAGTGAGGAGGGCTGTTGTCGGCTGCAGAGGGACTTAGATATGATGCAGAGCTGGGCTGAGGAGTGGCAGATGGAGTTCAACCCTGCCAAGTGTGAGGTTGTCCATTTTGGAAGAACAAATAAGAATGCGGAATACAGGGTTAATGGTAGGGTTCTTAGTCAGGTGGAGGAACAGAGGGATCTTGGGGTCTATGTACATAGATCTTTGAAGGTTGCCACTCAGGTGGATAGAGTTTGTAAGAAGGCCTATGGAGTATTATCGTTCATTAGTAGAGGGATTGAATTCAAGAGTCGTGAAGTGATGTTGCAACTGTACAGGACTTTGGAGTACTGTGTGCAGTTCTGGTCGCCTCACTTTAGGAAAGATGTGGGAGCTTTGGAGAGGTTGCAGAGAAGATTTACCAGGATGTTGCCTGGAATGGAGAGGAAGTCGTACGAGGATCGGTTGAGAGTTCTCGGCCTTTTCTCGTTGGAACGGCGAAGGATGAGGGGTGACTTGATCGAGGTTTATAAGATGATCAGAGGAATAGATAGAGTAGACAGTCAGAAACTTTTTCCCCGGGCACAACCGAGTGTTACAAGGGGACATAAATTTAAGGTGGAAGGTATAGGGGGGATGTCAGGGGTGGGTTCTTTACCCAGAGAGTGGTGGGGGCATGGAATGCGCTGCCTGTGGTAGTGGTAGAGTCAGAATCTTTGGTGACCTTTAAGCGGCAATTGGATAGGTACATGGATGGGTGCTTAAGCTAGGACAAATGTTTGGCACAACATCGTGGGCCGAAGGGCCTGTTCTGTGCTGTATTATTCTATGTTCTTAACTTGTTCTGTAACCCTTTCTAAAAGTAGTGAATTAATTTATCTATTTGCGCACAGACCCTTATAGTAATACTCTAAATCAATCAATTATGACTTTCTCACCAGTCTCTCTTTGGAATCATTAATAAATTACTGTTTTTAAAGAAACAATCAAAATACTTACCAACAAATCATCTGCTTTCCTGTGATGTGATGAGTTTTCAAACATCAAGTTCCCACTTGCACTTTTTGAAGTCTCTGACACTCTGCCACTCTTACCAGTTACTCGCTTGTTACTTCTTTATGGTTAATTAATTTGCCGCTTGTTCCCTCATTGCTGCACTAAATTTCCTGACCAAGTTCCGACACTATCCCTCTGTGCCCAACCACACTAAGCCGCTGTCATTGTGCTGCTGACTATGTGCACTTGGAAAGATCACCTGCATTTCTCTCCATTGAAATGGTTCAGAGATAAAATAGCACTGCTGATTAAAAATAACAAGCTGCCCAGTTAATTAACTGAAGCTGCCACTTGAGTAGATTGCAAGAAACTTGGCATTTAATTACAACTGATTTTTAAAGTTCAATGCAGACTGTTAAGAGTTCAACCTTAAAACCTTAAAATGCACTTACCACATTCCCAACCGCTCGCTCTGTGTCGAGCAGCATTCCCTGAGGATATGCTGTGCTCCTGATGCTGACTAGTAGTCTGTATTAAAAGAGAATACAGGGGATTGGACAGTTGAGGTAAGTGGTGTTGAAAATTAGTGATGAAAGAAAGAGTTGTATATTTATCGGGCTCTTCAAGATGACAGGATCTTCCAATGCACTTGTCAACCAATGAAATTCTTTAGAATTGTTGTCACTGTATTGTTTAGGAACTCTGGCAACCGATTTGCACTCAGTGAGCGCTACTGTGTTAGGGTGTAACCTGACTGCAATTTGCCGTTGTATGAGATGTTCCACCCCTTCAGAAGAAAATTATCTCTGTATTTCGTGACACCTTTTCTTAATTTACATTTATTCATCTGTGGAGTTTATTTATTTATTTCTTGGGATGTATGGGATGTGGGCATTGCTGCTTCGGCCAGCATTTATTGCCTAACTCTAATTGTCTAGAGGGCAGTTAAAAGGCTTTGCTGTGGGTCTGAAGGCCAAACTTAAAGTCATCTAAAGAGAGTCAGATGGGTTTTTATGACCATCAATGGTGGTTAATGGCCACCATTAGGTTTTGCTTTATATTTCAAGTTTTATTAAATTCAAATTTCACCGTCTGCCTTGGTGGAATTTGAGCATGCGTCCCAGAACATTAGCCTGGATTGCTAGTCCGATAATAGTACTCCAGTAACTATCACAATGCCAGTATCTCTCATTTGTGTCACTTTGGCCAGTTTGTTCTTTTTAGTGAACCATATTTCCCCTAATAAGCATGATTTCCATTGCTTTATATGTTAATTATTCCAATTTTCTTTCTCTGATCCAATTCTGTTTGTAAATTACAGTCTTACTCATTTGCAAAGTCCCAATGGCAGGTAGGAGAAAGTGAGGACTGCACCTGATGAAGGAGCCTCGCTCCGAAAGCTAGTGTGCTTCCAATTAAACCTGTTGGACTATAACCTGGTGTTGTGTGATTTTTGACATAATAATGGTAATTAAAACTTCACATTATGATACTGCATAGCTTGAAATCCTCTTAATTACAAATTAAACATATTACAGTAGACTTTAAATAAATCACAAATCCTTGAGGAGTATAAGGAACTCTTGATCTTATTGTCAGTGCTTCAGATACAAAATCTCTTCGTGTTTCTGCAGTATACTGCCCAGGTTGTATAATTAAACAGAATGATTGATGAATATATTGACCAGTATTAACATTCACAATCCTGCAAACAGCAGCACTAAGGTTGGCATTGGGTGCTTAATATGCATTAATTGTATAGAAGCATAAAGAAATACTGATTTGAATTCAGTTTCTTTACCAGATCAACGTCTTCATCACTCCTTTTACAAATTGAATTCTGCATAACTACATTAGTAACTGAAGTTAGATTAGATTACTTACAGTATGGAAACAGGCCCTTCAGCCCAACAAGTCCACACTGACCCGCCGAAGCGCAACCCACCCAGACCCATTCCCCTACATTTACCTCTTCACCTAACACTACGGGCAATTTAGCATGGCCAATTCACCTAACCTGCACATTTTTGGATTGTGGGAGGTTACCCATGCAGACACAGGGAGAATGTACAAATTCCACACAGAGTCGCCTGAGGCGGGAATTGAACCCGGGTCTCTAGCGCTGTGAGGCAGCAGTGCTAACCACTGTGCCACCATGCCACCCAAAGTTAGCCTTTCATCTGTTAGAATACAGTGATAGTTTCACTTCTTTCATGTGTAAATCACAAAACCTTTTTTTAAAAAAGTTGCATTCTCGGGTTAGCTGTTAACAATGGTGATAGAGAGACAATATGTTGAAGGTGTTGGCCCCCTGTGTTCTCTGTCTATGACCTGATGTTTAGATTGATTCTAATCTAAAAAGTGAAATAACAGAGTTTTACATAAATTCATGCAGTTTTTGAGCTCAGAGTTCGACATGAATCTATGTGGTTTTTGAGCAAAGTGCAATGTAACTTTGTACCAAAAAAATTCACCACACACAATATATATGTGTGCATGTGGGTCTTTGTGTGTGCGTGTGTCTGTCTGTCTGGGTTGGGGGTTGAGAGTGTGTAGTGAGTGCAGAGCGTCTTAAGTCTGAGGGGGTGCGTGTGGGAGTGTGTGTGTCTGTAAGGGTAGGTGTGGGTGTCTGTGTGCGCATCTGCGTATATGTGTGTGTGTGTATATATAGTGCAATGGTGATCACCTGTAATATGACATGAACCCAAGGTCCCGGTTGAGGCCCTCCCTATGGGTACCGAACTTAGCTATCAGCCTCTGCTCGGCCACTTTTCTCTTCTGCCTGTCCCGAAGTCCACCTTGGAGGATGGTCACCCGAAGGTCCAAGGCTGAATGTCCTGGACCACTGAAGTGTTCCCCAACTGGGAGGGAACCCTCCTGTCTGTTGATTGTTGTGCGGTGCCCATTCATCCGTTGTCGTAGCCTTTGCTCGGTTTCCCCAATGTACCATGCCTCCGGGCATCCTTGCCTGCAACGTTTAAGGTAGACAACGTTGGCCGAGTCACATGAGTACAAAAAAGATTTTGTGATTTACACATGAAAGAAGTGAAACTATCACGGTATTCTAACAGATGAAAGGCTTAACAGACAATCAATTTTTCAATGTATAATTTCAGTTACATCACACTGTAAACTTTTGCAATAAATTCTGTTAGGATTGAGCCTTCCACTACCATCTGATGAAGGAGCGATGCTCCGAAAGCTAGTGTGCTTCCGATTAAACCTGTTGGACTATAACCTGGTGTTGTGATTTTTAGCTTTGTATACCCCAGTCCAACACTGGCATGTCCAAATCATTATTATGGCAGTATGTACCACAAGTAAATTTTGGATGTAGTTTGATTAGATTCTGCTCAACATAATAAAAGTGTTTTCATGTTAACTATAACCTTATTTGACACCATGTTCTTACAAATGCTTTAGGACAGCCCTCAACAGTGTCTGTGATGATACTGTCTTTGTATTCAAGCACCAGTGGGAAGCAGTAAGACTAATTGTTGTTCAATCTCTAATCTGACAGGTCTCCTAACATGGCCTTGGCAGCCTGGAGCCAAACGTGTATCAAGGGTCTCACTACAGAGAGAAACATCATGTGGGAGATTCTAGTCCCTTCCTTGCTGGCTGGGATATTTGCACCTTTGATAATTACATGACTTTGGAAACTAATAAATGTGAAACATGACCAAGGGCAAAAAAGTATCTTGTCCTGAAGCTTTTAGATATGAAAAGAGCAAATGCTGGAGAAACTCAGCAGGTCTGGTAGCATCTATGAAGAGAGAAACCGAGTTAATGTTTTGAGTCCACCTTGCTCTACTGCAGAATGCTATGTTAATCTCATACTACACCATATGCCGGCAGCTTAATGCAGCAAATACTTGGCATTGCAGCAAGCAAGCAGCCATGTCTCGGGGGTTGTCCGAAGTTCACTTGGGTGGGGGATGCACTTCACAATAAGTCAAGGGCAGCCTCCCATATCAGTCCAAGTGATGGCCACAGTCAGGGAATCTGTCACTCATGCAGGGGAGGGACTTCGTTCACTGTCAAAGAATTCAGAGTGGAGAGGGAAGTCAGTGGAAGACACCGCTGGCATAGCCACTCTGCTAGAGTCTGAGGGCAAGGTGGGCACATGCAGCTCATGGGAACAGATCGGACGAGGGCCTGAGGAGGCCAAAGACAATGGAGTTTACAGAAAGGGCTGCCAGGAAGGGAATTTGGATGTTCAGGATATTTCCAACATGTAGAGTCTGAGGCTGGAAGCTAATGGCTGAGGAGAACTCTGTGGTGGAAATTGAAAATGTATAATGGGAAAGAAAATGACTGTGACCACTCTCTGAGTAGGAGGGGAAGTGTTTCACTCTGCGAGGGAAGTGGTTGCAGGAGTCACTAATGTTAGAGTTTTTGAAGAGAAACAACATTGCACACAGATCCATGCTCGGTACATGGCAATAAACTGCAAGGAATTCTAATCTCTGGCCATCCTAATGCATTGTGTGGCTCCCTCTGGGAGTGCCTCTCAGCCTCAAATAATGCAGACCACCTTCACACCAACACTGAAGCCAGGCAAAGAATTTTAGGTATGTTGCAGGATGATGGGTAATGGTGTCAGCAGGACCCATTGTCCTATATATACCTTGTTACAGATGTTGCAGCAGGCTGTCAATACTGACATTGATCCTTGGCACATCCTGTATAAAAATAAACTTATGCACATTGCCGATGTAGTCACATTCAGGACTACAAACAACCAGCTGCAAGGTTGAAGTTGTATAGAAGCATAATAGATAATGATAAGACATTGTCACCAGTACCATGACAGTGCCTGCAGCACATTTTCTTCTCCCTCTGACTATTTCACAATGTGGTCCTTAGTTCCACAGTTGGGCTACTCAGCACTGGAGCCCGTTGGCCTTGGAGGCTTGGTGGGTGACCCCTGAGGGACCAGGCATCCTGAAGGTGTCCTCAGTTTGAACTTGCAAGTGTTGGAGAGGAGTAGGCGGAGTGGACAGTCCAAGCCCAGGCACATCTGGTGCGTTCTGAGTGGAAACTTGAGAGGCTGAAATGCATTTCCTCCTCTGGCATTACCCTGTCTCCTTGTGAGGATGGGGTACATGGAATACTCGCCAAGTTTCCCCATCCTCTGACGCCATGCCTTCAGTGCTGAAGGGTGTACTCTCCAATAGCACCTGAGAATGCTGGACCTGGCTCTGCATGGCAGTGTGACTCTCTGCACTGTGATATCTTCTGGACAATGACATTGTGTCTCACGTACCTGTCTGCCATTCTTGTCCCTCCCAGTGTACACGGAGCAAGGTACCACAAGGTCCTCTCCTGCCTGGAGCTGAGCAGAAGTTAGGCAATCCTCCAAGCGCCGGCAGCCGGGAGTATATCATCCTCAGCCAGGTGTGGAACTGTTGCACTGAGGGACTCACCAATGGGCCTTGCCACTGAGTATTTGAGCTGGTGGAGGGTATGGGACCCAGCCTCTGTGATGGTTCCCCGAAGCCTAGGTACTCTCATCCTCAGAGGTCAAGAATGTAGCTTCTAGGGGAACTGTTTTTCTGTGGAGCTGGTGAGTATACCGATGACATCTTCATTGTCTTCTCTCTCTTGTATCTTATGGAAGAGACAACATTGAAGTATTGTGCAATAAATGATTCTGACAGTGGGGTTACTGTGAGAATCACAGTGGAATGAGGAGGACTTACTCAGCTAGTGGGACTTTTTAATTCATTTATGGGATGTGGGCATTGCTGGCCTGCCAGCATTTATTGCCTATCCCTAGCTGCCATTGAGAAGGTGGTGGTGAACTGCCTTCATGAACCACTGCAGTCCATGTGCTGTGAGTAGACCCACAATTCCCCAAGGGAGGGGATTCCAGGATTTTGACTCATTGACAATGATGGAATGGCAATATATTTCCAAGTCAGGATGGTGAGTGACTTGGAGGGGAACTTTCAGGTGGTGGTGTTCCCATGTATCTCCTGTCCTTGTCTTACTAGGTGCAAGTGGTCATGGGTTTGGAAAAAGCTGTCTAAGAATCTTTGGTGAATTTCTGCATTGCTTTTGGAGATAGTACACACTGCTGCTACTGCACATTAGTGGTGGAGGGAGTGGATGCTTATGGATGTGGTTGCAATAAAGTGGGTTGCTTTGTCCTGGATGGTGTCAAACACATTGAATGTTGTTGGAGCAACACCCTTCCAGAGAAGGGGGTGTGGGGTATTCCTTCAAACTCCTAACCTTTCCCTTCTAGATGTTGGATAAGTTTTGAGGAGTCGGGAGGTGTGTTACTTGTCCCAGTATTCCTAGCCTTTGACCTGCTGTGTTTATATGGTGAATCTGGTCAACGGTAACCCACAGGATGCTAATAATGGGGGATTCAGTGATGATAACACCATTGAATGTCAAAGAGTGATGGTTACATTGTTTCTTATTGGCATTTGTGTAGCATGAATATTACTTTGCACTTTTCAGCCCAAGCTTGGGTATTGATCACTTCTTGCTGCATTTTAGAGTGGCCTCCTTCAGTATCTAAGGAGTCATGAATGGTGCTGAAAATTATGCAATTATCAGCAAATGACCCCACTTCTGACCTTCTGCTGGAAGGTCATTGATGAAACAGCTGAAGATGGTTGGACCTAGGACAAGTGGACTTCTCAGTATCTCTGCAGCTGCAGTCCCGGCCTCCTCCTGTGAAGGGCAGGATTTTCTCCTCACAATGGTCTGTCTGGGCTCTCTCATCGCTAATGTGGGCTGTCTTGGCCTGAAATGAGAGAAAGGGGTGAGTTTGACTGAGATAAAGCTGTTTGTGCTGGTACAGTTGGTTGAAAGCAGGTTCCTCAAAGTCACTGTTGGAGAATCATGATGTCATCTTCCCCTTCTTTGAAGTCTTTGGAAAGCACCCCTGACTGAGTCGGGTAACTTCAGAATGCCAGCGCATGTCCAGGTGCACAGCAACGTTTTACATATGGCACAGGCCCCAAGGATGCTGGTCTTTAGGTGGATATCCATTGGCAATGTGTTAGGATGGTGATAGAACTGGATGCCATTGTGAGCAGTGTATGTGGTTAAAAGGTGTAAAGGATGCACACCAGATGAACATTTACAGAGTAGTCATTTCAAATTTCTACCTTGGAAACATGGAAATAGTGTCTGACAGAGATCTAGACACTTGTGGTATTGCTGTAAGTCTCATGTGGAGCATTTATGCCAAATAAAACCTCCTCCATAGATTCGGTTTGTGGCTGTGCCACAGACATTCATATTTCTTGTGAGTAAATCTAACGGTGAGCAGTAAGGCTTTATGTGGCCCAGTTGTGATGTACTTTCATAAGCAAATATTGTACTATGAGACCAAACTTCACTCATTTATATCTATTGTCTGAACTTTGGCATTTAGCTCAGCGCTTGTAAAACATTTTCCTGTCATCACTTTGTTTTGAAGATTGATGCAGAGGAGGAGGGGGAGAGAATGTGTGGAGCACAATAGTAGGTTCTGTTTACTCCTCTGGGTTTTAAAGTAAGAAGCACCTATCTTTACACTGGGGATGAGGATGGTTTGTATGTGGAATGAAATGCTGATAAACTTACAGCATTTAAAAGACATTTGGACAGATACACAAATAGGAACAATTTACACAATATGGGCCAAATGCAGACAAATGGGACTAATTTAGTGTGGGAAACCTGGTGAGCATGGACTGAAGGGTCTGTTTCAGCCCCAAAGATTGGCCGGTTAGGTTGTGATCATGACCAAACATATGAAGGATATAAAGGGGTTGTGTGGGTCTTAGCACTCAGTCAGAACTCCACAGCAGCCATTACTGCCTCTGTGTGCACGATCCAAAACCTCAGCTTGGAACTCAGTCATTGTAAAGTCCTTCACTAAATTATAGCTTTAAATTGTCTCCTTGCCGTGTGCCTTTTTCTTTTACAATGCAGGGTAAAATTACTAAAATGCAAGTGTGCTATGACTGCCTAAGCCTATTTAAGTACAGCCAGTGATTGAGAAATATCCAATTATGTGGCTAATTATTTTTCTAAACCTGAAACTCCTCACTAAATATGATCATATTTGATGTTCAAATAGTTTGATGTGTAAAGCACTCACAAGATGCAAATATAAAACATTGTTAAATTATAAGTTGACTCTTGACTGCACGGGTATGTATGAGATGTTGTGAAAGAGTGTTAAATTTGTCTGAGGGCTTAGAATGTAATGAAATACTCATCACTTGCCTTCCCTGTCAAATGTTAACTTTTAATATTTTCATTATTTTTTTACCTCGACCAAGAACAATGGTAATGCATTACTTTTAACTTTGCTTCTCCATGTGACGACTTGTACTGACGTTTTGTATCAAGGTACTTTCATATTTAAGGTGGTGCTGTGTGTGGTGACATTACACACTTTTCACTGTATTCTTGTACTTCTGTACTTGAGTACACATGACAATAAAGCTTAAATCAAATCAAAAATGTGGTCCGTTTGGTGAGTTGAGTCTCTGTTGAGTTATTTTGAATCTTTTGCTTTTTTTGCTTTCCAGCTGAGGTAATACAGTTTGGAAGTGATAGTGATAATGGACGTATGCAGCCAATGAGTACAGATAAATAGAGATCCGGGGTCTAAATACATAATTCAATGCAAGAAGAAGTTATGAAAATGGATGACTTTTATTGATTTTATAAATTAGACTACAATAATACAAGAGTAAAAGAAAAATTAGGAATTTATATGAAACTTTCATTCACCCACATTTCAGTTATTCGTATAATTTTGGCTACTTCATCAAGGAAAAACTTAAAAGCCATCCAAGAGTGTCTGAAATTGATTGTCAGTATGGCTGATGACATTGCCGTTCCTCCGGCCCGGGTATTTTGCTGCGAACTTCACCATCTCTGAGGTCAAGTAGGTGGTGGGCGGGTGCTGTCTGGTAGCAGACGTTATGTACAGAAATGCTCCTCTAAAACTAATTGATGCGTGGAGCAACATGGTGGCTCAGTGGGTAGCACTAACACCTCACAGCGCGAGGGACTTGGGTTTGACTCCATCCTCCAGTAACCATCTGTGTGGACTCTGCACATTCTCCCTGTGTCTGTGTGGGTTTGCTCCAGTTTCCTCCCACAGTCCAAAGATGGGCAGATTAGATCTTGCCCCTAATATGGACATGAGGGAATTCGTTTTCACAGCTTGAATTAGCTATCTCTTGAAGATAGTTACTATTATTGAACTCCTGAAGCGTGTGCGTGTCTGTGTCTGCGTGAGAATGGTATTCTTTTTTCTCTGAAATTTCTAGGATGAGTGCATGGAGTCCTGATAAGAGCCCAAGTCCACCAATGGGGGTGGCACGGTGGCTCAGTGGTTAACACTGCTGCCTCACAGCACGAAGGACCTGGGTTTGATTCTCACCTTGGGCAACTGCCTGTGTGGAGTTTTCACATTCTCCCCGTGTCTGTGGGGTTTCCTCTGGGTGCTCCAGTTTCCTCCCACAGTCACAAAGATGTGCAGACCATGCTAAATTGTCCATAGTGTTAGGTGCATTAGTTGGGGTAAATATAAGGTAGGGGAGTGGATCAGTGTGATCCCAGAGAAAAACACCATCCTGTGAGTGACACGGGTTTTAAGTGAAGGAAGTTCAGAGGTACAAAAATGTGAAATGAGAATGATTGCAGGTTGAGTATATGGATAGATTGGAGAAACTGGGGCTGTTGCTTTGAGAATGGAGATTTAGTACTGGTGTAAAATATCATGAGGGGTTTGGATCGTGTAGACAGTCAAAAGTGATTAGTAACTAAACCAAATGAGACACAGTGAAAATATTCTTTATGCAGTGAGTAGTTAATATTTTGAATGAAGTGCCAGAGAGTGTGGTGCAGACAAATTCAAGAAAATAATTTAATAATTATCTGGAGAGAGAAGATTTGCAGAGGCTATGGGGAGAAAAAGAAACAAGGAAATGGGATTAGGTGAGTGATCCTTGGCTGACACAACAGGCTGTGAATGGACACTTGTAAGTTTTCTAAGACCAGATAAAATGTTATTACTTTGGCAATAAAAACACCTATTTATCTGGTTGGGGTGTAAGGAGGAGGCAGTGAGGACTGCAGATTCTGGAGATCAGAGGCTAGAGTGTAGTGCTGGAAAAGCACAGCAAGTCAGGCAGCATCTGAGGAGCAGGAGAATTGATGTTTCGGGCAAAAGCCCTTCATCAGGAAACAGGAGGTCATCAATGTAAAATTGTCACAGAAAGGGGAATGCCAGGGAAAGAAGTTTCTTTATGGCTTGCTGCAGGGAATAGTTGAGGTATGAAGATCCAAGATAAGTTGTTAATGAAGCAACAAGTAACTAAGTACATTTTGAGTAGGTCTGGACTTTCACTATCTTGCATGGAAGTCACCTACGAACCACATGAAGATATACTCCATCTACTCCAAAGCTGCTTGTGGGTGTGTTTGTCAGGTTCCAACTCAGCATGTGCAAGCTGCATGCTTGGAAAGATTCTGTTTTCAAATGTTTCTGGCTAAACTTAAATCCATTGCTGAGGAGAGCCGACCGCTCTTCATCAAGGACCTATCCATCCCTGAATGATACTAGTTCGGTTTTGTTTGATTGTGTGAAGGGAATGAAGAAAAAAGATTACCTACTGTTACAACCTTTCATTCTTTGATTGATATGTACTCTCCACTTATCAAAACCTCTGCTATCTTTGATGTGAGAAGGAACTTTGACGAAGGGCTTATGCCCGAAATGTTGATTCTCCTGCTTCTTGGATGCTGCCTGACCTGCTGTGCTTTTCCAGTAGCATACTCGACTTTATTCCCAAATAGCTCATTTTAAATCCAAAATTATGTCTTCAAAATTTCAATGTATCCACCCTTCTAACCGTTAGACGACTAATCTTTTAAGCTCAAAGAAATGCCATTAAACTTATAACTTTTTTTATCCCTGGCTACATACTGTTGAATTTACACTTATTCTTTAAAGGCTGTTTCAATATATTTTTTGAAATTTGATGCCCATACTGGAAACAGAACTCCAGGTAGTGACTGAATCTCTGCAGCTGCTGCAACACTTCCGGACACTCACATTTCAATTTCTTTCCGACAAAGGCCAAAGTTTAATTTAATACCTTTATTAAGCCTTTTGTTACGACATAGAGGTGAACGCCTCTGTTAATTAAACCAAACACCCAGAAAAGCTCACTTTGAAATCTGTTAAAATATGAGTGACAGAGAACTCCTAAATTCCACTACTTAAAGAAAATAACATTCTAACTCTAAAAGTGAACATTAAACAAAAGTTATTTGCAAGTCTAAGCCCCCCGTTTCTCTCGACTACCTACTATATGCCCCCAACTCTATAACAATATGCTGTTCCAATAAGACACTTATTAAAATTACATCAACTTAATTTCAAATCTTCACAGTCTGTCTTCTTCTGTGTCTTCACACTTCTGGCCGTGGATCTCCCTGGGTCGTCGTCTTTCTTTTTACTGCGAGTATGTTTCACATGAAAAGACACCTTTGATAGAGAGTATTTTCTAATTTCTTGGAGAGTAAGAAGTTATTGTGGCAGTTGCCCTCTGACCAATTTTCAAAAAGTCCACATGCTTATACCCCTCCAACATCGGATTGTCTCATTAGCTTGATGTTGGTGAAACAATAAATTCAAAATTTATTGAGTTTTCATATCCTGGCCGTAATTTAACCTGATTGGGTAAATTCAAATTGTTGTCAAAAGAATAACAAAACTCAGGTATCCACTTCACGGCCAAATGTTACATATTTTCAATTTTCCAGTATACTCTGGGACTGACATCTCGTCATATACGCCAGTACTTGTAATCTCTCAGTTCAGAGCAGCATTCTCTCTCACTTAAAGGTACAGTACACACCTTCAACTTCAAAACACTTGTACACATTTACTAATTTGCAGTGATCTATGCATTTAACACCAGCACTTTCTCTCAGCATAGGTAAGGAAGGAGTAAGTAGTAAATGTGACAGAGTACTTAGAGAACTTTGTGAAGGAAGGAAAAGGTGCTTCTCTGGAATCTGGATAATGCTGGACTCAAGGGTTGATGTGGGAGCACTAAGTTTTAGTCCATGTAGCACGAACATCAGGAGTAGGATGTGTAATAGTGGGAGGGTTTTCACTTGAGCTGTGCTGGAACTGGTATCCTGGAAAATAGTTACAGCTATCAACAGGACCAAATATTGCTGAGCAATTGTTTGATGGGAGCAGGATGCAGTGGTTAAGAGTTTCTGTGAAAGGCAATTTAGAAAGTGAATGAGACAGGACAAGACAATAGTACACTGGAGCTATCTGGGGAATAACAACCAGACTGTGATAAGAAAAGACTGAGTATACAAACATGACAGTGAAGCACCAAGATGGATCAGCATAAGGAAAATGATGGTTAAAAAGAAGGGAAAGGCCTGCAACATTCATAACAAGATTAATTAATTGATAACACAAATGGAAATAAAAGGTGTGATTTGATGGAGAAGTCATTGCAAAGTGACTAAGGGTAGATACTTGGCCTCCATTGCCCTCTGCAGCAGTGAGTTCCACAGACTCACCACCTTTTGGCTGAAAAAACTCCTCCTCATTCCAGTACTAAAGGTTGCCTCTTCACTCTGAGGCGGAGCCTTTTGGTCCTTGTCTTTTCTCCTAGTGGAGACATCTTCTCCACCTCACTCTATCCAGATCTCTATTCTGTAACTTTCAATCAGATCCCTCCTCATCATTTTAACTCTATCAAGTATAGACCCCGTGTCCTGAACTGCTCCTACATTGCCGGGACCAATCTTGCAAACATCTCTCGACCCTCTCCAATGCCATCATATAGTTGCTTAGATATATGGCCCAAAACTACTCACACCGTTCCAAATGTGGTCTGACCAGAGCCTTATATAGCCTTAGCAATTACACCCTTGCTCTTGTATTCTAGCTATCTTGAAATGAATGATAACACTGCATTTGCCTTTCTAATTGCCAACTATTAACCTTAAGAGAATCCTGAACTAGGACTCCCACATCTCTTTGTATTTCAGAAGCTTTTCTCTGTTAAGAAAATAGAGTCTATGCCTCTTTGTTTTCCTACTAAAGTGCATAACCTCACACTTTCTCACATTGTATTCCAGCTTCCACTTTTTTGCCCACTCTCCTGGCCTGTCCAAGGCCTTCTGCACCCTCCCTGCTTCCTCAACACCAACTGCCCCTCCACCTACTTTTGTGTTAGAAGTATATAGATCACCTAAACAGTGGCTACAACGTGGGAGACAGTACACATCAAGAACTTGTGGGTTTTTAGAAAGCTAATGAAGTAACTATTCGCAATCTAATCTTCATATAGGTTGGATAAATTAAATTTCCAAGGTTGCTGTGAGGGTGAATTTATGGGACATATTTGAGACAATGCTTTTTCCAGCTCCACTCTTTATCCACAATTTATTAGTATAACATGTTTATGAAGGAACTGGGTACAGGCTGTTTTACATAAGGAAATGAGGAGGACGAGGCAATTCAGCCCCTGATCCTATTCTGCCATTCGATCCAATCATGGCTGATTACATTTCAGCCTCAACTCCACTTTCCGACCCACTCCCCATAATGCTTCAAACTGTTTCTAATTAAAAATGTATATATTCTCCCCCTTAAATTTACTTAAGTGTCCCAACATCCACTGCACTCTGGGATAGAGTTCCACAGATTCAGGATGCTTTGGGAGAAATCATTTCTCCTCATCTCTGTTTTAAATCTGCTACCCCTTATCCTAAAACTATAACCTCTCGTTCTAGATACTCTAGGTACGGTCTCACACATGCCTTGTGTACAGTCACAGCAACAATTGCCAACATTTATTCTCTATTCTTTTAGAAATAAATGCCAAAAATTAATTTGCCTTTCTTATTACCTGCTGAACATACAAACTAGCACACAATCTACAAATATCACGAGTCACTTTCACATCCTGCATTCAAGTGATAAATATAGATTGCAATTAATTGGAGCCCAAGGAGTGAGCTCTGTGGCATCCTATGAGTTGCATCTTGCCACCCAGAAATATTTATTCCAACTCTCTGCTTTCTGTCAAATTTCTATTCAAGCTAATCTTACGGATTAATCTTTTGTGCAGCCTTTTATCAAATGCCTTCCGAATGTCTAGATATACATCTACAGGATTACCATTACCCACTTTGCTTGTTACATCTTCAAAGAACTCTAGCAAATTAGTAAATAGGACAGGTATTAAACTAACTGGTCTATGCTTTTTTCCGTCTCGGTCTCTTTTCGAACTCTCCATCTCAATTCAATGTTATATTAGCATTTTTTCAATCCACTGGAACCTCTCCTACATCCAGGGAAGTTTGAAAGATTATAACCAGTGAATTCACCATCTTTGCTGCGACTTCCTTTAAGACCCTAGAACGAAGGCCATCAGGCCCTGAGGACTTGTCTGACTTTAATCCCAACAGTATCTTTAATCTTAGTACCTTTTCCCTAGTGACGATGATTGTTCTATGCTCCCCCTTTCTATAATGTCTGCATTACCTAGTTTATGACTATTTGGCAAAGCATAGTGTGATTAAAAGCAGTCAGCATAGCTTTGTGAGGGGCAGGTCAGGCGGCACAAATCTTATTGAGTTCTTTGAGGAAGTGTCAAGACAGGTCGACGACGGTCGAGCAGTGGATGTGGTGTATATGGATTTCAGCAAGGTATTTGATAGGGTTTCCCCATGGTAGGCTCATTCATAAATTCAGCAAGTATGGGATACAGGGAGATTTGGCTATCTGGATTCAGAATTGGTTGGCTGACAGAAGGCAGAGAGTGCTTGGAAGACAGTGTTGACTTGGGCCTCTGCTCTTTGTAGTTTTTATAAATGACTTGGATGAGGAGGTTGAGGGGTGGGTTAGTAAATTTGCAGATGACACAAAGGTTGGAGGTGTTGTCGATAGTATAGAGGGCTACTGCAGGCTGCAGCACGACATAGGCAGGATGCAAAGCTGGGCTGAGAAATGGCAGACGGAGTTCAATGTGGATAAATGCAAAGTGATGCATTTTGGAAGGTCAAACTCGAATGCTGAATATAGGATTAAAGACAGGATTCTTGGCAGTGTGGAGAAACAGAAGGATCTGGGTGTGCAAGTACATAGATCCCTCAAAGTTGCCACCCAAGTTGATCGGGTTGTTAAAAAAGCAGACGGTGTTTTGGCTTTCATTAACAGGGGTATTGAGTTTAAGAGCCGCGAGGTTCTACAAGTCCCTGGTGAGACCACACTTGGAATATTGTGTCCAGTTCTGGTCACCCTACTATAGGAAAGATATAGAAGCTTTGGAGAGGGTGCAAAGAAGGTTTACCAGGATGCTGCCTGGACTGGAGAGCTTGCCTTATGAAGAAAGGTTGAATAAGCTCGGACTTTTCTCTCTGGAGAGAAGGAGGAAGCGGGGAGACCTGATCGAGGTGTACAAAATAATGAGAGGAATAGATAGAGTCAATAGCCAGAGACTTTTCCCCAGGGCAGGATTGACTGGTACGAGAAGTCATAGTTTGAAGATATTAGGAGGAAGGTATAAAGGAGACGTCAGAGGTAGGTTCTTTACGCAGAGAGTTGTGAATGCATGGAATGCATTGCCAGCTGAGGTGGTGGAAGCGAAGTCATTGGGGACATTTAAGCGACAGTTGGACATGCACATTGATAGCAGTGAGTTGAGGGGTGCGTAGGTTAAGTTACTCTATTTCATTAATATATCGTGGGCCCAAGGGCCTGTTCTGTGCTGTACTTTTCTAAGTTCTATGTACCTGTTACTTTTGGAATGGTACCAATGTCCTTCACTGTGAAAATTGAAGCAAAATATTGAATTAGAACTCCTCCATTTCTGTCTTCCCCACTATCATCTCCGGAGTCTCATCCTCTAAGGGACCAACATTCACTTTAGCTATTTTGTTGACTTTTGTGTTTATAGAAACTTCTGTTATCTGTTTTTATATTTTGCACTTGTTTTTTTTCATCATTTACCTTTGCTCTTTTTATTATTGTTTTAGTAACTCTCTGCTGATCTTTACAAGTTTTTCTGTCTTCCAGCCTTCCACTCACCTTTTCAATATGTTATGTCTCAGTATTTGCCTCTATATTATCTTTAACTTCCTTGCTTAGCCATTGATTTTTTTCCCCCTTCTTACACTCTTGCTTCTTCTCTGGAATATATAGAAGTTGGGCAGAATATGCGAAAGTTTGAAAACATATACCAACAGATTCAAGAGAAACTTCTTCCCCGCTGTCATCAGAGTTAAGAACGGACCTCTCATGTATTAGAGTTGCTCTTTCTCTGCATCTTCTCTGGAGCTGGAGTCAGTTTAACACTATATTCTGTATTCAGTTTTATTGCCCTGATATACCTATGTAAGGTATGATTTATCTGGATAGCATGCAAAACAATACTTTTCCACTGTATCTCGGTACATGTGACAATGATAGATCAAATATCTCCTTAAACATCTGCCACTGCTCAAGGACTGTTCTACTTAAATCTACTTACCCTGTCCACAAGCACCAAATCTGTCCTCATACCAATGCAATTACTTTGTTTAACTCCAGAACACTAATGTCATACTCCAATTTTGCAACTTCAAACTGAATTTGAAATTCTAGCAGGCTATTATCACTCTTTCCTGCAAGATCCTTCACAATGAAATTAATTAGTCCCATCTCATTACACAATATCAAATCTAGAATAGCCAATTCCCTAGTTCATTCCCCTCCAAGAAATAACCTCTAACACAGTCAATGAATTCTCCCTCAATGAGAGATTATGGAGTTGGGAGCGATTTATTAGCATGGATATTGACTAATTAATAAAGAAAAAGAAATTTGGGATAAGTGAATCATTTTTAAGCTGTCAAACTAATTAGTGGACTGTTGCAGGGAGCAGTGCTGATACTTCAACTACACAAGAACTATATTAACAACGTAGATGAAAGAACAGGACTATTATAGTCAAATTTGCTGATGATTCAAAAATAGGAAAGAGAGTCTGGAGGAAGATGCAGAGTCAGCAACTTAGGTTAAATGATGGGAAAAATAAATTAGTAGATGCATCATAACATGGTTGCCTATTTTACCAGGAAGAATTGAAAAGGGGAGGAAAGGGAAGTTAAGGCATATTCTTGTTGAATAGCGGAGTACACTCAGGGAACTGAATGGCTTATCCTGTCTGTGTGTTTTCTGCCAGGTGCTCGGGTTTCCGCCTGAAGTCCAAATATGCACTGGTTAGGTAGATTGGTCATGCTAAATACAGAGTTACGGGGACAGAGTAGGGGGCTGAATCTGGGTGAAATGCCTTTGCAGCGTTGGTGTGGACATGATGAACTGAATGACTTTTTTCACTGTAGGAATTTAATGATTCTCATTTTGTAAAAGTGATCTTATAATGTAATCACCTAAATTTCAGGCCCTGGCTATATTTGCTCAAGGACCTTGTTAAAATTTGACTCATAGCTAAGAATTCCATCGTACAGTTTAGAAACGCACCTTTTCATGGATCTCTGCATTCCTTTTTGCCAGATAGCTCGGAGATTGTCATATGAAATTTTTGTGCAAGGACGCACCTGGCTTGGAGAGAAATGGAAAAGATAATCAGTTTCAGGAATAGGGTGTAGGTTTGCTCGCTGAGCTGTAGGTTTGATATCCAGGCGTTTCATTACCTGGCTAGGTAACATCATCAGTGGCGACCTCCAAGTGAAGCGAAGCTGTTGTCTCCTGCTTTCTATTTATATCTTTATCCTGGATGGGATTCCTGGGGTTTGAGGTGATGTCATTTCCTGTTTGTTTTCTGAGGGGTTGATAGATGGCATCTAGATCTATGTGCTTGTTTATGGCGTTGTGGTTGGAGTGCCAGGCCTCTAGGAATTCTCTGGCATGTCTTTGCTTAGCCTGTCCCAGGATAGATGTGTTGTCCCAGTCGAAATGGTGTTTTTTTTCATCCGTGTGTAGGGCTATGAGGGAGAGGGGGTTGTGTCCTTTTGTGGCTAGCTGATGTTCGTGTATCCTGGTGAAACTTTATTGCTGGAACAGCACAGCAGGTCAGGCAGCATCCAGGGAACAGGAGATTCGACGTTTTGGGCACAGGCCCTTCTTCAGGAATGAGAAAAGTGTGCCAAGCAGGCTAAGATAAAAGGACACCTTTTATCTTTTATCCTTTTGTCTTAGCCTGCTTGGCACACTTTCCTCATTCCTGAAGAAGGGCTCATGCCCGAAACGTCGATTCTCCTGCTCCTTGGATGCTGCCTGACCTGCTGCGCTTTTCCAGCAACACATTTTCAGCTAACTTAGTTGCAAAAATATCATCTCCATTTTTTGATCATTAAAATTCACAATTGAAATCCTAACTCAGTCAGGAAGGCTCATTTAAAGCACTTTAGAAATACATGGAAGTATATGGGGTAAAGTCAAATGTCTGTACTCACTCCACAGTACAACAGAAATGTCCTTATTTGTCCACTTTGAGTCATAGAGACGTACAGCACGGAAACTGACCCTGTGGTCCAACGCATGCATGCTGACCAAATATCTGAAATTAATCTAGTCCCACCTGCCAGCATTTGGCCCATATCCCTCCAAACCCTTCATATTCAAAGGCCCGTCCAGATACCTTTTAAATATTGCATTTGTACGGGCCTCCACCACTTCCTCAGGCAGCTCATTCCATACACGCCCCCATTCTCGGTGTGAAAACGTTCCCCCTTAGATCCCTTTTAAATCTTTCCCCTCTCACCTTAAACCTATGCCCTCCAGCTTTGGACTCTCCTATCCTGACATAACGACCTTGTCTGTTCACCCTATCCAAGACCTCCGTGATTTTATAAACCTCTACAAGCCTCTGGTGCTCCAGGGAAAACAGCCCCAGCCTATTCAGCTCCTCCCTCTAGCTCAAACCATAGAGCACACAAATTGATCAGCAGGCCTCAAACTCAGGGAGAGAGGGACAAGCAGAGATCTTTAGGAGAGGAGATTTCCAAACCAAGCACTCCCATTGTGACTGATCAATTCAGATCTGAATGAAGCTTGCTATTATACAAAGACTGAGAATTATTGCTGATGTCATAAAAACACAAAATATTTCGACTGGGACAACACATCTATCCTGGGACAGGTTAAGCAAAGACATGCCAGAGAATTCCTAGAGGCCTGGCACTCCAACCACAACGCCATAAACAAGCACATAGATCTAGATGCCATCTATCAACCCCTCAGAAAATAAACAGGAAATGACATCACCACAAACCCCAGGAACCCCATCCAGGAGAAAGATATAAATAGAAAGCAGGAGACAACAGCTTCGCTTCACTTGGAGGTCGCCACTGATGATGTTTCCTAGCCAGGTAATGAAACGCCTGGATATCAAACCTACAGCTCAGCGAGCAAATCTACACCCTAAACCTCAACCTGAGCTACAAACCTTGCGAGTTTCAGGAATATCACTCAAGACCCTAGTACGGTGTGGAAACATTTCAATGATGTGTCAAAAGCTGTGAAGGAATTAAGGGGAAGTAGAGGAGCTTGAGTGAAGTGGTGACCCAAACATGAATGACCCTCAGGAATAAGGATTGCTTTTGCTGACCTGATTGCAACTGATGAAAAATATAACAAGTGCACAAAACTGATTACTAATGCAGGGTTCCAACCTTCACCCACCTTCAAGTCCAAGATACGCTCCCCCTGCAGGACAGGATGCTTTCATGTGCATGAGGCCATAAGTCTTGGCACTATGGTGCTCTAAGTGGACATTAACAAGCTGCCATACCTGTGACAATGCCACAGGGCCTTCCTGCATTGAGAGTCTCTCAGTCAGGGATGCCAGATGCTTGAGAGGTGCTTCCAACTCTGTTACATTCCTCTACTCTTCATGGCCCATTGGAAAATCAGGAGTGGATGACCAGTTGGGGCACACCTGGCATTCTTTTGTTGCACTGTCAGTAGACATATCACAATGTGGCACTCACTGTGTAGTGGCCAGTGTGCTATTCATATCTCTACTCAACGTAATAGTGCAAACTATACAAGGCTGCTCACTTATCAACAGATGAGCTCATGCACTTTTGTTGAGATGTAGTAGCACTCCACAGATGGACTACACAAGTTGTATATGACTCTTCAAGCCTCAGGAATTTGGCCATTTGAGTACACAGCTCCTATCAATACTTGAAGAAAACACACCTGGTGGGACGGTTGCAGCCTGGCAGGTGAGCCCATCCTTCATCCTCAGAGTTGCCCACAGCTGCCCCTCTCACCCTAGCCCATCATACCTCACTGAGGTTTGTGCCTGCACAAGCAGGTGGTATATTTGACTAATACAACAGTGCCAGCTCGCTCTTCTGCAGATGACAATTATTACTTGCATGTAGCCTGTATTATTTAGCCCAATAGGAAACAAGAAAATAATGATGTTAAATTGCACTGTCATCTGCTACAGAACTGGAGCAGGCCCTCAGAGCAACTTCTGCTTTAGTATGCAGGAAAACAGGAAGGAAAACAAAGACATTTGAATTTTTGGTGCATATTATTCATGAAACAAATCAAGCAATACAAATAGAATAGAAATCATGAAAAGAATTAGTTTGACAGATAAAGGAATAAATTCTAAACGCTGAATTAACAGGGTTAATACTGGATCGAAGACAATGGTTAAATTGCAAGAATATTTCATGTATAGCCAGTAGAAATTGCTACTATTTAAGTCGAGTAAAAAGATAGCGCTTATTTAGAATGCAGTAATTATAGTCCAAATTACAAGGCTGCTTCTATGTGATACCAGCATAGTATTCATGGATACAAAATGGGAGTCAATTTAATTTTGAAATGGGCATTTACACCATTTAAAGGTAGGACTGACACTAAGGAAATGCATTTGTGACACTTTGTAGCAACAAGCTTTAACATTATTATATTTGTCCACTGCTTATTCAATCAGTAGTAGTGGCAAGTCCTGGAGTGTGCCAGATCTATAGATAGGAGGCACGATCAGACCCCAAATCTGGTCACTCTGTTACAGGAAGGATATTAAACTGGAGAGTTCAGAAAGGATTTACCAGGTTGTTGTTGGGAATGGAGGGTTTGATGAAAGGCTAGGACTTTTTTTTTAAAAAACTGGAGCATAGGAGGTTGTGGGGAGACAGATATTTACAAAATCACAAGGGGCACAGTTAAGGTGAATGGCAGGTGTCTTTTTTTCTAGGATGGAGGATTTCAAAACTAGGAGACCTTAAGGTGTGAGGGAAGAGATTTAAAGACTGAGGCAGTAATTTTCTTTTTGTTTACAGAGAGTGGCTCATGTGTGGAATGAACTTCCAGAAGTGGTGGATGTGGATACTGCTCCCCTCATTGAAAAATTCCACGTTTGACAAATATCCTCGCGATGTGTGTTAAGCCTGCTCCAAAACAAGGTCTTGTGGAAAAGACCATTAAGCTTAGAAGTTCTGGATTAAAGTTGCATTTTGGAACTGGACAGCCAAGGAAACTGCAGAATTAATGCAGCCAAACAGTAATTACATCATAGAGCTTACTAGCCTATCACAGACATGTTGAGAGAGGTGCAGGATTGGCAGCTCAATAGTCCAGGATGCACTGTATCAGGCAAATCAAGGAAGGAGGTGTCTCAATTTTGATCAGGGCATCTATTACAGCAGTAAGGAGGGATGACATCTTAAAACGGTTCCTCAAATGAAGCCATATGAGTCAAACGTAAAAACCAAAAAAGGAACAATCACATTGCTGGAAATGTATTGCAGATAACCTAAGAGTTTGAGAGAAGAGCAGAAATGTAAGCAAATTTTAGGGAAGTGTAAAAGTTAGAGGGTAGTGATAAGGCGGGGAAGTTGAAATCCTGCACTAACTGGGTAGTCATAGTGTGAACGGTTTAGAGAGTGGAATTCTTGAAATGCATCCAGGAAGTTTTTTAAGCAGAAGGCCCCACAAGATCATGGACAGTCCTGTACTTAAATCTTAAGGTGACAGAGCCAGGCAAGTGATGGAAGTATCAGTGCATTAGCATTTTGTAGACGGTGATCATAACTCCATTAGATTCAAGATTGTTAAAGAAAAGGACAAAGAGTGAAATGGAGTCAAAGTTCTCAACTGGGGAAAGACTGATTTTAGAGTCAGATGTACAGCATAGAAACAGACCCTTCGATCCAACCCGTTCATGCTGACCAGATATCCCAACCCAATCTAGTCCCACCTGCTTGCACCCTGCCTATATCCCTCCAAACCCTTCCTATTCATATACCCATCCAAATGCCTCTTAAACATTGCAATTGTACCAGCCTCCACCACTTCCTCTGGCAGCTCATTCCATACCCATACCACCCTCAGAGAAAAAGTTGCCCCGTAGGTCTCTCATATATCTTTCCCCTCTCATCCTAAACCTATGCCCTCTAGTTCTGGACTCCCTGACCTCAGGGAAAAGACTTTGCCTATTTATCCTATCCATGCCCCTCAGTTGTGTAAACCTCTATAAGGTCAGCCCTCTGCGTCCAACCCTCCAGGGAAAACAGCCCCATCCTGTTCAGCCGCTCCAGATAGCTCAAATCCTCCAACCCTGGCAATATCCTTGTAAATCTTTTCTGAATCCTTTCAAGTTTCACAACATCTTTCCGATAGGAAGACCAGAATTGCACAAAATATTCCAACAGTGGCCTAACCAATGTCCTGTACAGCTGCAACATGACCTCCCAATTCCTGTACTCAATACTCCAACCAATAAAGGAAAGCATACCAAACACTTTCTTTACTGTCCTATCTACCTGAGACTCCACTTTCAAGGAGCTATGAACCTGCACTCCAAGGTCTCTTTGCTCAGCAACACTCCCTAGGACCTTACTATTAAGTGTATAAGTCCTGCTAAGACTTGCTTTCCCAAAATGCAGCACCTCACATTTATCGGAATTAAACTCTATCTGCCACTCCTCCATCCATTGGCCCATCTGGTCAAGATCCTGTTGTAATCTGAGGTACCCCTCTTCGCTGTCCACTACACCTCCAATTTTGGTGTCATCTGCAAACTTACTAACTGTACCTCTTATGCTCGCATCCAAATCATTTATGTAAATGACAAAAAGTAGAGGACCCAGCACCGATCCTTGTGGCACTCCACTTTAGTAAGATATGATTTGGCCAGAGTGGACTGGGAGCAGATACTTGCAAGTAAATGTGTCTCAGAACAGCGGGATGCATTCACAGACGAAATAAAGAAAAAGGGTGGGACCATCAAACTATTCTGGGGAGGTAATATTAAAAGAATACCCCAGGTACGTTCAAGGTAAAGGATAACAAAAGAGCAGGGCTCATTAAAGACCACCACAGCAGTGATTTGTGCATGAAGCCATGGACATAGTTAGGATTATAAATGCATATGGTGCGTTGATGTTCTGTAGTGACAGGAACAAAATGTCATTGGGAAAAAAAAAGACAAGAAAGTCTGCAATACACGGTGGCTCAGTGATTAGCACTGCTGCCTCACAGTGCCAGGTTCAATTCCCATCTTGGACAATTGTGTGTGGAGTTTGCACATTCTCCCAGTGTCTACGTGGGTTTCCTCCCACGGTCCAAAGATGTGCAGGGTCGGTGAATTGGCTATGCTAAATTGCCTGTAGTGTTAGGTGCATTAGTCAGGGGTAAATGTAGGGGAATGGAACTGGGTGGGTTGCGCTTTGGAGGGTCCACACTGTAGGGGATCTAATCTAAAAGGTATTAGTATGGACAGAGGGGAGGTTCAGAGTAATCTGCCAGACTTGCAAGCAGATAAATTTTCAGGCCGGATGAAACGTTAAGGGAGGAAAGTAGAGGCATCTGCAAAACTTTAATTCCCCTCTGGGCACAAAACAGATGCCAGAGGACTGACAGTCAACGTAGTATCATTGTTCAAGGAGGGAGCAAGGGAGAAACTAGGAAATTACAGGTCAGTCAGTCTAACCTCAGTGGTAGAAAAACTATTGGAAGCAATTCTGTACAACAAAACAGATCTGCATTTGGAGAGATGGGTTTAATCAAGAACATTTAGCATGGTTTTGTGAATGGAAACTCTATTCAAGTTGAGGTGACCAAGTGTGTATATGAGAACAATGCTTTGGATGCAATCTACTTAGACGTCAGCAATGCTTTTGATAAAACTGAGAGACAGATAGCAAAGACAGGAATCCTGGAATCAAACATTTGGTAAACTGGATCCACAATTGGCTGAATGGTAGGAAGCAGAGGGTGATAGTGGAGGGCTCCCCTGGAAGCCTCCCCTGGAAGCCTGTGTCCAATAGAATCAGGATCAATGGAATCATAGATGATACAAAAAAAATTGGTGGGGTGCTAAATAGTGAGGAAGACGGCCTTACATTATTGGATTTTATAGACAAGCTGATCAAATACAATTCAAACCAATTAAATTAAGGAGATGCACCTCAGCAGGACAAACAAGGCAAAGGGATATGAATGCTAGGACCCTGGGAAGCATCTGAGGATTCTTGGTGTGCATGCATTCCATCCTTTAAGGTATCAGGACAGCTGGATTAGTGGTGAAAAAAGGAAATATATTTATTACTCAAGGTAAAGAGTTTAAGAGCAGGGTAGTGGGAATCTGGAACTCAGTGCCTGTGAGGGTGATGGAGACAGAGACTCAATATTTTAGTAGTATTGATATATATATATAAAATTTGGCATCACAATTGTACAAGACTATGCACCAAGTGTTGGAAACTGGAATTTGAATAGCTATGCAGTTGTGTTTTAACTGGTGTGGACTGAATGGGCCAAAAATGCTCTTTTTCTGTGCTTTAAATCTCTATGACTAGAAGTCCTACCAACATGTGATAATGGCACATTTTCTGGACAGGTTAGATTCCTGGTCAGCTATACAGTGGGAAGAACATTGGAGCCTTTAGTAGAACATTGAAACTTAGTAGAAGGAAATTTTAAAAAGTGTGCAAAAGATAGCAGCAAAGTTTGGGCAAAAGGGGTAGGTGGACGATGCACGAGGCATGGTTACTTCTGGAACCTATCCAACAGGAATGTCTGTAAGTGAGCTAATTGAAATTCCAGATAAAGGTCAGAGTTTTGTTGGTAATGGAGCAAAAAAGGTAAATCGAGTTTGCAAGACCAAAAGGTGGTCTTGGTCCACATGCAGATCGATGATTAACAGTGGAACAAGTTTAAGGGGATGAAAGGTTTTTATTTACACCATCTCGTGCTTCAGTAAATGCAGGCGAAACCTCAGCTTCTGCTTATGTTGTATCCAACCAAAATGATTACATGGCATCAGTCACACTAGCAATTCAAGAGAAAACTACACAAAGACAAGAAATTTTAATGGAAACCGTCTTTATTAAGTAACTTTTAATATCAGAAAAATAAAACTCTTATAATTCTCTTTACAGCAAATATATATCAGTGCTTTGGCCACATTAAGTTAAAGGCCCTTTATAAAATATATGGTTTTAAACTTTACTCAATAAATTGAATTCATTTCCCTATCACTTCCCTACATATACATAACAAACGAGGTGTAGTAAAATTAGCAAATACTAAATTCTATTGGTATGGTTTGCCTTGCTTGGTTTGTGATTTTGATAGAAATAGTACACATACTGGTTATCCCCTTGGTTTGTCAATTATAGTGTACAATGCAATTTCAAGGTTTATAGATACAAAATACATGCTCAGTGAACATTCGTTTCATTATCTATTCCAAGATGGCAACTAGTGTTAATCTTAATACTGACATCAACTAGTCTACAAGCAAAAAGTAGCAGTGAAGTTACGCATTACATCATAGATGCCGTCAAGGCAATTCTCATACTGAAAAATCTCGAAATAAAAACCTTTATTTTTGTAAACTTTGAATACGAAATGTAACTTTTCAAGTGGAAATAAAAATAAAATTGTTTATCTACTAGATGAATATATCTATATTTACAAGTACAGAAGTTAACTTGCCCTTGTTGAGTGGAGAACAAAAACCATTTTTGTATTGAAATAATGCTGTTGTACGGCAGTACGAGAAATGAAATCTACTAGACCATCATCTTCCCTTTTCAAGCAATTCCTCTGCTGCCAATTTCCGCGCCCCCACCCCACTCCCCCATTATCTGAAGGTATTGGCTATTTGCCAAGATTGGGATTCACAGGTGCTGATTACTTCCCATCATATCCAAGTAGCCAGCAACTGCACACAAGCCTCAAAACTAAGAATGTTAGCAGGCTGTTCAATGGCAGGAAATTTGGTGTTATGTAACCACAATTAGATGCCAACACAGCTGCTGAACTTTCAGCTAACTGGGGGATGTCACAGAAGTGCCTCAAAAGTGCCATCAGAAACCAAATAACTCACCACAGACACTGATCTTCCTGCTCTGTATGGCACAACTGCTCAAAATGCTGAGACATTAGACCTCCACACAGTTTTGTTTCTTCTACATTATTAAGCACAGGTTTATTCAAGTCAAATCAATTGATTTAAGTGATTTGTTGCCCCACCCACAATTTTCTTCTTACTGTTATGCATCTTGCTCCAGGTAGGTGGTGAGAATAATCTGCATTGCAAACCTATCCCAACCCCTACTCAAAGTGCAAAGGTACATTACATACATAATGCATTTAAACTTCTAGCCTGGTTGAAGAACAGAAGTTCACTGAACTGATGCAGTAAATTAGTTGTTCAGGACAAAACTTTAAGCCTCTAAAATTCCTTCCTAACAGCACTGCGGTGTATCAACTCCATATGGAGCGCAGTGATTCAAATGTGGCCGTTTACCACAATGTTTGGAATTAGGAACGAACAATAAATACTGACCTCGCCAGCAGTGCCCACATCAGCAAGAGAATATATTAAACATTTATGACTTGAGGACCAGGCTACATTATTCTCGAGAAGGTTTAAAATTTAGAAGCTAATTTGAATCAATTAAATCCAGAAATTGTAAGCACTTCTATTGGTTCACTTCTGTCAGCTAGAAATACCAAAAATAAAATAATTTACATCCCCTTCCAATTTGCTTTTACAACAATCTCACAGAATGAAGACCCTGAAAACAAAACTAAAAATGAGATCTGGGAAATAAAGAAGAATTGTACAGCCTTATTTGTTTCAGGAACTGGAATGCAAAAACCTCTAGAAAAATAGTAAAACTAAAAATAGTGCCAACCTACATTTCACAGTTTAAAGACAGCACCTCCAGCAAACTGTCGAATGAAACCTATCACAGTAAGTGTTGAGCACAGACCTCTCTGGGTGACCACGATGTGAGGTAAAAGGCCCATAGTCAGAGCTTCACAGAGATTGGAAACCAAGTCCTTTTTCTTGCAGAGAAAAAAATTCAAAGTCTGCAAACCCAACAACTCAAATTACTTAGCCAACAACAGCTTTTGGGAGTTTCATGTAAAGACAGACAATCTACACACTTGGAAGTTTACAAAATGCTTTATCTGAGAATATACAGTATACTGGGATTTTTTTGGGGCGGGTGAAAAACAAAAAGAACGAATCTTAAAGGAATCTATATTCTAATAGAGGAGCTGGCAAACGTCTTAAAGAAATAAGACAAGTTTTTAAAAAACAAACAGAAGACTATGTTATTTACCACTTTCGACTGCAGGATGCTCCTAAAAATGTTTAGAAAGCAAATTCCCTCTGTAATAAACCACTCAGCTGGTGCCCAGCTGTTTTAAACATTTAATGAATCTCCAAACTGCACTGTCCAATCTCTAGACAGAAGACATTCCCATGAAGTGGGTTTGATCTGATAAATTTGTATTTTGTAGTGACACTGATTTTAGACAGAGATGTTTGGTAGTATTTTGGAATTTTCCCAAGGAAACATTTAGTTAACATTCCAAATCATTACAAAATTAGATAGCATTCCATATTTTACATGTGGTGCCAACCTGATTTCGCATTAACCATACACTTCACAAATACCACATGCAAAACCTATTATTAAGCACACTAAAAGGAGAAAAGAGATTGAGCTGTGCATGTCCTGCTGCTGGAAAATCCATTATGAATCACAAATAAGGCTTTCGCAACTAACACTAATCAGACAGATGCCCATACAACAACTTGCTGTCAGAACGCAAAGCTGATCTTGGATTGTTACAGATGTAAATCAGTTTGACTTATTTTTCTTAGACTATAAATAAAAACACAATCCCTAGTCAACCATCTAACAAGTCTAGACATGCTTTTTATTGGCGCATCTTCCCAACCACCCCCCCGCCCCCAAAACTGGATGTACAGGTTTCATCCCATCCAAATTCACCATCTCTATAGAAAGCACTCCTTTCCATATATAAATTCTGAGAAACGCAAAGGTGTATTGCTGAATTCATTAATTAGTCCTATAATAACCACCTCAATGGAGCATATTAGGTCTCTGAACAGATTAAATTTCAGCAAATTATGTAATTCTCGAGAATCACTCAAGTATGGCATAAAGATGCCAAGTCTTTTATATATCAAAATGAATCCAAAATAAAATAATGCTGTTTTCCACAGGTCACACAATAAACCCAGTGCATCCAAACTAAGTAACATAGAAATGGTCCAATTAACCAACTGTTTTCCTCTCAGCAGCTATTAGTAGAGTTACTATTCAACAGCGAAGTTCACTGCAATCACTACTGCTTAAGCAAGCAGTAGCTCTACATAGCTAAATTTAAACACATGAGAGTCGTAATTGCTGGCATCACCTACATTTTAAAAAAGGTACCCTCAAAGAGCTACCAATTCGGGATGATCAGCACTTCAGTTGTGTGAACAGATCAGTTACCTTCAGTGGTATAGGATCAGTTAAGATATAATGTGGCAAAATCTTGGTAATGAATACAAGGTCTTTTTAAACTGGTAACCCGTAAATGAGATTCAAAAACTGCCAAAAAAACCCACTTCAGTTTCCTTAATGCAAGAATGAGGAAATTTTGAGGGTACGAAATGAGGCAGAATTGTGCACTTACTCATGGGTATAGAAACAGATCAGTTCAAGCTGAAGCTTAGTCATCCCTAGACAAATGACTCAAAAGGTTGCTGAAAGTTTGAAATCTTCAACAGCAGGACTTTGCAGCTACCCTGAAGGGAAGCAGCATATCATTGATTACAGTCCAAAGCCATTCAACTGTTCCATTAACAAAGTTCCCCCACAGGAAATGAGCCACAAATCTACAGAAAGTCTCTGGGAGCTCAAACAAACCTTGCAGAATGGATGCAAATTCCTTGGCTGATGATTGAGATCCCAAAATGGATAGGACAATTCCTCATTTCTCTCCTTTCTACCCCCCCTCTTAAAAACTGAAAACAAGTTGTTCCCTCATCTCAAAGTTAATAGGAGATTTCTTGGTTTTACCACACTGCAAATTATTTGTTTGCACATCCTGCACTTGGTCATCTTTAAGCTAGAAAGAAATAGCATGTATTAAGACACGTAAAACAAGTAATACAACACAAAGTTGTAAAAACCTGGTTCAATTTGGTTCTTAAATGTGTAATGCGAAATGTAGCTACCACAAATGCAATTTTTTCAACATTTCAAAAAATGTTAGGTAATTCAACATTAATCTTTTAACAGTGAAGGGGAGAGTAAGAGAGTGAACCTTTCATAACTCACAGTTACCAGCTTAGAATTACAAATCTCTAGTGGAAAATGAAATAAAACTGAATGTTTCATATCCATTACACTATTTCAAGCATTTTACCCCCAATTTAACCTTTAACTATTTTCACCGCTCTACTTAAAGCCCTGGATTGCGTCCTATGGTACCAGCAACCCTCTGGTATCTCATCCAAGTATGGCTATTGCGTGGAGTGAGGTAAGGGACGAAGAGGGGTAGAAAAGCAAGTCAACAGCCTGTCAAACTACTTGTTATTGGATATCACAATTTCCATGAACTACGGCCAGTAGTTTTAAACAAAGGGACAAAAACAACTGCATTGTATTTGCAGTAGAATCCTTACTGCTAGATTGTTAGATCAGTTAACTTGGTAGAGACTGGTAAATCAAACCCCAGGGGTGGGGGAGATTAATCCAGAACAAGCATCCCTCAAATAAAAGGTGATGCAAGTGGCACAATTTAAAAGTTTTAAAAAGCTCAAGGGCCACTTTCACTGTCAAGTATATTTTTAAATCCTGCATGTACATCCGCAAATAAACTGACCCACCCTGCTTGGTGATCCATGAAATGAGTTTGCCTAACAGAAAACAAAAAAGGTATTACCCAACTTTTAAAATTTACAGTAAACTCGTAGCCTAATCCTACGAATCCAACTACATAACAGTCACATTTTACCAATAGGAAGTTTTCAGACAAGTACCAACACACATTCTACCCTCCTTCTCCATCAATCATTCTACCCCACCCCTCCACCCACCCAAATGTCCATTAAGAGTAGATGCGAATGGCCTGAGTAACAGGGGTGTTGCACACTGGACACTTTGGATCTTCCTTGTCACAGATTCGGTTGGCACACTCCATACAGAAATGGTTGTGGCCACATGGCACCAGAGCTGCAATCACTTCACTTTCAAAACAGACCACACAATCACGTTTGCCCCTGGCCATACCAGAGCCGGACGAGTCGGTGGGTGAACCAGAAGTAGTGCTACCATTGGAGGAGGAGTAGCTTGTACCATTAGAGAAGGCAGAGATATATACTGGAAGCTCAACTTGACTCGCCATGTTCAAAGGGTCACTACATGGCCGCCTTGCAAGGGGAAACTCTATGTTTTCTATAAAGGTTGGTGATAGGCGAGGGGTAGTGGGTTGGCTGTCACGGGCTATTGTACCAATTGTCGACTCATTACCAAAGCCAATAGGATTTGCTTGTTCGAATGGACACCAGATCACAGACTGAGTTGTAGCTGGAAGAGAATCAAAGGCAGGCGATTCAAACCCCAGATCTTCAGAACTCATGGCTGTAAATGATTCTCCAAACCAGAAACCACCTGCACTGAATGGACTTGTTGGACTGAAGTCAGTCATCTGGTTACTTCCAAAGTAGGAATCAGTTGATCCACTGCCAAGAGAGCTCGAGCTGTCATTTCTGTAGCTAGACAGAAGTCTATTGCGGGTAGGAGGAATCGAGTTCATCTTCCCCCATGCAGATTCAAATCCACTGTTGTCAAAACTCACATCTGTGCCATTGGAATGGAAGTCATTTTCTTCATTGATTTCAATATAATTGCCTGTACGAACAGCAATGTGTGCTTCTATCTCTTCCCTGGCTCTATCAACATTTTCAGGCATGCCAGTCACTTCAAACACTGGCTCTTTATCACGGCTAGGAGTGACTATATATGTATGGGTTTGTTGTTGAATTCGCTTAATTGTAGCACCTTTGGGCCCTACCACCAGACCCACTACACGGTAGGGCACTCGTACCTGAATGGTGGTTTGCCCAGGTAGACTTGGGGTGCCAGGTACAGAGAGGCCAGCTAGTCCAGGTGTTGCCCCAGGCACTGCTCCATTTTTGTTTCTTGATGCACGTATCATTGAGAAGTGTTCTGCAGCTGAAATGATCTCTCTTTTAGCCATAGCAACATCCTCCTTTCTCCCAGTGACGACAAAAACGGGCTCCTCTCCTCTAACTGGAGTCTTGATGTAAGTGTTGGTTTTTGCTCTCAGGGCCTTGATTTTGCAACCTTCAGACAGTAAAAAGGATGGCAGGGGAGTGGAAAGAGGAAGAAAAAAAAAAGTTAGCAGATCTAAATATACAATAAGATAACGTTGTCTGCATTTTCAATGTATCAAAATTAGCTTCTCTCAAACAGCATTTCCTTTAATTTCTCACTGTATAATCTACTTAGAAAAGGCTTCATAACAGCCAAAGCAACAATTCATGCACAAATAATTGCAGTCCATTCCCACAAAAGGACACAAAGCACAGTTAATGCATTCAAATTTAATCACTTCATTTGGCCAGTATGAACAAGTGACAATAGAATCATGGGGAGAGATAAAGAGATTTTAAAAATATAAATATAGAACTATGATCTACAATGCAGTTAATATGTATAAAGTTAGTCGATATCTCTGAACAGGTTGATAAGTAAATAAATAATAGGTACAGAAGTAGATTCTTGCAGTGCAATGGTAGTGTCTTTATCTCTAAGCCGAGAAATCTGGGTTCAAGTTCCACCTGCCCCAGCAATGTGTAATTAGCAACCTGCTCAGATGTTATGAAAATATCTATATGTACAGAAGACGTGGGAATGCGACATAGTGGTAGTGCCCCTATTTCTTAGCCAGGTGCTCTTGGTTCAACTTCCACTTAACCCAGAGCACGGTCATAAAATATCTGAACATTATTATGATTTTTCAAAAAAATGTACGTGCAGAAGAAAGGGGCTCATGGCACAGTGGTAATGTCCTTACCTCTGAACCAAGAGACCTGGGTTGAAACCCCGTCAAGTCCAGAGGTGCACAATAACATCACTGAACAGGTTGATTAGGAAAATATCTAAGAGGAGGGACTGCAAGGTTCTTGAGCAATTTGACATTGGGAGTGAAGTGGTACTGGAGGTTTCAGCAGGCTTAAAAGTGGGCAAATAACCAGATCCAGATGAGTTGTTACATCCGATGCTGTGGATTGTGAGGGAAGAAATTACAGGGGATCTGACCTAATTTTTTCTAATTCCTCTCTGGCCACAGTTACCAAAGGACTGGTGAACAGCTAATGTGGGTAAACTTCTCAAATGTGGGTGGTAGAGATAAACCAGGTAATTACAGACCATTGAGTTTCACAACATTGGTAGGGAAACTATTGGAGAAAATTCCGAAGTAGAGAATTAGACAATAGGTGCAGGAGTAGGCCATTCTACCCATCGATCCTTATTTTTAAGCTGTGTCCTCTGGTTCGGGACTCACCCATCAACGGAAACATGTTTCCTGCCTCTTCACTTGGTCAGTCAAGTCCATTTGCCCGTTTTTAAGCCTACCAAAACCTCCAGTTCTACCTCACTCCCTATGTCATACAGCTCAAGAAACTTGCAGCCCCTCCTCTTAGATATTTTCCTAACCAGCCTGTTCAGCGATGTTATTATAGTCAGCATGGCTTTGTCAGAGGGAGTAGTTCAACTCTTGCAAGAGGCTAGATAAGCTTAGGTGGTTTTCTTTAAGAGAGAATGATGATGATGGAGGGAGATCGGATTGATGTGCAGCAGATTAGGGGCAGGACAGGGTGGATAGAAAGCAGTTGTTCCTTTAGTTAAGGGTCAATAACAAGGATGCATAATTTTAAAAAAAAAGGTGAAAGGCAGAAAGTTGAGGGGATTTGAAGTAAATTGCTTTCACCCAGAGAATACACCACCTAGGAGGCTGTGCATTCCAGATTCCCATCACCCTTTGAGTGAAAACAGTTTTCTTCAAATCCCCTCCAAGTAGACAGGCCCAGGGGTCTCTTCTGTATGAATCTTTGATTCTAACACTCCTCTGGTGATTGAGATTGTCCAGAGTTCCTCTATTCCACCAAATTTGATTTATTGCTGCTCTTGGATTTAATGGTATCTTCTAATGAGCACTGAAAAAATTATTTTCATTTCATCTGTCACATCTTTTTCCCCCATCATCAATTCTCTAGTCCGAATTTCTAAAGATAAACACTCACTTTGTTAACTCAAAATTTATAGAAATTCTTACTGTTTTAATATATATCTGGCTAGCTTTGTCATTTTAAAAAAATATATTCGCTGTTCAATCATCGAAACTGCCATCTGTCTGAAAGCATATATTGTGTATTCTGAAAAGATGAAGTGTCCTCTTAAATACCTACCACTGCAACTTAAATTTACCAATATATTTTAGCCAGTTCTGTTTTTATGCTTCATAATATTCCTTATTTCAGTGTTTAAAAAAAAGTCTTGCAAAACTCTGCCAATGCAAGATTTAAATATAAATTTTATCTGCTGGTACTTAGGGGTGCCTTCACAATGAGATCATTCATTTATCTTCTTTCATTGGAATCATGAATTTGATAATTCATGTTCTGCTAGTGCAGACCACTAATAGGCCACTGCATTGTATCACAGACTGGTCATGCAAAGGATGTACTGTGTCATTCCCCAAAATAGAGAAAATCCCATTGAACTAGGCATCTCTTGCATAAATTTTTCATCAGCATTGATCAAAAATAACTATCACCAACTCTGGCTCAAGTATATAAATGCCCATGGTCCTACTCTCATTCACCAAAACAATCTTGGAAGCAAAGATAACCATCAGCCTAATTCTCAACAAAAACACAGTCTTCATAAATATCTCTTGCCCTTCCAATAAACAAAGAACTCATGCGCCTTTGTCTTAAGGAGCCATTTGATAGCAGTATAGAGAGTGGTAGATGATCTCATGCAAGGGTCAGCCTCTGACTTAGGCCAAAGAACTCTTATACTTTCTACTTATCTGGTGTATAGGGAAAAATAATGACTGCAGATGCTGGAAACCAGATTCTGGATTAGTGGTGCTGGAAGAGCACAGCAGTTCAGGCAGCATCCAAGGAGCAGTAAAATCAATGTTTCGGGCAAAAGCCCTTCATCAAGAAACCTAGTTTGAGGGATCGTTCATCAGATTTCAAAAAAGTTTCTTCATGTACAATTCTTCAGCCACATAGTGCAAACAAGAAGTCATAAACAAAAGTTATAATTTTCTGATGTTAGATCATGCTGCAAAACTTAAAACAAAAACCAAAGAATTGCAGATATTGGAAGTCAAAAATTGCTGGAAAAACTCAGGTCAGGCAGGATCTGCGAAGAGAAAGTAGGTTAACATTTTGGGTCCAGTGGTTCTTCTGGCACTACCCTCTCTTCCCATCTTAAACTTCCTTTAGAAGTGTTCCTTTGTACCACCCTAGTCCTAAATTGGGGAATATAATCAGGGAAATCTTGCCAAAACTATACAAGGCAATAGTCAAACCACAACTGGTCAATTCTGGTTCCCCCTGTCAAAGTAAACATATAAATGGGGTAGACTCAGTGGGCTGAATGACTTACCTCAGTTTCTACATATTACGATTACAACTGATTTCAGTATTCTTATTGTCTCTATTGAAACTATTGTGTCGGCTGTGAACAAGTTGGTGGAAGGCCAACATATACAGCAAAGTACTAATGACAATAGAAGTATGACAAACCTCAGGAATGTTGTAAGTACATTATATGTTGCTGACACTGCACCATGCCTCTTTCCAGATGTGTAAGCACCTTCCTGTAAAAGTTCGCTAATGGAATAAGACAACTGCTTCCAAAACACCTGTTCTGGAAAACATTTAAAGCAGTTTTAATTTGTATTGTGTGGGGAGTATTTGCAATTTCCAGTGATATATTAGTCATACCCTCCAGTTTAACTGTCACTTTACTAGTTGCTCTGAAAAGCTGTTGTTGGAAAATGACAGTCACTACTTATGAGCTATTAAATAAGTTTCATTAATGCAGTTCTGCCTTCATATTTGCTAGCGGAGAAACTTACCCGAGGAGAGGGCTCCGTTGTCAACTGTGAAAGGAGGGGGGGAGAGAGAGAGAGAGAGAGAGA
>NC_057710.1:34916979-34925253 GCF_004010195.1 Chiloscyllium plagiosum
GAGAGAGAGAGAGAGAGAGAGAGAGAGAGAGAGAGAGAGAGAGAGAGAAAGAAAGAAAGAAAGAAAGAAAGAAAGAAAAAGAGATGGAGAAAGAGAAAAAGAGATGGAGAAAGAGAAAAAGAGATGGAGAAAAAGAGAAAGAAAGAAAGAGAAAAAGAGAGAGAAAGAGAGAGAGAGGGAGATTTAATCGGGACCTCGAGATCTCCTTCGGATAATAGAGGTTCCTCTGTATTTTGAAAGATCCAATTCAAAACCGAACTATACAGTAAGTAGAAAGGTCCTGGGGAAAACTGACGTACAGAGAGATCTGGGTGTTCAGGTCTGCATTTGGAACACTGCGCACAGTTCTGGTCGCCACACTACCAAAAGGATGTGGAATTTTTGGAGAGGGTGCAGAGGAGGTGCACCAGGATGTTGCCTGGTATGGAGAGTGCCATCTATGAAAAGAGGTTAACAAGATTAGGATTATTTTCATTAGAAAGACAAAGGTTGAGGGGGGACCAAAATCATGATAGGTATAGACAGGATAGATAGCAAGCTCTGCCCCTCCCCCCAGAGTGCGGAACTCAATTACTAGGCATCATGAGTTCAAAATGAGAGCAAAAGGTTAAAGGGAGATATGCATGGGGAGTTCTTTATGCAGAGGATGGTGGGGGTCTGGAACGCATTAAGATGTATCTAGACACATACATGAATGGGCAGGAATCATCGGGATACAGATCCTTAGAAAATAGTTGGCAGGTTTAGAAAGAGGATCTGGATCGGTGCAGTCTTGGAGGGCTGAAGGGCCTGTTCCTGTGCTGTAATTTTCTTTGTAGTAAATTGGATGTAAATCTGGATTCTGTTCACCATTTTCCTCTGACCATGATAGTCATGTTACTGCCTTGTACTGACAATCCTCTTACATCAAGGAGATACATTAAGCAAGATGAAGGTTGTTTTTGGATTAGAAGCTACAATAGGTACCCAAATCATTCATGTTATAAGGGAGGGGAAAGAAAAAATTCAAAGAATTTTATACCAGTCTAGCATTCTTGCACAATCAATCAATAAAGGAAATGTATGGACATCCTTCAACAGAAGAGGGTTTCTGAGGAAATATGTTTGGGCATCATTCTAAGTAGAATGCCTCCGATTTACCTCCAAAATACAAGGGCAAGCCATTTCTTAACACATTCTTTTAACCACTGCAAAGTAAACTATTTTTTAAAAGGCTGATGTTTACAGACATTATAAAAACTATATTTCTATTAAGGGGCTTCTGATATTCAATTATTAATTGTTCATCTTAAAATATTCTATTAACAGCTTAGAGACATGTTTTAAATAGGTTTTCCACTTCAGTGCAGAAACATTCCACTATGATATCAGATCTTGCACTACTGATATATATCCATTTTTAATTCAGATCTTAATTTGGACTAGTTGGCATAGCAAAAGTTACTGCTGATGCTGGAAATCTGGAAGTTTCAGTGATCGGTTGGAATCTTCCTTCAACCATAATCGGGCGAAGGGCAGGAAACACAAGTCAAAGAGCCAACTGGATCTGCAACAGCTGTGCTCTCAAATGATTAATTTTAACACTGCCTTCCCCTGCCATAGACATTCAAATTCACTTTCCCTTTTAAATGATATAGGCAAGAGCCATCTGTGCTCCATATTTTTCTTTGCGTAGCCTTGAGCACATTCATCCCAGGCACCTTTGATCTCCATATATCACCTCCTTACTGCTTTCAGGTAGTTAAAATCAGTGTATGCAAATGGTATTACAAATCTTACTGTTGTATTGCAATATATTGTAGTCACTGGACTCAAGTGTTAACTTTACTTTGTACCCACAGACCTGTTAAGTTTGTCTAGCAGTTTTCATCTCAATGTCCAGCATCTGCAATTCTTTAGTTTTATATTATTACAGCATTTGGGTAAATGTTGATCTACCTGCAGGTGCTGAAACAGTTATACTTATTGATAGGTCTCTCACCTTCCAAAGTCGTCTTTTGAAAAGTGGTACCTAGCATTTGTACTTCAGTGACCAAGGAAACTTGCACCTTAATGGCATTCACTAATGTGGAATTTCCAAAATGGAAGCCAAAGTAGACAGATTTACACCGACACTTTCAGTTCTTTGAATTCTTCCCTCCTCCAAAAAGAAAAACTTCAGGGAATGCTGGTATTTAATAATTAAGATTAAGATATCTTAATAATTCATTGTGATAATTATGCATTATTTAAGTCCTAAAGAAATACTTCATGGCTAAGTGCTATTCAAGAAATCAATTAGTTAAAGCACCATAGCTTCCACTGTGCATTAGCAGTCAGTTGAACAAAAGAGAAAATAACCACAAATTATCTGCAGCTTTTAAGTCGCTTTCAAATTTTGTTTGGAGAAAGTTTAAAAAATGTCACAAATTATCCAAATGCTTTATAAAACAAATTCCTGACAAGGGTTGTGACTGCTTGATAATTACAATAAAGTTTCAAACATTAGCCAGGAAAGTACATTAACCTACATGACTAGATTTGTAACTGCTTGCATCAATACTTACGCGTGTTCTTGTACAAGTAATACCATTTAACAGATCAGCTAAAACCTCAAAATGGAAAAAAACCCATATGTCCATCCGTGCCTTTTTAAAAGCTCCTTGCTCAAACACCTACATAACTTAAGCATTTATTCTTAAAGCATACTAATCTTGTGTGCTATACAATATTGTAATACACAATTTTTCTGACAATTATTATCTCAATAGCTGGGGTATTTTAACAAATAACTGTTCTTTCAAATTTACACAAATAGTATTTCCCTTAATGATACGTGCATAAAATATCTGAACAGGACTTAGTTTTGGAGCCAGAGTTCTCTTAAGTGCAATGGTAATGTCTTGACCTCTGGGCTAGGAGACCCGGATTCAAGTTTCACCTGCTCCAGAAGTGTGCAATACCATTTGAATAAGTTGATTTGAAAAAAAAAAATAGCTTAGGAGTACTTTGAATTTTAGGTAACAGAAAACTGACAAATATCCACTTCCAAACCATCTGATTGCATGTTAGGGAGTTTTAATTGCCCAGTTCAAGCATAAGTGTCTATCATATTAAATTTCTACAAAATAGAATGAATGCTGTGGAAGGTACAAGTGAGATGCATCTCAGATAGACAGTTGCCAAACAAATACTGAAATTCAGAAAAATAAAGTTTTACTATTTGGCTACAGATTGCCATTTTGATAGCTTGCCAGATTTGGGTCAATGAAGTAAGTTTGCTTGGTAGGGTAGCATTTCAGTGAGCTAACATATGGAGTAGCTAGGTAAAATTAGATGCCATTAGACAATGGGAGAATGGAGGACAAGTGTACAAACCTCGAAAAATTGTTCAGTTTTACCAAACCACCTATAACTCAAGATACCATCCACTCAGGCAGCTATTTTAGCATTAAAAAATGCAAACTACTTCACAAGTAGGTGCAAAGGAAAACAAAATAATGCAACAAAATCAAACAGGATAACTATAAAAAGTACCATTAACTTCAACACTAGCTAAAGCCCTACTTTCAGGTAAGGGTTGGGATGATAAAGTTGTCAATCCTGCGAGATTTTCAATATTTGAGAGAAGCACAAAGATATGGGGAAAAAGTAATATAAATGGACTGATCTTGGAGAGCAATGACACATACCTGGTATCCCAAATGCTCCCTCCTGCATTACATTATTCCATGATATGAAAAGTTACACAAATGAAGGTAAAGGATGTGAAAATAGGAAGTGGTATTAAAAATACATATTGAAAAAGCCCAGTTATAATTGCAACCTGTCAACACTGCTTCCTCAGGGCTTCATATAGAAGCAGTGCACATCTCAACCTAATAATTTTTGAAGTGATTCAGTCAACATACACGAAAGTACTGATTTGACACTGTTGGGTGACAACTACAGACTGACTAGGTGTGGCTTCTTTCCATCCTTCTCTTTATAAAGAAGACCCTCTTATTAACAGTTTCACTCTCTTTCCCATTTTGCTTATTCTCCCAAACGTTGAATTATTTCCAGCCTTGGCCATCCAGCAACCATGTTTCCATCACGGTAGTTGGATAATATCCATATCTCTTTCTCAATTCATCTGTAATAATGCAAATGTTGCATGCATGCAGGTAGATTAGATTTAACAATGTTGTTATCTTTTCATAATTTTTGTTTGACCCCATTTGATGTTGGTCCTAGTTTCTGCTGCCTTACAATTTTGCTTACTACTTTTCTTTTTGCCATTACTAGTTGTGATCCTCTATCTGAACTGGCTCTCTTGTTCCCAGCCCTCTCCAACAGGAATAATATATAATATATTCCCAGGGAAATGTAAGACATAGGAGTGGAAGTAAGGCCATTCGGCCCATTGAATCCACTCTGCCATTTAATCACAGCTGATGGGCATTTCAACGCCACTTACTCACACTTTCCCATATCCCTTAATTCCCTAAATTTCTTATTTTGGAAGGACAGAACTGATATTTTCTTATCAACCTGCTCCGCGATGTTATTTGACACACCTGGAACAGGTGGGACTTGAACCCAGGCCTCCTACTTCAGAGGTAGGGACAGTACCACTGCACCACAATAGACATACCCCTGCCAAGTGTAATGCTTCTTTTACCAGGTCCTACTTGCCCCAGAAATTTAAAGCAGTTGTTCTTAAGCGATCTCTGCAGACACATTCATATACTATACTATATTTCTGCACTCAGTAGCACTTGGCATCGGGAGAAAAGATAGGTCAAACTTCTGAACTGGTCACTCAAACAAAAATACAATATTGCAGATACTGGAAATCTGAAATAAAACAGAAAATACTGGAAAAATTCAAAGTAACTGATTTCTTCATTCCTGAAGTCACAATGGATTCAAAACAAACCACATTTCTCTCTATGAGAATATGTATAGTGCATAAGCAGGCAGGGAAAGAGTTAAGTTCTGAGTTTTGAGAAACAAGAGGCTCAGTTGAGCATGACTCAGATCAGATAAGAACTTACAGCTAACAATGGGTTACTGAGAAAGATGGCAAAGCATTCATTATGTAGAGCCATTTAACAGAACAAAGAAAATATACAGCCCAGGAAAAGACCCTTCGTACTCCAAGCCTGAGGCGATCCAAGTCTACTGTCTAAACTTGTCGCCCAATTCCCAAGTATCCCTCTGCTCCCCACGTATTCATGCATCTGTCCAGACACATCTTAAATGAATCTACCGTGCCTGCCTCTACCACCTCTGCTGGCAACACGTTCCAGGCACCTACCACCCTCTAAAGTACTTGCCACGTGTATCCCCCTTAAACTTTTCACCTCTCACCCTGAAAGCATGACCTGTTATTGAATCCTTCAGTCTGGGAAAAAGCTTATCTCTATCTACCCTGTCTATACCCTTCATGATTTTGCAGACCTCAATCAGGCCCCCCTCAATCTACTTTTTTCTAATGAAAACAATCCTAACCAACTCAACCTCTTCATAGCTAGCGCCTTCCATACCAGGCAACATCCTCTTAAGCATTCTCTGCACCCTCTCCAAAGCGTCCACATCCTTTTGGTAATTTGGTGACCAGAACTGTACACAGTATTCTAAATGCGGCCGAACCAACGTAGTGTACAATTTTAACATTACCTGCGGGCTCTTATACTCAATACCCTGTCCGATGAAGGCAAGCCTTCCTGACCACTCTATCCACCTGTGCAGCAACCTTCAGGGTACAATGGACCTGAACTCCTAGATCTCTCTGCTCAATGTTTCCCAAGGTTCTTGCATTTACTATATAATTCACTCTAGAATTAGGTTCCCAAAATGCATCACCACACATTTGCCTGGATTGAACTCCATTTGCCACTTCTCCACCCAACTCTCCAGTCTATCTATATTCTCCTGTATTCTTTGACAGTCCCCTATGCTTTCTGCTACTCCAGCAATCTTCATATCATCTGCAAACTAGCTGATCATACCAAGTGCCCTCTTCCAGATCGTTTATGTATATCACAAATAACAGTGGCCCCAGCATTGATCCCTGTGGAACACCACTGGTCACCTTTCTCCATTTCGACAAACTCCCTTCAACTACTACTGTCTCCTGTTGCGCAATCAGTTCTTTATCCACCTAGCTAGAACATCCGGCACACAATGTGACTTCATTTTCTCCATTAGTTTACCATAGGGAAGCTTATCAAATGCCTCACTAAAGTCCATCTACAGCCCTTCATCTATCAACTTTGTCACTTCCTCAAAGAACTCTATTAAGTTGGTAAGGCACAATCTCTCCTGCATAAACAACTATCCCCACCACTGACATCAGGTTCACTGGTCTGTAGATACCTGGAACATCCCCACTACCCTTTTTATACAGGGGGACAACATGAACAACCCGCCAGTCCGGCACCTCACTTGTGGTTTAAGGAGGCTACAAAGATATCTGTCAGGGCCCCAGATTTTTCCCCTCTCACCTCCCTCAGCAACCTGGGATAGATCCTATCTGGTGCTGGGGATTTGTCCACCTTAATAAGCCTACCCAACACATCTTCCCTACCTATGTCAACATGATCCAGACTAATCAAACTCCTATCTCTAATTTCATCATGTATCTCTCCTCAGTGAACACCAATGCAAAGCAATCATTGAGAATCTCACCCATTTTCTCAGATTCAACACAGTCTTCCTTCTTATCCTTTAGTGGACCAATCCTTTCTCTAGTAACCTGCTTTTTTCTTATATAAGAATAAAAGGCTTTGGGAATTCTCCTTAATTCTGCTCACTAAAGCTATTTCATGACCCCTTTTGGCCCACTTGATTCATCGTTTAAGACTGCCCCTACTCTTCCAATATTCCTCCAGGGCCCGTTCTGTTCTTAACTGCCTGGACCTTATGTACGCTTCCCTTTTCCTCTTGGAAAGTTGAACGATTCCTCCTGTCATCCACAGTTACGGAGCTTACCTTTCCTATCCTTTACTTTCAACAGGACATGCCTATCCTGCACGGTCTTTGAAAGCCTCCCTCATATCAAATGTGGACTTCCCTTCAAATAGCTGTGTCAAATCCACATTTCCCAGCTCTTGCCTAATTTTGATATAATTGGCCTTGGCCCAGTTTAGTACTCTTCAGTTAGGGCCACTCTCATCTTTGTCTTTGAGTATTCCAAAACTTGGAGAATTGTGGTCACTGTTCCCAAAGGAATCCTCCACCACCTGGCTTGGCTCATTCCCCAACACCAGGTCCAACATGGCCCATTCCCTAGTCGGACTACTGACGTACTGCTCTAGAAAACTCTCCTGGACGCTCCTTACAAATTCTGTCCCATCCAGACCTCTGACACTAAGTGTATCCCAGTCAATGTTGGGAAATAAAAATCTCCCATCACTATTACCGTGTTGTCTCTACAGCTTTCCATAATCTGTTTACCCATTTGTTCTTCTACCTCACGCTCACTGTTGGGAAGCCTGTAATACAGCCCCAGCAAATGTAACTGCACCCTTATTTCTCAGCTCCACCCATAATGCCTCACTACCCAAGTCCTGCATAGTGTCCTTCTTTAGCACAGCCGTGATATCATCTCTGACCAGCAATGCGACTCTCTTCCCCCTCCCCTTTTAACTTATATGCACTTCAGGCCACCAGTTCTTTTGTGTTCATCTGCTCTCTGCCTATTCTTTCCCTTATTAATGGTATCTTCATGATTCTTACAGTCTCCAGTTTCCACCTCACTGTCTACTTGTGTTCTCTTCTGGTTCCCAGCTCCAACAAGATGAGGCAGCATTGAGAATTGAAGGTCAGTTTAACAAGGTGAAAAGTATTCATTTTGCAAAGCCAGTTATTTAATGTGTAAGAGCAGATAGCTTAATCTTTACTATTGATGCTCACTGATTGCAACAGTCACTCAATTAATATGTAATTTGCCTTATCTGGATGCTCCTCCCTGTAAAAGGACTATATAGTTCATTTAGAAACTGCTGTTCCAGAGAAGACTGTGAACTCATGTCCCTGTGCACATTGATAATTGTTCTCTCTCCCTCCAGGGCCTGGTATACAGATAAGGGAGGAGAAAGTGAGGTCTGCAGATGCTGGAGATCAGAGCTGAAAATGTGTTGCTGGAAAAGCGCAGCAGGTCAGGCAGCATCCAGGGAACAGGAGAATCGACGTTTCGGGCATAAGCCCTTCTTCAGGAATGTTCGAGGAGAAGGTGAGGTCTGCACGATTCTCCTGTTCCCTGGATGCTGCCTGACCTGCTGCGCTTTTCCAGCAACACATTTTCAG
>NC_057710.1:34925513-34959940 GCF_004010195.1 Chiloscyllium plagiosum
CTGACCTGCAGTCTTTTTCTTGACCTCTCCGCCTCCATCCTACTTCGACCTATCACCCTCACCTTGACCTCTTTCCACCTATCACATTTCCAACGCCCCTCCTCCAAGTCCCTCCTCCCTACCTTTTATCTTCTCCTGCTGAACACTCTCTGCTCATTCCTGAGGAAGGGCCTGTGCCCGAAACGTCGAATCTCCTGTTCCCTGGATGCTGCCTGACCTGCTGTGCTGTTCCAGCAATAAAGTTTCAACTTCTTCAGGAATGGCTTATGCCCTGAAGAAGGGCTTATGCCTGAAACGTTGATTGTCCTGTTCCCTGGATGCTGCCTGACCTGCTGCGCTTTTCCAGCAACACATTTTCAGTACAGATAAGGGAGGTAAAACTACACTGTGTCTGAGTGTTTTGATTCCAGAGTGCTTTGATTTGTCCATCTTCAACAGTGTCATCTCATCTTGGAAGTTCATCTTAAAGTCCTTGAGTGAATGGGCCAAATTTGTGCCCATATTTCTAGTTATCTTTCCAAATCCGTTAAATAGAGTCAACTTATAAATGCAAGACAATTAAAACTATCCCTTCTTGTCCTTAGTGACCTGTCTACAAGCTTTGACACAGTTGATCACACCATCCTCTAATGTCTCCTACCTAACCACAGCAAGAGAACCATGTATTTCTTTGAAGTCCCAGTCCTGCAGTTATCTCCATGGCCCTCCAAGGATTTATCCATGCATAGCCCTGTTTCTCATCAACATGTCTGAAAACATACTACCCCTGTAAACATTTCAGCACCCAGAATGGTCTTTAAATTGACTTGGTCTTCTATTTAATCTATATTTAAACTTGTATTTCTCCATATTTCCCCTTAATTCTCCCAGGCGATTACAAGGCTACTGATGGGGTGGTGAACACGGAGGGTCAAGTTACCTAGTCACAATATAACAGACTGGATGGTCCACAAAATATTTTAAAGTATTTGATTCTGCTGTCCAAAACTACTTTGCTTGTTTTTTTCAAAACAATGTCACCTACAGGCACTGGGAACAGTCAGCGTGACAACCAACAAATAATCCTGTTCCCTTCATAGCAGAGTCATAGCATCGGTTTTCTTTTGACCACATGGCATTTTCTTTTGGTTCAATCAAACATCAAGGATGAGGTTTCTAAATTCTTGGAAGAGCAGATTAGAACAAGTCAACATGGATTTAGTAAGGGGAGGTCGTGCCTGACAAACCTGTTAGAATTCTTTGAAGAGGTGACAAGTGGGTTAGACCAGGGAAACCCAGTGGATGTGGTCTATCTAGACTTCCAAAAGCCCTTTGATAAGGTGCCACATGGGAGGCTGCTGAGCAAGGTGAGGGCCCATGGTGTTCGAGGTGAGCTACTGGCATGGATTGAGGATTGGCTGTCTGACAGAAAGCAGAGAGTTGGGATAAAAGGTTCTTTTTCAGAATGGCAGCCGGTGACAAGCGGTGTCCCGCAGGCTTCAGTGTTGGGGCCGCAGCTGTTCACATTATATACTTATAACCTGGATGAAGGGACTGGGGGCATTCTAGCGAAGTTTGCCGATGATACAATGTTAGGTGGACAGGCAAACTTTGGCAAGTAGTACTGAGGAAATGGGGAGGCTGTAGAAGGATCTAGACAGTTTGGGAGAGTGGTCCAGGAAATGGCTGATGAAATTCAATGTGAGCAAATGCGAGGTCTTGCACTTTGGAAAAAAAAGAATACAAGCATGGACTACTTTCTAAACAGTGAGAAACTTCGTAAAGCCAAAGTACAAAGGGATCTAGGAGTGCTAGTCGAGGATTCTCTAAAGGTAAACATGCAGGTTGAGTCCGTGATTAAGAAAGCGAATGCAATGTTGTCATTTATCTCAAGAGGGTTGGAATATAAAAGCATAAAAGTTGTACTACTGAGACTTTATAAAGCTCTGGTTAGGCCCCATTTGGAGTACTGTATCCAGTTTTGGTCCCCACACCTCAGGAAGGTGTGGGGACCAAAACTGGATACAGTACTCAGGAAGGACATACTGGCACTGGAGCGTGTCCAGCGGAGATTCACACGGATGATCCCTGGAATGGTAGGTCTAACATACGAGGAACGGCTGAGGATCCTGGGATTGTATTCATTGGAGTTTAGAAGATTAAGGGGAGATCTAATAGAAACTTACAAGATAATACATGGCTTGGAGAGGGTGGATGCTAGGAAATTGTTAAATGTCTTCAAGGCAGAGATTGATAAATCCTTGATGTCACAAGGAATTAAGGGCTATGGGAGAATGCGGGTAAGTGGAGTTGAAATGCCCATCAGCCATGATTGAATGGTGGAGTGGACTCGATGGGCTCAATGGCCTTACTTCCACTTCTATGTCTTATGGTCTTATCAGATGCATTAACATGGGTGATACTGGCATCATCTGGCGTATTGATTTCTAGCAAAGACTGATCCCCAATTCTGACACTTCTTCCTACCCGAACCATTACATCAACCACCAAAATGTCAAGCTATCACATCCAAGGCAGTCACTGACCTTATCTGCTCTGGAGACCTTCCTTCCACAGCCTCCAACCTTTGTCCCCAAGCTGAAAGGCCCATTCCTGCCTCCTTCTCAATTCCCATTATTAAGACTGCCTTGGTAGATCCATTGGTTTAGCCTGTTCTGGCCCACTGGAGTCATCTCTCTCTATCTCAATTACCTTTTGCGTAGTCTCTCTACCTATATCCACGATTCTCCTGATACTCTAGTACATTCCAACAGTTTGTTAGCTCTTGACCATAAATGCCCACGCTACCAGACAATGAGAGGTGGTATCCACACTCGTGAGCAGAAACCCAACCATTGCCCACCTTCTTTTACCCAGCTCAACTTTGTCTCACCTGAAAAATTTCTCTAAACTTCACTGTATTGTTCAAGTACCTGCACAAATCCCTAGCTATTTTGGTGGAACACTGTAGAGAATCTAATCTAATCATTTCTTTAAACCCAATTTTACCACAAGGCAAACCTGATCTTGACTAACATTTCTAACACATCAGTTCCCATAAAATGGGTCTATCCCACTCTGCTGGTATGCTACATCTATTCAGACTTCTGGACTTGTACTTCAGATTAGTGTCTTCTTTTCCTCTCAGGATTCCTATCCAGCAAGTTTTCATAGGGCTCTCCACTCTGTTGGATCCATTTCATGCACTTCAAATGCAGTTGAACACCCACTTCAAAGTGTCAGGATCATAGACATTTACTACATGGAGGGAAGGCAGATAGTTGGGAAGGAAGATGGACAGGTGGTGGGACAAGTCATGAGGGCAGTGCAGAGTTGATGCCATGGATTTAGAGGGCCCAATGCAGAAGATGAGCCATTCTTTCATCAGGTGATTAGGGAGTAGCAATGGAGAAGGCCCAGGACCTGTACATCCTTGCCAGAGTGAGGGGAAGTTGAAGTTGGGGTTGGTTGGTACGGGTGTCCCAAAAGTGTTCTCTGAAGCGCTCTGCGATCGGGTGTCCTGTCTCCACAAATGTAGAGGAGACTGCATCGGGAGCAATGGATACAGTAAATGACGTGTGGAAGTGCAGGTGAAACTTTGAGGGATGCGGAAAGCTCCTTTGGGGCTTTGGACAGAAGTGAGGGGAGTGGTGTGGGCACAGGTTTTGCGATTCCTGCGGTGGAAGGGGAAGGTGCCAGGAGGGGAGGGCGAGTTGGAGAGAGGCGTGGACATGAAGTCATGGAGGGAATGGTCTTTATGGAAAGTTGATATGGATAGGGAGGGAAATATATCCCTGATGATAGAGTCAGTTTCTAGGTGGCGGAAATGGCAGAGGATGGTGGGACATATACAGAGGTTAGTGGGATGAAAGGTGAGGACATGGGGAGTATGGTCATTGTTGCAGTTGGAGGGCGGAGGTGCGGGAATTGGATGAGATGTATTGGAAGGCATCATCGACCACGTGGGAGGGAAAATTGCGGTCTTTAAAGAAGGTGGCCATCTGGTGTGTTCTGTGGTGGAACTCGTCCTCCTGGGAGCAGATGTGGCAGAGGCGGAAGAATTGGGAATAAGGGATTGCATTTTTACAGGAGGCAGGATGAGTGGTAGTGTAATGCAGGTAGCTGTGGGAGTTGGTAGGTTTGTAGAAGATGTCAGTGTTGAGTCAGTCACCGTTGACAGAGATGGAGGTCCAGGAAGGGAAGGGAGGTGTACAATATGGTCCCGGTGAACTTAAGGTAGGGGTGGAACGTGTTGCTGAAATTGATGAACCATTCAACCTCCTCGTGGGAGCATGAGGTGGCACCAACACAGTCATCGATGTAGCGGAGGAAAAGGTGGGGAATGGTGCCAGTGTGGCTGCAGACGATGGACTGTTCCACGTACCTGAAGAGATAGGCTTTGCTGGGGTCCATATGGGTGCCCATGGCTACCCCTTTAGTCCGGAGGGAGTGGGAGAATTCAAAAGGAGAAATTGAGGTTGAGGATCAATTTAGCAAAAAGAATGTGTGTGTCAGTGGAAGGTGTATAGGGACTGGATGTTCATGGTGAAGATGAGGAGTTGGGGGACAGGGAAACGGAAGAACTGGAGGAAGTGGAGGGCATGGGTGGTGTCCCAAAAGTATGTGGGGAGTTCCTGGACTGGAGGAAATAGGACAATATTGGGGTATGTGGAGATGAGTTTGATGGGGCAGAAGCAGGCCAAGACATGATGGGTAGGAGGTAGAACCAGGGTTCCCGAACTATGAGGTTAGAAGCAGTGGGGTGGGAGACCCCCTAAGGTGATGAGGTTGTGTACAGTCTGGAGATGGGAGGTGATGGGAGGCGAGATTGTGGTTGAGGGGGCAGGCTAACCATGCTACTCAGTACCCTGTTCCCGCTGTTACCACATGCTCACCACTACTCTTTGGGTGAGGACATTTCTCTTCACCTCAGTCCTAGATGGCCTAGTGTGTCACCTTAAATCCACAACCCTAGTTCTGTACTCCTCGCTCATTGGAAACATCTTTCTGTTTAGCAGCTGTTAGGATTGTGAGTTTTGAGAAGATTTGTAGCTCAGGTGGAGGTTCAAGTTGTAATTTTGCTTGCTGAGCTGAAAGGTTTGTCTTCAGACATTTCATCACCATGCTAACTAACATCATCAGTGAGCCTCTGGTGAAGTGCTGGTATTACATCCCGCTTTCTATTTAGGTGTCTTGGTTTCTTAAAGGTGGGTGATATCCTTTCCGGTTCTTTTTCTGAGAGGATGGTGGATGGGGTCCAAATCAATATGTTTGTTGAAGAAGTTCTGGTTAGAATGCCAGGCCTCTAGGAATACCCGTGCGCATCTGTTTAGCCTGTTCTACGATGGATATATTGTCCCAGTCAGAGTGGTGTCCTTCCTCATCTGTATGTATGGATACTAGAGATAGTGGTCATGCCTTTTGGTGGTTACTTGGTGTTCATGTATCCTGGTGGCTAGTTTTCTGCCTGTTTGTCCAATGTAGTGTTTGTTACAGTCCTTGCATGGTAAACCATACAAGATCGGAAACCAATGCCATCCGATCAAGCAACACCTGCAAACAACTACACTTCCTGCATGAATGCCTCAGGAATCAGGTACTACCACAATGTAGTAACATAAACAACTGCTCAACACCCCACAGCCAAAAGAATAGCAGAACAGAACGCTGCAGAAAGTTTCAACAAATGATTATCGATACCCACGACCGACACCAATCAGAAAATTTAACGTCAAAAAACTTGAAGTGTTCATACTTCAGACCACGAACAGACAGACACACTAGAACAAGCCGTAAGTATCAAACACAAAATGAAAACACTAACACTACAGGAAAAACTGGACAAACTCAAGAAAGAACACAAAGGCTTGGATAAAAAAAACACTATCAGACCGATTACTAACAACTATGTAAAAAGCCATCCTAGTAAGAGGGTTACACTACAACTAGAGAGGTGGACGAAAAGGACTTCCTTGCAGCATTAGAATCACTGAAGATCGACAGACTCACATAAGAAACCCAGCAGACCAGACAGTTGCACCAATGCTAAGCAAGAAAAAGTAAGGGAACACAGTCAACGCACAGGAAAAGATAAGATTCAAAAAGACAAAAATATTGCAATCCCACCTGCAAGTGGCTCATGATCACTATTCTAAACAGAATGGAGTACTATGAAAAAGTGAACTCACTGCTTGCAGGTCCTGTCACTTAACAGGTGGCAACAGACCAGACCCCACTAGAAAACCATATCACATCCATGTTGAAAAGGCTTCACAAATCAGGACAATTAAACAAGTCAGACTTCCAAAAAAAAAAAAAAAACAAAAACCAGTTGATCCAACACACCCCGGTCATATGGACTACCTAAAGTACACAAACGAGGGCTCCCTGCCTCAGGCTCATAATCTCACCACCTGGAACACCAACATACGGACTAGCCAAGGAACTCCACCACAAACTGAAGTACCTAGTAGAAGACTCATGCCACTCCGTTCACTCCACCTAAGAATTCCTGAGCACCAAAGACACCAAGATAGAAGAGAATGAAATAATGGTTTCCTTTGACATAACAGCCCTGTTCACATCAATTAACATCAACCTGGCCAAAGAAACAAACACTGACCGCACTACTCGAGGAACCAAGGAATACAAACACCAGACACCACCAACTTCATCAGCAAAGACAACATCCTTAAGTAGACCTGTGCCTCACCACCCACATCATATTCAATACCAAGACCTACAAACCAATCAAAAGAAAACCCATGGGATCACCAATATAAGAGCTCCAAGCAGAAGCAGTAATGCAGAGACTTGAACAAACAGCCCTCCAACTATCCAACCCAAACTTTAGGTCCGATACGTGGAGGACACCTTCGTGATTATGAAACGCAACAAATTAGAGGAAACCTACGACACCATCAACAATTTTTCCGGCATAAAATTCACAAGAAATGGAGGGCAATGACAACAGACTCCCATTCCTAGATGTCATAGTAGAATGATCAGTTAATGGAAAACTTCAAACCCGTATCTACAGAAAAACCACACAGACTAAATACTCAACACAGAGGGTGGTATCTGTATGGAATGAGCTGCCAGAGGAAGTGGTGGAGACTAGTACAATTGCAACACTTAAAAGGCATCTGAATGAATATATGAATAGGAAGGTTTTGGGATGTGGGCCAGGTGCTGGCAGGTGGGACTAGATTGGGTTGGGATATCTGGTCGGCGTGGACGGGTTTGACCGAAGGTTCTGTTTCCGTGTTGTACTTATTTAAGACTAACTACAAAAGTAAGCATTCCAACATGCACAAACAAAGCTGCATCAGGGCATTATTTAAATGGGCCACAACACTGCAGCACCCAGAAACTACGAACAGCCAAAAAATACTTATATAGCATATTCAGGAAGAAGGAGTACCCAATAAACACAGTCCGCCAGTTTTTCCAACAACCAATCTAAACAAGCAGACACAATGCACCCAGAAACTCTAGCCATGTTATCATACATCAAAAGACATCTCTGAAATGACTGCTAGACTACTCAGATCCCTTGACATCATGGCAGCCCATAATCTATCAAACACACTTGAAACAGTGACTAATGAATGTAAAGGACTCTATACAAACAATCAGCAAAACGAATGTCATTTACAAAACACCATGCTAGGACTGTAACAAACACTACATCAGAAAAACAGGCAGAAAACTAGGCACCAGGATACATGAACACCAACTAGCCACCAAAAGATATGACCCACTAGTATCTTTACATGCAGGTCTCTATTTTGCCAGCTGCCTTAGCAGTGGGAGGAGCAACAATGAGGACCATGGTCCTGCTGGAATGGTAAATTTAAAATTACAAAAACTTACCTCATGATTAGACAGAGTGCATGCTGAGGAGGAGCAGACACAGGACTGCTGAGTAAGTGAAGTAATATATTTGGGTGTTTGCATTATCCGAAACACTACTTGGGTAGTGTGTCTCACCCATCCTCCTACCAAACATAAAGGCTCTATGCACTAGGTTGGTATGGCACCTAGTTTTTCTTTAATTCTTTATTTTTCAATAGTCTCTTTGGGAATTTAGAACAGTGGAGATGGCAGTTAGGGCAGTGAAATGTTCCTCCTGCAGAATGTGGGAGGTAAGGGGCACCATTAGCTTCCCTGCTGACTTCATCTGCAGGACGTGTACCCAACTCCAGCTCCTGGAAAACTGCGTTAGGGAACTGGAGCTGGATCAACTTTGGATCATTTGGGAGACGGAAGAAGAAGTTATTGAGAGGAGTTACAGGGAGGTAGTCACACCTCAGGTACAAGAAAAAGGCAGATAGGTTACTGTCAGGGGACGAAAAAGGAACTGGCAGGCAGTGCAGGGAACACCTTTGGCTCAATAACAAGTATACCATTTTGGATACTATTTTTGAGGGGAGATGAAATAACATATCAGGGGTAAGCCATGGGGTACAGATCTCTGGAACAAAGCCTGTCCCTGTTGCTTAGGTGGTGGTGGTGGGGGGGGGGGGGGGCAGGGAGCAGCAGAGCTTTAGTCATTGGGGAGTCCATAGTTAGGGGAACAGATAGGAGGTTTTATGGGAACGAGAGAGACTCATGATTGGTGTGTTGCCTCCGGTGTGTTGCCTTCCAGGTGACAGGGTTTGTGACTTCAGGATCCTTCAGGGAGAGGGAAAACAGCCCCAAGTCATGGTCCTCATAGGTACTAACGACATTGGTAGGAAAAGGGCTGGGGCTTTAAGGCAGAAATTCAGGGAACTAGGGTGGAAGCTTAGTGATAGAACAAACAGTTGTCATCTCTGGTTTGTTGCCTGTGCCATGTGCTGGTGAGGTGAGGAATGGGGAGAGAGGAGTTGAACATGTGACCACAGGGATGGTGCAAGGGGGTGGGGGTATAAGGATAATTGGGGCTTATTCAGGAGTAGGTGGGACCTACACATACCAGAGGAAGGTCTACACCTCAATCAGAGGGGTAGGGGGGGGGGGGGGTGGAAGGGAAAAAAAGAGGAGGAGAAAGAGACCTTACTAATGCTACTCAGGAGGGTTTAAACTAATTCAGCAGGGGGGAGGGGAACCTCAATTGTAGTTCCAGTGTCCAGAAGAGCAAGTGTAGTGAGCTCAGAAATAAGGTTTCAAGGTTGCAAGAGTTTCAAGGCAAGCAGGAAGGTGGTTTGAAGTGCGACTACTTCAAAATGCCAGGAACATCCAAAATGATGAACTTGCAGCATGGGTTGGTACCCGGAACTTCGATGTTGTGGCCATTTTGGAGACATGGATAGAGCTGGGACAGGAAAGCTTGTTGCAGATTCCAGGATTTTGATGTTCCAGTAAGAGCAGAGAAGATGGCTTAACAAAAAAAAAGGGGGGAAAAAAAACAAGAGGTGAGGCAATGCTAGTCAAGGACAGTAGTAGAGTAGCAGAAAAGATGTTTGAGGACTTGTTGATTGAGATAGTATGGGCTGAGGTTGGAAAGGAGAGGTCACCCTGTTGGGGGTTTTCTATAGGCATCCGAATAGTTCCAGGGACGTAGAGCAAAGGTTAGCAAAAGTAATTCTGGATAAGAGCGAGAGTAGCAGGGTAGTTGTTATTGGGGACTTTAAACTTTCCAAATACAGAGGAACCTCGATTATCCGAATATCGGATTATCTGAAGGAGATCTCAAAGTCTTGATGGAAACGTTACATCAAAGACGTGTTTCTAACAGTGACCGCGTGTTTAGTTTAGTGATTAAACAGTCATTAAATGACTGTTTGCCCGCTCTCTCTCTCTCTCCCCACACTTTCCCTGGAGCTCTACACGGAGTGAACCCTAAACCCTCAACCCTCCTTCCCCCAATAATCTCTCCAACATTGCACTGTACAGGGCAAAAGTGGAACCTGTCAAAAAGTTGAGAGAGCACGCACGTGGGCTATTTGAAGACTTACCCCACAAAGGCAACTGCAGCAGTCTTGTTGTTGGTGTCCAGTCCAGGGCAGTGTTGGAGGTGAGGGGGGGGGCACGGTGTTGGACAGGGGTAGGATTGCCTGGGGGGCTGTTTAGGGCAGTGTCTTACTCGCTGTGTGCTGTTGCAGTCTCCTGAACAAGGAGCAGACTTCAAAACTTGAGCCTGAGAGGAAAAGGCATTTAAGTCGATTAACCGAACAATCAATTATCTGAACAAAATAGTGCCCGCCCATCATGTTCAGATAATCAAGGTTCCCCTGAATTGACTGGAAATACTAGAGTACTTTAGATAGGTCAGTTTTTGTCCAATGTGTGCAGGGTGGTTTCCTGACACAGTACGTCGACAAGCCAACAAGGGGGGAGACCATATTGGATTTGGTATGGTGAAAAGAACTTGGCCAGGTGAGTCCTTTGGTGATATTGACCACAATTTGGTTACTTTTATTTTAGTGATGGAAAGGGATAGGAATAGAACACAGGGCAAGAATTATTGCTGGTGGAAAGGCAATGATGATGCGATTAGGCAAGATCTAGGATGCATAGGATGGGGAAGGAAATTGCAGGGGATGAACACAATTGAAGTTTGGAGCTTATTCAAGGAATAGCTACTGTGTCCTTGATAAGTATGTGCCTGTCAGGCAGGCAGGAAGTGATCGAGTGAAGGAGCAGTTGTTTACTAAATAAGTTGAATCTTGTCAAGATGATGATGATGGCTTATGTGAAAGCTCAGTTTGTGCTCTTGAGACTTAAGTTAGCCAGGGAAGACCTAAAGAGAGAGCGAAGAAGAACCAGGAGTGGGCATAAGTCATTGGCAGATCGGATCAAGGAAACCCTTAAAGCTTTCTATAGGAATATCATAAATAAAAGAACGAGAGGAAGATTAGGGACAAAGTAGTGGGATGTTGTGCGTGGAGTCTGAGATGACAGAGGAAGTGCTAAATGAATATTTTGTCAGTATTCACACTGGAAAAAGACAATGTTGTCAAGGAGAATACGGAGATACAGGCTACTTTTGCAAGGTGGTGTTTGCAATTCTGAAAAGTGTGAAAAGAGCTAAGTCCCCTGGGCAGGATGGGATTTATCCTAAGATTTTCTGGGAAGCCAGGGAGGAGATTGCAGACCCTTAGGTTTTGATCTTTATGTCGTCATTGTCATGAGGATTAGTGCCAGAAGACTGGAGAATAGCAAATGTTGTCCCCTTGTTCAAGGAGGAGAGTAGAGACAACCCTGGGAATTATAGACCAGTGAGCCTTACTTTGATTCTGGGTGAAGTGTTGGAAAACGTTATAAAATATAGGATGTAAAATCATCTAGCTAGGAATAAGTTGGTTAGAGATAGTCAACACTTTTGTGATGGGTAGGTCGTGCCTCACAAACCGAATTGAGTTCTTTCAGATGGTGACCAAACAGGTGGATGAGGGTAAAGCGGTCAATGTGGTGTATATGGATTTCAGCAAGTTGTTTGATAAGGTTCGCAATGGGGGCTATTGCACAAAATAGAGAGGTATGGGATTGAGGATGATTCAGCAGTTTGGATCAGACGTTGGCTAGCTGAAAGAAGGGAGGGTGATGACTGATGGGAAATGCTCATCCTGGAGTTCAGTTACTAGTGATGTACCGCAAGGATCTGTTTTGGGGCCATTGAAATTTGTCATTTTTATAAGTGACCTAGAGGAGGGCATAAAAGGATGGATTCGTAAATTTGCAGATGACACTAAAGGTTGGTGGAGTTGTGAATAATGCTGAAGAATGTTGCAGGTTACAGAGACACAGACTGCACAGCTGGGCTGAGAGGTAGCAATAGAGTTTAATGTGGAAAAGTGAGAGATGATTCAACAGGAATACAAAGCACTGGGCTTATGGTAAGATTCTAGGTAGTGTGGACGAACAGAGAGATCATGGTGTCCATGTACATATATCCCCAAAAGTTGCAACCCAGGTTGATAGGGTTGTTAAGAAGGCATATGGTGTGTTAGCTTTTATTGGTAGAGGAATGGAATTTTAGAGCCACAAGATCATGCTGCAGCTGTACAAAACTCTGGTGCAGTCAAACTTGGGAGTGATGTGTATAGTTCTGGTCACTGCATTATAGGAAGACGTGCAAGCGTTGGAAAGAGTTCAGAGGAGATTTACTAGGATGATGTTGGGTGTGGAGGTAAAGTCTTATGAGGGATGGCTGTTTTATACAATCCGCAAACTTCTACATTGAATTGTTTAGGCAGTACAGTCAACTATAAACAACAATCAATGGTCCTAAAATCAAACCCTCAGGAGACCCATTTCAGGTTATTCAAAAATTATTTTCCGTTAACAAATTGATACTTGGCTAATGTGAAAGCAGTCAGGATAAGTATTTCAAAAGTCTGGGACAGCAAGAAAACAACAAAATGTTTCCTGTGCTTTAGCAATTGAAGAGGAAGTTTCAGGTCTGATTTAAATCTCAAATATTCGCGAGAAACAAATGCTGAATATTTTAAAATATCTTCTCCAAATGAAGCTTCCTAAATAAAACAGTTGAAATTATAGTGGCAATTTTGATAGAGACCAACATTCTTTGAATTTGTAATATGAAAGGGGCCAATGAAGTCTTAACAATAGTAAGAGAACTGAAACAGCTCAGCCTCAAGTTTAATATTCTCTAGAAAATCTTAAACCAAAATTGCACTCCTTTTTGTGAACACTCTGCATTAAAAACACAGCAGATATTATAATACAATACTCTCATCTGGCTAAAGCATGACCACTGACCCAACTGTTCCTTTTTAAACAGGCATTGTAGAATTTTAAACAAATCAGGGGTTCAAGGCACTCAATGTGTTTTAAGGTTACAAGTTTAATAATTTTAAGAAGTTCAATGTTGTACAATTTCAATGTAAAAACAAGATCTGCCCCATTACATAGTGCACAAAACACAGTGAATTGAGATCCTGATTCAGACAAGGCAAAACAGTTACTTAAAAGAGCTTTCTGAACCAGTATTTTCACAAACCAAAATTTTTAAACATCAAACACTCTCAGCAAAGCACAATCTACATTGAAACTTTCCTTTTTCAACCCAAGTATTAGAACAACCTTAACTTCAGCATTTGTTTTAAAAATGTTTTTTGCATCCTCGATGAAACTACACCTATAAAACGAGAAAGCCCTCGCAGCGGACCACATGGGGCCGCAGTCCAAGCCACTCTCTTCCCCCCAGAACAAAGACAAGCAGAGCCTCAAATTTCGCCACTAGGGGACTTTAACCCCTTTCTCACTGTACTCCTTCAGGAACGGCTTCCTGAAGAAGGGCTTATGCCCGAAACGTCGATTCTCCTGTTCCCTGGATGCTGCCTTACCTGCTGCGCTTTTCCAGCAACACATTTTCAGCTCCTCACAGGGGTTCAAACTCAATTAAACACAGAGAACCAGAATCCCAACCAAACAAAAACAACTCGAACCCTGATTAAACACAGATGGATGTTTGTTTGGGTGATTCCTGGGACTTGGGGGTTGACTTACCTAGAGCAGTAACACTTTATGCTTTTATTCACTATTCTAAACTGTAATGAGGGCTGATCTTATTAAAACATACAAGATCTGCAGGGGACTTGACAGGGTAGATGTTGAGATGATGTTTCCATGGCGGGGGGGGGGGGCCCTTGAACTAGAAGACATGGTTACAGAAAATGGACACATTAAAACTGAGATGTCAATAATTCTTTACCTCAGCGTTATGGAGAACAGATCATCTGACATATTTGAGGTGGCATGGAAGAGGAGTTGAGGCATGGGGTAAATCAGCCATAACCTTATTGAAAGATATGGCAGACTCAAGAAGCTAAACAGCCCATCACCACTTCTTGTTCTTATGTAACTGCATGCTCATTCTCAAAACAATAAATGAAAAAGATCATTATTGCCACTATCATTTCTTGCTCGTCCCTAACTGCTTGAGATGGTGATGAATCCACTGAAGTCTGAGTACCACCATAGTTGGGATGGACGGAGGTCCAGTGAAAGGAATGGCAAGAGAGTTCCAAATAAGGACAGTGTGTAATTAGGCACAGAACTTGCAGTTGGTGGCGAATAGTGCCATGGAATGACATATCCAGTGTCTGGTATCTCCAAAAACTAACTAGCTTGCTGCTGTTACTTACAAATAGAAATCAAAATTTTATAATAGGATTGTTTAGAGTCGTGATTTCAGCAAGGAGGCTCAAGAATGTAGGATTTGAAGCATGAAGGGAGAGAATATAAATTCAGAATAGCAAAATCATTATTTTAGGGGCAAGGTGGAAGCATTGGGTGAGAAGTTGAATTGCTAGGAAACAAAATATTCCTTTCACAAGCCATTAAAAGCTTCACATTTGATGAAGGCAGAGCAGTGGATGTGATCTATATGGACTTCAGTAAGGCATTTGACAAGGTTCTGCATGGTAGACTAATTAGCAAAGTTAGATCCCATGGAATGCAAGGAGAACTAGCCATTTGGCCCAAAAGTAGGAGACAGATGTTGGTGGTGGAGGGTTCCTTTTCAGACTGGAAGCCTGTGACTTGCTGTGTACCACAAAAATTGGTGCTGGGCCCACTACTTTTTGTCATTTATATAATGAAACTGGATGTGAACATAGGAGGTATAGTAAGTTTGCAGATGATACCAAAATTGGTGGTGCAGTAACAACCAAATTACAATACTGTACCTCTGAACATTTTGCTTAGACGTAGGCAGGAATGGGACGACATTAGGGAGTGCTGCTGAATAAAGAAACATTGGATGTTTATAGTTCCTTGAAGATGGAGTAGCAAGAAAAAGGATAGTGAAGGCAGCATTTGGTATGCTTGCCTTTATTGGTCAGTGCATGGAACATAGGAGTTGGGTGGTTATGTTGTGGCTCTACAGCACACTGGTTCGGCTACTTTTGGAATGCTGCGTTTAATTCTGGTCTCCCTTCTACAGGAAGGATGTTGCGAAACTCAAAGGTTCAGAAAAGATTTACAAGGACATTACCAGGGTTGGAGGATGAGAGCTATAGGGAGAGGCTGAATAGGCTGGGGCTATTTTCCCTGGAGGGTGGCTGAGGGGTGACCTTATAGAGGTTTATAAAATCATGAGGGACATGAATAGGGTGAATACCTAAGGTCTCTTCACCTTAGGGTAGAGGAGCCCAAAACTAGAGGTTTAGGGTGAGAGGGGAAAGATTTAAAAGGGAACTAAGAAGTAACTTTTTCACGCAGAGAGTGGTGCATGTGTGGAATGAGCTACCAGAGGAAATGGAGGAGGTTGGTACAGTTACAACATTTACAAGGCATCTGGATGGGTAACGTGAATAGGAAGGATTTATAGCGATATGAGCCAAACGCTGGTAAATGGGATTAGGTTAGGTTAGGATATCTGGTCAGCACGGACAATTTGGACCAAAAGGTCTGTTTCTACACTGCATCTCTCTATGACTCAATGTCATAAACATTATAGGATGCAGAGTGAATGTTCAGCAATCCAACAGGCAGTTGCTTTGAGCATCTGTGGTACAACTATTTAACTTATAGTCCCAAGTCCCTCAATGCTTTTTGGCTGGGGAATTGCTTTGCATAATCAGAGCTGGTTTCGCCACAGCAATTTCCAGTCCCTGACTCAATATGGACCGGTCTGTTGGGTTTGTCTGTTTTCAACGTAGTAGCAGTTGATTCACCTGTGTGGCCTGCTAAGCTAATTAGGAGGATACTTCATAGTCAACAACATGCTGTCAGTCTGCAGACACCAACTCAGATAAGCACAGATTTTTATACATCAAGTGGACAAATGAAACAGATGGGTTCTTCCACCTCAACCATTGCTTCTCAGTAACTATTATTGCAGAATGAAGCTTTTATTCCACACAATTGTTTCAATTTAAATTCCACAAGCTACTGTGCTGAGATTTGCACAAGTTCTCCCACAGCATTAAATGAAGCCTCTGGACCAGCCATATACATACTATGGCAAAGATTAGGTAAGAGAAGTCAAGAATTAAAAAAAATAAATTTGCCCTATTTTCCCAGTGCCTGTCTATTCACATGGCACACATCAGGATTGTGATGGAATACAGTCCAGTTGCCTCAAGAGGTGTAGTGCCAACAAATTTGACACTACCCAGGCCAAATCAGCCTGTTGACTGGCACTTCACCAAACACCTTGTTCACTTCCTGCACCAGAGTGGCAGCTAGAAACACCATCTGTAAGATATACTTTAGCAACTTACCATGGTTTGTTCAAAACCACCACCTGGGGAACAAAGGCTGCAAATTTCACCTCCAAGTTATTCACCATCTTGAAAATATACTATTAAAGGCACTGTTGCTGCGTCAAAACGCTACACAGAACTGCACTGGTGCAAGAATGCAGCCAATTGCCACTTTCCAAAGAACAATTCTGGTCTAGCCAGAGATATCTACAGAGTCCGAGTTACACAACATGGAAACAGTCCCTTTGGCCCAACTCATCCATGTCACCAAGATATTCTAAACTGATTTTGTCCCATTTACCAGCATAGGCTCATATCCTTCCAAACCCTTCCTATTCAGGTACCCATCCAGATGCTTTTTAAATGTCATAATGGTACCAGCCTCCACCACTTTCTTTAGCAGCTCATTCCATACACACACCACCCTCTACGTGAAAACATTGCTCCTTAGGTCCCTTTTATATCTTTGCCCTCTCACCTTCCACCTTTGCCCTTTAGTTTTGGACTCCCCACCCCAGGGAAAAGATCTTGTCTATTTACCCTATCCATGCCTCCATAATTTTATAAATCTCTATAAAGGTCACCCCCCGCCCCCAGTCTCCAATGCTCCAGAGAAAACCGTCCTAGCCTATTCAGTCTCTGTCCAACGCTAAAATCCTCCAACTGTGGCAACATCGTTGTAAATCTTTCATGAACCCTTTCAGTTTCACAACATCCTTCCATGGCAGAGAGACCAGAATTGAATGCAGTTTCTAAAAGTGACTTAACCAATGTCCTGTACAGCTGTAACATGGCATCTTAACTCCTACACAAAACACTGACGAACCAAGGTAAGCATGCCAAACTTCTTCTTCACCACCCTGTCTACCTGTGACTTCATCTTCAAGGAACTATGCACTTGCACCCTTAGGTTTCTTCATTTGGCAAACTGCCCCAGGACCATACCATTAAACGTACAAGTCCTGCCCAAATTTGCCTTACCAAAATGCAAACCTCAAATTTATCTAAATTAATGTTCATCTGTTACTCCTCAGCCCACTGGACCATCTGATCAAGGTCTTATTGTACTGAGATAACCTTCTTCATTGTCCACTACACCACCAATAGTGGTGTCATCTGCAAACTTATTAATCATGTGTCCTATTTGACAAAATCTTGTGAAACGATTTAAAACAATCCACTGATATTGTAATACCTACCTCTTGAAGCCACTTGAATCATTCAGGCTTAGTACCTAGTGGGCAACTTTAGAAAGTTAAGAATCATACTGTGATGGGACCACATTCATATGTAGGTCAGATTGGGTAAGGGTAGATTTTATTTTGTTAAATTACTTAAAGTATATTAGTTGGATGCTTTCAGTGGTTACTTTTACAAACTCGAGGTTAAGTGAAACACATCTCAAGCTCTGCAATGATGGCAACATTTAAACACATTCTCAAAATAAATCCTGCAACCAATACATTTGTGTATCATCCCTATGCTAATTTTGTTATGTTAATGGCCAAATTAAAATTTGTAGATCAATTATTATAACCAATACTTATGAACCTTATGTTACCAGATTTCCTGAAAGTCATAACAGTTACAATGCCTAACCATGTAAAACAATGCAGTACAGTAAAGACACCCCATAGTCCCACAGGGATGCGCACTCATGAGAAAGAGATGACTGATCCTGACTTAACGCCCACACCTCAAGAAGCTTGGCACAATCTAGGACAGAGCAACCTGACTGATTGACACATCATTTGCAATATCCACTCCCTCCACAACTGATGCTCAGTAGCAACATATTAAATATGATGGCAGAGTAGGATGCTCCAGCCTGAGCTCATCCATTCCTTTTCTATTTAGTCCCTCTAGTTTTTCCCCTCCCTTGTCTTTTTGCTAGTCTGTCAGCTAGTCAGTCTGGAGTGAATTGGGGATGGTAGCCAGCTGGCCCAGAGCAAAGATGGCTACTGGTTGGGAATGGGTGGAGCGTGATCAGACCACGTGTAAGCCCCTATAGAAAGACTGTACTGTATCTTTTTAGCTTTATTTCTTATTTCCTAACTTATACAGTATTGGGTATAACTATAGTGTATCTTTTTTTTGTACCCAAGATTTGTACTGAGGCACTTTGCACCCATGTTGGCGACATTGTACACATTCCACTGTACTCCTGATTTTTTTGTAACAGGAATACGTGACAATAAACCTAATAATTCTAATTCAGCAATGTGTACTATCTAGAAGATGCAATGCAGAATTTCAAAGATCCCTAGACAGCACCTTTCAAACCCAGAACTTCTTACATCTAGAAGGACAAGGACAGCAGGTAAATGAGGAGACCACCATCTGCAAATTTGCCTCCAGGCCACTCACCATTCTGACTTGGAAATATAATCGCTGTTTCTTCAATGTCACTCGTTCAAAATCCTGAAATTCCCGTCCCAAGGCCATTGTATATCTATCTACACCACATGGACTGCAGCAGTTCAATACCACCTTCAAGGGCAATTGGGAACTGGCAATGACCAGCCAGCGACAAGTGAATAGACACAGCAAACTTGGCTGGCGTGAGAACTGAACCTGTGCTGTTGACATCACTATCACAAAGCAGCTGACTAACCCCTGGAACAGTATGTATATACAATAAAGGGTTAAGGAATAGAAAATAGAAAATAAAATAGCACTGTTTTGATAAAGAATAAAACTTGTTTTTCTATGTAGACTGATAGGTGTATAAAAACAGCAATTGAGTACTTTGGTTAATGTTCCTTACAAATAATGGTGAACTGCTGCTGCTTGCCCATTCACAATTCTGACACATTCACGATTATTTTTGTTTATTTCCTAGATAGATTCAAATTTGACAGTATAGATGAAAAATAACAGAGGACATTTAGAAAACTAGAAACACAAGTCAGGCAATATTTTTGGAGGAAGAAGTCAATTTAGTTGATATTTCATTCAGTTAATAGACTTAATGAGAGATTTAAGTGTGCTAACCTATAGATCATTAAATAATCAGATCAACTGTCAGGAAATTTGAGTATCTAAGTGAGAGAAGCAACTTTTGAACCCCAGTAGTTTGCACATAATAAACTATTGGTCACTTTTAACACCACAACAGATTTCAGGATAAGCTAGATCACCAGTTAGCATTAGCGATCCTCCGAGGTAGGAGTTGGTCACTATTGAGAAAGGACAACCTGGGCCATTAATTGAAACATTTAAAAATTGGTCAAAAGGATAGAGCTCGAAGGAATATCAAAATAAAAAGATCAAATAAAAAATATTCCAAGATCAGAGTCTAGGCAGCAAATGGTACAGCTGTCAAAGCTGGAATGATGAAATGTGAGTGAGAATTCTTACACTAATTGCCAGGTTAAGCTATGTTGATTTCCCAGTAAGCACAGAGGAGATGCATGAATCTGGCTTGGAGGAGTCAGACAAGCTGCATGCAGACTCAAAAAACAATAACTTGGAAACCGATATCATCAGCGTGACAAGCTTCAGTTAGTTATTAAATATGTTCACAGCCTTGATTCTATTAATTTTTATACGTAAACACGTTTTAGCAAAGTACAACAGTAGCATTAAAGTCAATGCTGCTGACTGAACTGCACAACACAATTCAGTTTTATAGAGCTACAAACTGCAAGTTCCAGTCATAATCTCTTTCAATGAGAAACAGTGCATTCAGATTAACGTGCATAAATATACAAACATTCTCTGAACTGTTCCAAACATTTTCCACATTTTGTTCCATTTCCTCTATCAACCGATATTCACAATGGCAATAGTGCAAATCTCCCTATTGCTCCCGAGAGGGGCAGGTATAGAAACAAAGAACAAAACAGTTTACTAAACCAAGGGATAATAAACCACAAGCATGATTTTTAACGGATTTTAACACAAACAGCGTAATTCTGGCACCTGATTGAGGGAGGTATACCGCAAGCCAAGATTTCCCGAACATGATCAGCACCAAAACAGGAAATGAGGAACCAAGTATAACAATACATTTTTGGGAATAAAAGGAAGAACACATTACTTGTCAGTTAGAACAGACTGTTCACACATACTAACAAAAGGATGAGGCAACCATGGCTCAAGTCAGGGACAGCAGAAAAGCAAAATAAAAAAGGATAAAATGTGAAGATTAGTGGGAAGCCAGATGATTGGGAAGCCTTTAAAAACCAGAGGACTATAAAAAGTAAGAGAGTGAGATGATGAAATATGAGGGTAAGCTTGCTAGTAAAATTAAAGACTGCAAGGAGTTATTTTAGATATATAAAAGAGACGCAAGAGTGGACATTGGACTGCTGGAAAATGAGGCTGTAGTAATGGGCGGGGCGGGGGGGAAAAAGAGGAGAGGTGAGACAAAGACGAGATTTCAGAAGTAGATGATCTCAATAGGTACTTTGCATCAGTCTTCATGGTGGATGACAACCAGCAGCATACCAGAGCTTCAAGAGAGTAAAAGGGCAGATGTAAGAGTGACAACCATCACTAAGATGATGGGGGAAGCAGAAAGGCCTGAAGATGGCTTAATTATCTCAACCAGATGGACTACACTCCAGGATTTTGAAGGAGATTGCAGAGAAGATTGTATAGACATTGGTAGTGATCTTTCAGGAATTACTGGAATCAGCAACATCATGGTGGCTCAGTGATTAGCACTGCTGCCTCAGCACCAGGGACCTGGGTTTGATTGCACCCTCGAGCAAATGTCTGTGGATTTTGCACATTCTCCCAATATCTGCATGGGTTTCCTCTAGGTGCTCTGGCTTCCTCCTACAGTCTAAATATGCGCAAGTTAGGTGCATTAGCCATGTTAAACATGGCCTGGTTCCACATGGTAGGGATACCATGATCCTAAAGGGGTCCCAAAGAGTGGAAAATGGCTCATGTAACACCTCTGATTAAAATACAGGGAGGCAGAACATGGAAATTACAGGTCAGTTAAGTTGACCTCAGTCGTTGGCAAGATGGGTCCATTATTAATAGGATGAGCATGCGGAGAATTTTAAGTGCCTGGCAAAATAAGGCCGAGTCATCAAGAGGAGCTCCGTCTGACAAATCTGAGCAAGTTGGACAAAGGAGAGCTACTGGTCATCAATCTACTTGGATTTTCTGAAGGTCTTTGCTGCATCTGAGGTTGCTAAATAAGGCAAGAGTCCATTGTTAGGGGCAAGGCACTTGCACTGATAGATGATTAGCTGATTGGCACAAGACAGTTGGAATAAAGGGGTCTTATTCAGGATGGCAGCCAGGGACTAGTACAGTTATGCAGTGGTTAGTGTTGGGACCACAACTGTTCATGTTATACATTAATGATCTGGATGAAGGAATTAAGGGCATTGCTGCAGATGACACAAAAAAGGATAGGTGGATGTACAGGGAGGTTGCAGAAGGACATGTATAGGCTAGGGAAATATTATGGGAAAGTGAGGTTATGCACATTAGTAAGAAATGTCTCAGAGCGAAGTGATGACCCTTTAAAATGGAAATGAGGAGAACTGCTTCACAGAGGGCGGTGTCTCTGCAGAACTCATTACCATGGAAGGCTGTAGAGGCCATGTCATGGATTATCTTAAAAGAAACGCTAGACAGTGTCTTGATTAGTAAAAGGGATCAAAGGTAATGCGGAGAAGGCAAAAGAATGGGGTTGAGAATTGTATTAAACACAACTGAATGGCAAAGCAGACTCGATGGAGCAAATGCCCAATTCTAATCCGACATCTTGTAGATGTTGAACTCTTATCAGAGCACTTCATCACGATGTTGAGACTTCATTGCATATAACCTATGCCTCTATTGACTGCAGTATTATTCCCATTAAACAATGCATTAAAAGGCAGCTACTTGAAATGATGTCATTTGCCAGATTCCCATGAGAGAAAGGCTCTTAATGATTGTCTCCAGTGGAAGAAGCCAGTTTGCTAAATGAAGATACATATAAATACTTCATCTTCCAAATGGAAGAGTAGACAAGGATAATAGCAATGTGTCCAAAAAGAAAAAAAATTCAAAGTCAATAAATTATACAAATTTACCAAGGGTGGGTTGCTATTCCTCAAAAGCAATGAAACAGAAAGCTCATCTTGATAATTTAAAAACATCCAACCATTGCTCCAAATCAAACCTCTGCCCAGACATGGACAATCAAAAGGCTAAAGAGCAACCACAAATGCCCTCAACCTCAAATTCACATTTGACAAATATATGGCAACAGAGAGTCAAACAACTAGTATTTATACAGCACATTTGGCATTGAAAAACACCCAGGTTCCTTTCTAAAATGGTTATCAATGGGTACTGAAGGGAAACCCTTCAGTGACTGAAGTCATTCTAGAACACAGAACAAAGAACAATACAGCGCAGAACTGGCCCTTCGGCCCTTGGTGTTGCGCTGACCTGTGAACTATTCTCAGCTCGTCCCCCTACACTATCCCAAAATCATCCATGTTTGTTTAAATCTCCCTAATGTGGCTGAGTTGACTACATTGGCAGGCAGGGCATTCCACACCCTTACCACTCTGCATAAAACCTGCCTCTGACATCTGTCTTAAACCTATCACCCTTCAATTTGTAGTTATGCCCCCTCGTACAAGCTGACATCATCATCCTAGGAAAAAGATTTTCATGGTCTACCCTATCTAATCCTCTGATCATCTTGTATGTCTCTATCAAATCCCCTCTTCGCCGCCTTCTTTCCAATGAGAACAGACCCAAGTATCTCAGCCTTTCCTCAGAAGACCTTCCCTCCAGACCAGGCAACATCCTGGTAAATCTCCTCTGCACCTTTTCCAATACTTCCACATCCTTCCTGAAATATGGGGACCAGAACTGTACACAATATTCCAAGTGTGACCGCACCAGTGTTTTGTATAGTTGCAGCATGATATTGCGGCTCTGGAACTCAATCTCTCTATGAATGAAACCTAACACACTGTATACCTTCTTAATAGCACTATCCACCTGGGTAGCAACTTTCAGGGATTTCAACTTTCTGACCAAGATAGATATTTATGCATTACCAGAGAGCAATTATAGAAGTACGAAGACATTACTTCAGAAAAATATCTTCAATTGCTCTATCAATGATCTTTTTTACAGCAGCAAGAGAAGGCACACGTGGAATATTTGATAGTTTGGCTCCATTTACAATTCTTGATATATAGAGTGGACCAGTATGGTGTACAATAGCTTAGGACTTCATGCTGCCTTTAATGTAGTAAAACATCCCAAGTTGAAAAAGGTGTTGCTGGAAAAGCGCAGCAGGTCAGGCAGCATCCAAGGAGCAGAAGAATCGACGTTTCGGGCATAAGCCGTTCTTCAGGAAACGTCGATTCTCCTGCTCCTTGGATGCTGCCTGATCTGCTGCGCTTTTCCAGCAACACATTTTTCAGCTCTGATCTCCAGCATCTGCAGTCCTCACTTTCTCCTAAAACATCCCAAGGCAAATCACAGATGCAAACAAACAAACAAAATTTGGAACCACGTTTTAAAAGAAGAGATGGATTATCAAAGGCTTAGCCCAGGGGGGAGTCAGCCATTCAGTCCAAGCCCCCATTCAAATGGATCACAACAGATTTGTTTTCCTCAATGCCACTTTCATCAATGTTGTTATTCTCCAGAAATCTATTGCTTTGTGTCTTGAACATCCCCTTGGGTTAGAAAATTCCTAAGACTAATTATGCTTCAAATCTTAGTGAACTATCCCTTATGCTGATATTTACCATCTGGTTTTAGACTTAGCAGACAGGTGAAACCTCTTAACTGCCGATAACCATCTCCCACCCACCCAGTTACATTCTGCAAGAGTTTACTGTAAAGTCCCATTTTCCAGATCCCAAGTATCCAGAATTTCCCTTTGAATCTGAAGATACTGCTTACGTGAGAACGTTAGATTCTTGGCATCTGGATATCAGGAGTTTTACTGATAGTTACTATCGGTTCATACACTTAAAGAAAGAAATACTGGTATTGTTGAGCATGCCTGACTGCTCATTTTAAGACACACTTTCATCTTGTAGCAGTGACAAGTTGAGTTCTCCCAAATGGCACCAGTATTTCTCATGGGACCAGCAGATTCAGCTAACTGACATCCTCCACTCCCTGTGCATATCGGATACTCGGAAGATTACTGTAAGTTTTAATGACAGTGTCTCTTGTTCTTTCAGACTCTTGACAAGAGATCCAGTATCCTCAAAAAATGATCCTACCATTGCAGGAATGAATCTGGCAAACCTCCATTGTGCTCCCTTCACAGGAGGCAGTTTACATTAACCTGCCTAGGTATGCCATGACACTCCTCTGGAGGCTATATGGCCCAGTGATATAGACATTACCCAGAGCCCCCTATGGAAAGTATATCCTTCCTTAGATGAAGAAGATAAAACTGTCTACAATATCTCAGGTGAGCTCTCACCAAGGCTCTGAGGAGAAAGTGAGGTCTGCAGATGCTGGAGATCAAAGTTGAAACTTTATTGCTGGAACAGCACAGCAGGTCAGGCAGCATCCAGGGAACAGGAGATTCGACGTTTCGGGCACAGGCCCTTCTTCATGAATGATTCCTGAAGAAGGGCCTGTGCCCGAAACGTCGAATCTCCTGTTCCCTGGATGCTGCCTGACCTGCTGTGCTGTTTCAGCAATAAAGTTTCAACTCACCAAGGCTCTATACAATTACTGCAAGTCATCTTTACGTTTATACTCAAATCCCCTTCAATGAAGACCGAAACATGAGTATCCAATTGATTACTACATCAGCATTCCAACTTTTTTGACTCATTGACAAGGACAGCAAGATCCCTTTGGACAACCACATTTCCCAGCCTTTCACTTTAAAAAAGCATTCTGCATCTGTTTTTGTTTTAAAGAAATGAAAATGTTCACTACTGTAGCCAATGCACTCATCCTACCCAAGTTCCTTTGGAGCCTCAACTCAGGTTCCCACCAAAATTTGGGTGTCAAAAAACTTGGAAATATTACAAACTGGTCCCCATATCCAAACTATTCATATGGATTACAAACAGTTGTGAACCTAGCACTAATCCATGGTACCCCAAACAGTAATAGCCTGCCGTCCTGAAAACAGGCCCATTTGTTCCTACACAGAGATAGGCAATAATAATACATTGGTTTTAATTTGCTTTTAATGTGCTGAATACAAACTTACAACTGATGCAACAACCCTCAGCCAACAGTATTAAAGTTATTAATCCACTTATCCACATAGGGAAACAATCACATTTCTTCCACATCAATACTAACAATTCCCCATTTCTATTTTACATAAAATGCCCAATTATTAATAGTTACTTCTTCCGGAATTATTTTCAAACCAAGAAAATAAGACACCCGCAGAAGGTAGAGTTTATGCCTCCAATTTCTCCCTTTATATGATACTTGACATATCAACTCACTGCCAATTAAGCAAGTTGCTGTCCAACAACCAGCATTCTATATCCTTCGTATGAGTGCTTTAGAATCTGTTCAGTCATTAATATTTAACACTTTCTAGGATAAAAATGGGTATAGTGCCAATCAAGCAGGCTGCTTTGTCCTTTAGTCTGCCACCAGACATATTGCACTTCCTTTCCTTTTGGCCTTCTGCAAGGGCCGTTCCTCTAAGACACCAGGTTCCCTCCCAATAGCCCCCCCGGCCCATCCCCCACAGCACATTCCCCAGAAAATCGAAGGTGTAACAATTGCCAGTTTCCTTTCTCCCTATTCTGTGTCCAAGGACCAAACACACATCCTAGGTGAAGCAGCCCTTTACTTGAACTCACTCAATCTAGTCTATGCATTTGATGCTCAAAATATGGTCTCCTCTAGATTGGGGAAACAAAGCGTAGACCAGGCAATGGCTTCGCAGAACACCTACATTCTGTCTGTTAAAAAAAAAAAGACCCTGAGCTTCCAGTTTCAGGTTTGCTGCAGTGCTCCAGTGAAGCTTGGTGCTATTTTGAAGAATAGTACCTTATTTTCACTTGGGAATCTTACAGCCTTCTGGACTCAATGTGGAGTTCAACAATATAAGACTTGAGGTACCCTTTCTCACGCCCTTCCCTCCCCACCCCACACACCAGGTCTGTTGCTTACTCACACCTACTGCTTATCCTGTACCCAAACTCCACTCAACGTTCTGCGTAAAAACCATCCTTCCAGCTACCGTCAGTTCTGAAATGTGACTGGCCCTGAAACATTAACTCCGATTTCTCTTACCAAGCACGACCAAACCTGCTGAGCATTTCCAATCAATTTGTTTCTGTGATCCTTGTTAGTGTCAAGCTTCTGGAGTGTTGGAATGTTCATCCAATTATTATACTTCTGACTATTGCCTTGTAGATGGGGAATAGGCTCTGGGGAGTCAGGTGCTCGAGTTATTTGCTGCAATATTCCTAGACTTTGATCTGCTCATGTAGTCAGTATTTAAATGGCTAGTCCAGTTGAGTTTCTGTTGATAGCAATTTCTGCAATCAAACATCCCCACTTTGGGCATTATGATGGAGGGAATGTCATTGATGAAGCAGCTGAAGGTGGCTGGGCCAAGGCCACTACCCTGAATAATTGGGGTGCAGTGTTAGCATCCCTACCTCTGAGTTCAGAGGCCTAAGCTCAAGTCCTATCTGTTCCAGAGATGGAATATCATCTAATCAACATGTTCAGAGATGTTATTCAAAACTCCTAAGGAACTCCTGCAGAGATGTCCTGGTACTGATATGACTCTCCTCCGATGAGAACCTTACTCCTTTGGACCAGGTATGACTCTAAGTAGAAAAGTTTTCCCCTTGATCCCCTCTAACACCTGTTTTGCCAGGACTCCTTAATGCCAGTGTCACATCACAAATGTGGCTTTTGTGTCAACTCTGTTGCACATGACATGAAACAACCAAATAATGGGTTTAAACATGGCTAATAACATACCAGGGACAGGAGCTCAAAAATCAAGGTTCACACAGCAGTGCAGTACTGATGGAGGGCTGCACTGGTATTGTCATATTTCAGATATGTTAAATGGAGGCATTCTCAGATAAATGCAAATGATCCAATGTCATTGGTGTTTAGACATGCAGAGGTCTTATCCCTAGTGCCCTGGCCAATAATTCTCTCTCAATCAACATCACAAAAACAGGCTAACTGGTTATTATCATACTGCTATATATGGAAACTTGGCACAGGCAAACTAACCAGCATATTTCATACAACGGTGGGCACATATTAAAAGTATGTGATTGACTGTAAAGCATCCTGAGCTGAAAATGTGTTGCTGGAAAAGCGCAGCAGGTCAGGCAGCATCCAGGGAACAGGAGAATCGACGTTTCGGGCATAAGCCCTTCTTCAGCTTATGCCCGAAACGTCGATTCTCCTGTTCCCTGGATGCTGCCTGACCTGCTGCGCTTTTCCAGCAACACATTTTCAGCTCTGATCTCCAGCATCTGCAGACCCCACTTTCTCCTGTAAAGCATCCTGAGACATATGATCATGAAAGGCACTATATCAACACTAACAAGTTTTTAAAAATTAAATCAAAACATGAAACTTCAATTTATATGTAGATGGAGCTCCTAGTAAGGGAGTTAATCACATTGTAAAATGTATCTGAATGAGACCTCCCAAATTAGAAGAACTTTTAATTTCTCTGACAAACAACATTTTCCACATTCAATGGCATAAGAGTTTCTATTGAATTGGAAACTTTGAACCTTGTTACAAACTTAAGCTGCAAATTTTCTTGTTACACATCGATCCATTTGGCTAGTTCTATTCACAAGTGGAATGAGTGGGAATGCAATAACCTATGAGGAAATACATGGTCAGTGTTGCAATGGACTACTAATTACAAAATGACTTTATTTATTGCTGTTTATAAATACAAGATGTATAAGCTTTTTTCTTTTAAGAAACAACAATTGAAATGACAAATCTATGTTTGAAAGAACAAAACATGGTGAATTGCATCACTGTTTTATTTCAGGTTTTCAGGACCTGCAGTGCTTCTGTGCTGTGACTCTATACACATTGAATCGTGATGGTTTAGCAAGATCAAGATTCTGGAGTACTGGAATTAGGGACAACAGTAGGTTATAATGAGTTTTATATATTGAGGCACCAATGATTCAATGCAGACATGCAAATTGTTAGCTATACCTATCAGTCCCATGTGGGTTGAAGACACTGCATGTAGTTCACACGGTTGATAAATGTAGAGATACACTAAGAAAGTGAAAATAATTGCTTGACACATTGACTTGTCAGGATACAGGAAATCAGGTAATTTCTGAGTCACTCGCCCATTATTAAGCAAAATATGAATGTTGAATACAAGTAAAAGACTAACCCTTGTTAGTCAGAGGTTAGCAATAAAAAAAAAAGTACACACCAAATGTAGGGAATGATTCCAAGCTAAAATGTAAAATTGTGCTCTCGACGTCTGATACTTTGCAGTCAAAGTTTGGGGTCACAGATTTTCTTCTGATGTTGAGGATAAACCCACTGGCGTATGACCCCTTGTTATTTTACAAATTAGTGTGTTTCTTATCAAATCACTGCAAACAGAAGCAGGTTACACAGCCTTACTGATCAAAATTTTATGAATAGTCAACATTTTCAAATTCAAAAGAGACTCAGTGGAATTTATATTTACACTCCTACTTGGCAGGGGATATTTTCATGATCACTGTATCCTTGGCATAACTTCTATTACTCATTGATACAGAAAACGTACACAATCTTTTGGATGCTTGCTTCGCTGTTTATCTGAACCATTTTCAGAGCAATAGTGCGGCCAGAGAAAGGACTTAAAATAACAAAAACCTGGTACTATTTATTTTTAAAAAGATGCAGAGTAGGAGATTTAAACCTGAGTGAATCTCACTTGAAGAATACAGACAACTCAAAGAATGTTCAAACACTTGAAAGTGCGGCTGTTGAGAATCTAAAATATTAACCTTGTTCGTGCATATAACGAAAAAGAGCGGAATAAAAGAAACCTGAAAAGGGAGCACGGAAAGAGAAAGCAAGGGTGGGGGAAAGAGGAGAGTCAAGGAAACAAAGAGCGAAGGCATGGTAGGCGGAGAAAAGACAAAACAAGATGGGGAAGAGGGAGAAATGCAGTGAGGGCGATGATAATGTTGGACAGCAAATAAAAGAAACGTTGAATGGAAACAGGAAACGTTGGATAGAATGGGATACAGAGTGAAGCACAAAGATGAAGAGAAGTGCAAGAACTGGCCTAGGGAGCTCGAGTTGCTCTTTTACTCACCTTGCCTGCCCACGATCTCGGCGACATGCTCGGAGCTGGGCACCGGCACACACTCGGTCATGTTGACACTCTTTTTTCGGGGTTGTTGCTGTTGCTGCAGCTGGATCTGCTCGGCCTCGAACAGAGCCAGGACTGAAGAAACCAGGGGCAGACCACCACCTCCACCTCCCACCGCTACGGCGGCGGCGCCAGGAGCGGTGGTCGGGCAGGGACACGGGGCCGGCACTGCACCTTGCTGACTCCCGCTCACCGGGCCCTGGAGGAGGAGCGGTGGCCCGGGCACGGCCAGCGGCTCGAGCCCGGGCCCAGGCCCAGGCCCGGCGGTGGGGGAAGGTGGAGGAGGCGAGGAAGAAGCGTCTGATTCCAGGTTCCGGAGGTGCTGAGCCAGGGACACCGGCGGTGCAGGAGGAGGAGGAGGAGGCGGCGGTGGCGGTAACGACAGCGGGGGCTCCTCCAGGCCGAAGACGGTGAGCTGCTCCATGGCGATGTGGAGAGGCCCAGACTCGCCGTCGTCCCGCTCCATGTCTGTAAACACTGTACTACTCGGCATTGTTATAACGTTAACAGGGCAAGACTAACATTAAATATTTGTTCCTCATTAAATAATAAAGATTTTTGATTTTTTTTTACGCCTTTTTAAAAAAAATAATTTTCTTTCTACAAAAGCGCCAGCGCCCTGGATTTTTTTTAATATTTCTTTTGTTCTTTCACTCCATCGTCGAGAAGAGCGAGGCCGCGCCCATTATTGCCGGGCGGCCGCTTCCGATTGGCTCGGCCCTGTCGGAAACCCGCCCCTCGCGGCCCGCGTCCGCGTCCCGGTTGGCTACGCCCGGGCAAAGTCTGGCCCGCCCCTTCCCTTCTGTCCAGTCAGGTTAGCCTCTGCCCGCGCCCATCCCGATTGACCTGCGGTCTGTGCAGGCCCATTGGCCGGACGAACCGACATTTATAAATCGGTGCCGTCCCTACCAGTCCCACGTGATCACTTCCCCCACCCCTCTTTCAACAATTGGCTGGGTGAGCTGTCGCTTCATCATGGACCCCGCCCCCGCGATGCCACGTGGTCACGCAGGCTGCAGAATCGATTGGCTGAGCGAACCGTCGCTCAGTCGTTGACCGCGCCTCCTCCCCACGTGTCCTCGCTGTCTGTCACGCCCCCTCAGAGTGGGTGTCCGCTGATGCGGTGGCGTGGTGTCCTTTTGTTCCCTTTCAAGTTAAAGAGCGCGGTTTTAACAGCGGCTTCTGACATTTGTAAGTTAACGTTAGGGCCGCAAGGAGGTAAAGCACCTGGGGTCGCCCTATCCTGCTCGGCTGCTGATATCGTGCCTTACGGCGACATGTGACCGCGAGCCCCGATCCCTCCCACCAGCTGTGGGAGCTTGGAAATAAAGGAGGTGGTTCATATCCAACTCGTTGCAGGACGTCTTTACCAATGCATCTGGTTTAAAATTGCTAGTGCATGCTCTAAGTTTCATCCTTGTACTCCACAATGTGTTAAAGATGTAAGACACACGCAAATTCTGCTTTGGAATGACAATTGGTGGTCAATGCCAATTTGCCTCCAGTGAATGTTTAAAGCTCTACAATGTTGGATTCAGTGCAATGAATTATCTGAGATGTATTTTGTATCTGTGTTTTATTTTAAACAGTAAGTTGCATTGATGTGGAAACAAAATACTGCCATGTTAGAATTTGAGCATTATAAGAAATATGCAGTAAGAACATGCATAAGAACGTAAGAAATAGGAGCGGAAGCAGGCTATCTGCTGCCCCCCCCCCAAAGCCTGCTCTGCCACTAAATAAGATCATGGCTGATCTTTTTTGTGGCCTCAGTTCCACTTACCTGCCCTTTCACTATAACCCTTAATTCCATTACTATTCAAAAAATTAGCTTAGCTTTAAAAACATTCAATGAGAGAGCCTCAATTACATCACTGAGCATGGGATTCGACAGATTCACAACCCTGTGGGTGAAGAAGTTCCTTCTCAATTTGATCGGACATCTACTCCCCCCTAACTATGAGGCAGTGCCCTCTTGTTCTAGTTTCATTCACCAGTGGAGATGGCCTTCAATCCTCTCTACTTCTATTCTATCTATTTCCTTCATAATTTTATATGTTTCTATAAGTTCACTCCCCACCCTGCCCCATTCTTCTGCATTTTAATGAATATATTCCTGGTCTACTCAGTCTCTCCTCAAGCGAATTTCCTCAATTCCAGAATCAACCTAGTGAAGCTGCTGTGCACTGCCTCTGGTGCCAGTATATCCTTAGGTAAGAAGACCAAAACTGCATGCAATACGACTGGTGTGGCCTCACCATCACCTGTATAGCTGTAATACAACCTCCATGCTTTTAAATTCAATCCCTTTAGCAATGAAGGACAAAATTCCATTTGCCTTCTTAATTACCTGTTGTACCTGCAGACCAACCTTCTGTGATTGATGCACAAGGATACCCAGGTCCCTCTCGCAACTTTTTACCATTCAAATAATAGTTCTTTTTACTGTTCTTCCCACCAAAATGGATAACTTCACACTTATTAGCATTGTACTCCATCTGCCAGACCTTTGCCCACTCACTTAAACTATCTATGTCCCTCTGCAGACCTTGTTCTACCAGTCATCTGCAAACTATGATACACTACACGTGGTCCCCAACTCCAAATCATCTATGTAAATTGTGAATAATTGTAGTCCCAACATTGATCACTGCTTGCCAACCAGAAAAACACTCATTTATCCCCACTCTTTGCTTTCTGTTAACCAACTCTACCCATGCTAATACATTACCTGTAACACCATCCATCTTTATGCAACAGCCTTTTGTGCGGCACCTTGTTGAATGCCTTTTGGAAATCTAGATACACCACATCTACTGGGTCCTCGTCCACGGTGCTCATAACATTTTCATAGAATTTCAGTAGAGTAGTTAAGCATGACCTGCCTTTCATGAACCCACGCTGCATCTGCCCAACAGGATCATTTCTATCTAAATGTCTTGCTATTTCTTCCTTGATAATAGATTCAAGCATTTTCCCCACTACAGAAGTTAAGCTAACTGGTCTATAATTCCCCATGATTTGTCTGTCTCCTTTTTTAAACAGTGACATCACATTTGCTGTTTTGTAATCAACCTTATAGAGGTTTATAAAATCATGAGGGGCATGGGTAAGATAAGTAGACAAGGTCTTTTCCCTGGATTGGGGGGAGTCAAGAACTAGAGGGCATAGGTTTAGGGTGAGAGGTGAAAAATTTAAAAGGGACATGATGGGCAACTTTTTCACAAAGAGGGTGGTGTGTGTATGGAATGAGCTACCAGAGGAAGTGGTGGAGGTTGGTACAATTACAACATTTAAAAGGCATCTGGATGGGTGTATGAATAGGAAAGGTTGAAAGGGATATGGATTGTGATTGTGGTGCTGTAAAAGCACAACCAGTCAGGTAGCATCTGAGGAGCAGGAGAATCGACATTTTGAGCATAAGCTCTTCATCAGGAAAGCTTATGCTCAAAACGTCAATTCTCCTGCTCCTCAGTTGCTACCTGACTGGCTGTGCTTTTACAGCACTACAATCTCGACTCTGATCTCCAGCATCTGCAGCCCTCACTTTCTCCTTAAGAGGGATATGGGCCAAGTGCTAGCAAATGGGACAAGATTAGGTTCGGTCGGCATGAACGAGTTGGACCAGAGTCTGTTTCCGTGCTGGACATCTCGATGATTCTCTGTTGGAACTGCTCCAGAGTCCATTGAATTCTGGAAAATTACCACAAGTGCACTTGCTATCCGAGTAGTCTAATACCCTTGGATATTTAACTCCCAGTCATGACCAATCAGCAACCATGTCTGCATAACGGCTACTAAATTATACTCATTCGTGCTGACTTATGCCGTTAACCTTGTTTCGATTGCTGCAAGCATTCAGGTAAAGTGTCTTTATGCTAGTTTAGTACCCTCGGATCCATTCCATCAGGGCCAGGAGGCTTGTCTACCTTTAGCTCCATTTAGTTGCTCAACTCTACCTCTTTCGTGATAATGATTGTTTCCAGGTCCTCACCTACCTTCGACTCCTTGTCAATTACTGGCATGTTATTCGTGTCCTCTACTGTGAAGACTGACACAAAATACCTGTTCAATGCCTCAGTCATTTCCTCATAACCTATTACTAAATCCCCCTGATCATCCTGTAAAGGACCAATGTTTACCTTAGTCACTCTTTTTTTATATATTCATAGAAATGTTTGCTATCTGTCTTTATATTCTGAGCTAGCTTACTCTCAAAATTTGTCTTACTTTTCATTATAGCATTTTTTTTTTGTGGCTTTCTGTTGACCTTTAAAGTTTTCCCAAACTTTGCCATTTGGTATGCCACTTCTCTTTTAATTTGAGCTTCCCTTATTTCCTTAGACACCCATAGCAGGTTACCTCATTTCATACAGTCCTTCGTTTTCACTGGTACAGAGGAACCTTGATTATCCCAATATCAATTATCCGAATATCGGATTATTGGAAGGAGATCTCGAGGTCCCGATTAAAAACAAACTCGGCTCACTGAAATGCTGCCGAGATAAAGGATATGGAGGATGTAGACTGTAGGGAAATAGATGGTGCCATCTTGCAAAATGTCCATATTATAGAGGAGCAAGTGCTGGATGTCTTGAAACGGGTAAAGATGGATAAATCCCCAAGACCTAATCAGGTGTACCCGAGAACTCTGTGGGAAGCTGGAGAAGTGATTGCTGGGCCTCTTGCTGAGATATTTGTATCATCGATAGTCACAGATGAGGTGCCAGAAGACTGGAGGTTGGCAAACGTGGTGCCACTGTTTAAGAAGGGCGGCAAGGACAAGCCAGGAAACTATAGACCAGTGAGCCTGACCTCGGTGGTGGGCAAGTTGTTGGAGGGAATCCTGAGGGGCAGGATGTACATGTATTTGGAAAGGCAAGGACTGATTAGGGATAGTCAACATGGCTTTGTGCATGGGAAACCATGTCTCACAAACTTGATTGAGTTTTTTGAAGAAGTAACAAAGA
>NC_057710.1:34960028-34965361 GCF_004010195.1 Chiloscyllium plagiosum
GTGTGTGTGTGAGGGAGCATTACAAGGGAATTTGAGTTTCAATTAGTATGGTTTTATTACAGTTTCACCAGTTCATACATGTTTACCTGTGGTTAGGATGTATTTATTTATAATACTTGTTCTTGCTAAGTAAATAAACCTTGTCTATGTTTTGTAAATTGATTAAAATAATTAACTTTTTTGATGATTCCGGGAATAGTAGGGCTTGATATCCAGAACAAAGTTTGGAAACTTGTAAACAGATGTATTGAAACAGAAGCAATGAGGATTTGGGTGTGGTATCAGTAAATAATCCAGGTGAAGGAAATTGCCAGGTTCTGCATTTAATAAATGTCACTGGAAATGAATATTCAGTAGTGATAACATTGTCCCTGACATTCTTAAGTGAATGTTCAAACCCCCGAAAATTGTCTGAATTAGCAGGTAATTGAAAGGTAGTATTGTTTGACAAAGCTAGGAAGCCAGAATTAAATAAGTTAATAGCATGGTATTTGGGTTTAATAGAGAGACAAGAGAGAACAAATACTCCAGGTCATGACACATTGAAGTCATGGCCAAAACAGCTTCAGCATCAGGAGAAAATGAAGAAACTTGAGATAGCAGATTAAAGGTAAGGGAAGGGAGGTGTAAATAAAAAGAATTGAAATAATTGGAATTGCAAAGACAGAAAATGTGAGAAAATACGAATATAAACTTAAAGAGATGCAATTGAAACACAGAACATCAGATGAAGACTTTGAAGGGGAGAATCTAAGACACAATCTAAAATCCAGGAAGGAAATCCTTAAGTTTGTACAGGCAAAAGAAGAGTAAACACTGCTCATGCCGAGTAAGGAGAAAGTGAGTTCTGCAGATGCTGGAGATCGGAGCTGAAAAATGTGTTGCTGGAAAAGTGCAGCAGGTCAGGCAGCATCAAAGGAGCAGGAGAATCAACGTTTAGGGTATAAACCCTTCTTCAGGAATGCTGAGTAAATTGACAAGCAAAGCATAGGAAATTTATGCTTCACTATCAGAGAAGATTTCTAGAAATTATGATGCAGTAAAAGGACTACATTGGCTGCATAAGAGTTACTGACTGAGGCAGATAGGAAAATGTTCTAAAATTTCTGAAAACAACCTGAGCAAACCTGTATTGCATTGGAAAGGGTTAAGCAAAGTAACGTTAACAGGTGGATGTGAGCATTAGATGCTGGAGCCATGTACAAAGACCTTAGAGAAATTATTCTCTTAGGGAAACTTAATAATCACAGCCTTTCATTATAAGAAATGACGATCCATCAAACTAAACGTTTTTCTGTCACCCTCATATATACAAAGTGGATAGAAAGTGGGTGTGGGGGGGGGGGGGGGGGGGGGGGGGGTGGGTGGGGGGGGGGGGGGGGGGGGGGGCATGAAGGGGGTTTCGACAGTGGGGGGAGGTGGACAGGGGTGCAGGGTTGGGAGTGGATGGAGGGGCAGGGTAGGGGCGGGCGGAGGGGTAGGGTTGAGGCAGATGGGTTGGTGGGTGGGCAGAGGGGTGGATGGTGTTTGGGGGGTGGACGGAATTGGGGTGGGGTGGGCGCGGACGGGGTTGGGGGGGGGTGGGGGCTTGCGTGCGATGTGCTGCTGCCTCGTCTCCTGAACAGGAAGCAGGCTTCACAGAAAACTCCGAGCCTCAGAGGAAATCAATTAACCGAATAATCAATTATCTGAACAAAATAATGCCCGCCCACCTCGTTCAGATAATCGAGGTTCCTCTTTATGTACTGTTGCTGAGCACTTTGAAAAATTGCTTTTAATATCCTCCATTGCTCATCAGCTGTCCCACCATAAAGTCTTTGTTTCCTATCTACTTTAGCCAACTCCTCCCTCATCCCATTGTCATCCCCTTTAAGCATAGGACACTGGTATTGGATTTTATTTTTGCTCTTTCCACCTGTATTTTAAATTCAACTATACTGTGATTGCACCTTCCAAGAGGATCACTAACAATGAGATCATTAATTATTCTTATCTCAGAACAGGAAGGGAAAGCAACAGCAAGTGTGATGGTAAATAGAAAGCAGCAGGTTAGCATGTGTGCAGGAGAGTTTCACTCCGCGACAGACTATGAGATAAGTTAAAAGGAGATGTTATGAATGTTAGAATTCATCAAGAGGGTATAAAAACTAGCATAAAGACACTTTACCTGAATGCTTGTAGCATTCGAAACAAGGTTAACGGCATAAGTCAGCACGAATGAGTATATTTTAATAGCCGTTATGCAGACATGGTTGCAGGATGGTCATGACTGGGAGTTAAATATCCAAGGGTATTAGACTATTTGGAAGGACAGACAGGAAAGTCAGGGAGGTGGTGGAGCTCTGATATTTAAGGATGACATCAGGGCGGTTCTATGAAGAATAAGGTTGAATCTATTTGAGTGGAAATTAGAAATTTGAAGAAGAAAAAGGAAATCCTTCTATATCATTAAAATACAATCGTGGCTAATTTTTGGCCTTGATGCTGCTTTTCTACCTGCTCACCATATGCCTCCATTCCCCGAGAGACCAAAGATCCATCTGTGAGAAATTGAGGACTGCCGCTGCTGGAGATCAGAGTCGAGAGTGTGGTGCTGGAAAACACAGCAGGTCAGGCAGCATTCGAGGAGCAGCCCTTCGTCAGTCGTGTCTCCATAATGGCTGCTAAATCATACTAATTCGTGATGATTTATGCCATTAACCTTGATTCGAATGCTATGAGCATTCAGATAAAGTGCCTTTATGCTAGTTTTTATACCCACTTTATGAATTCTAGTATTTCCATTAATAATATCTCCTGAGTTATCCTTCGTCAGGATGAAGGGCTTGTGTCCGAAACATCAATTCTCCTGCTACTTGGATGCTGCCTGACCTGCTGTGTTTTTCCAGAACTACACTTTTAACAAACATCCATCTATCTCAGCCTTACATGTTTTCAATAATTGAACCTCTACAACAAAATCCATCAGCCTGTTGCACCATTTAATTAAATCATGCTTATCTGATTGAGGATCAAACTAGAGTCATAGAGATGTACAGCATGGAAACAGATCCTTCGGTCCAACCCGTCCATGCCGACCAGATAAACTCTCATATTTCAAAACTCCAAAGGATGAAGGCCCGATAAGCTCAACCATTCCTCGTAATTATCTCAGGAATCAGCTGAGTGAACCTTCCCTCAACCAGGTACATTGGAACATCGATTATCCGATCGAGATGGAGGGGTTCGGGAGACTTGGCAAAAGCACACTGTGCACGAGACCCCGCCCCCAATCCTAACCACTGCCACCCTGTCCGCTCTCACCCCAACCCTTTCCACTCCTACCCTGCCTCCCCCCGCCCGCAGCCCCGTCCATTCCCATACCGCCCGCACCACCCGCCCCCTCGGCAGCCAGACTGTACAGCAACAGTAAGACTGCTGCTGCCTTTCTGGGGTAAGTCTCCAAATAGCATACACACACACACACAACTTTTTGACAGGTTCCAGCTCTGCCCTGTACAGGACAATGTTGGAGAGATTATTTGGGATAAGGGGGTTTTAGGGTACACCCCCTGTGTAGAACTCCAGGGAAAGTTGGCGGGGAGAGAGAGGGCGGGTGGTCAGTCATTTGGAGATGGTACCTGGACTGTCCAGGACAGTTCTTAGCAGCATTTCAGTGAGCCGAGTTTGTTTTTAATCATTGCACCTGTAAACAAAAGACGCGATCAGGGTTGAAACGGCTTTTTGTTGTAATGTTTCTATTGGAACCTTGAAATCTCCTTCGGATAATCTGATATTCGGATAATTGATATTCGGATAATTGAGGTTCCTCTGTATACTGCAATTTCTTAAGAATGGCGACTGAAACAGTATACAAGTGTGATATAAATAATCTGAGTTCTCTGGATAGAAGAGTCAGCCCTCTGAATTGGAAAATTGAATGTTGCTCCCCTTTTTAAAAAAGGTGAAAGAAGAAAGCCAGGGAATTTCAGACCAGTTAACCTAACATCCATGGTGGGGTAATTGCTGGAATCTATAATAAAGATTGGGGAAACTGAACATCTTGAAAATTTCCTGTTGATCAGAGAAATTCAGCGTGATTTGTGACAGGTAGATCAACTATTAATTATTTTGAGGAAGTGACTAAGGTAGTGTACATGAGAATGTCCGTGGATGTCGTTTATATGGACTTACAGAAGGCATTTCATAAAGTCCCACATAAAAGACTGTTAGCTAAGGTAGGACTCCAAGAAATCGAGTGCAGATTACTGATATGGTTGGCAAATTGGTTGAGGGGCAGGCGACAGGAAGTGAGATAGGTAGTCAAATTGGCATAATATGACCAGTGATGTCCCACCAGGATCTATGTTCGGGCCTCGATATTTCACATTATCGATTAAAGACTTGTGTAATGGCATAGAAAGTTATGTATCACATTTACTGATGACAGAACTAGATGGCATCGTAGATAGTGTAGATGATAGAATGAAATTACAAAAAGATGTTGCTGGATTAAGTGAATGAGCAAAATTGTGACAGATGGAATTCAATGTAAGTAAGTGTGAAGTTATCCATTTCAGACCAAAAAAGGACAGATCAGCGTACCTTCTAGATAGTGTGAAGTTAAATACAAAGTGGCTGTCCAAAGAAACTTGGGAGTTCAGGTGCATAGATAAAGTCATAGAGCCATACAGCATGGAAACAGACCGTTTGGTCCAACTACTCCACACCAACGATGTTCCCAAATTAAACTAACCAGTCTATTTTTATAACTCAAATCCTCCATTCCTGGCAACACCTTGGTAAGTTTTTCTGAATCCTGTTCAGTTTAATAATATCCTTCCAATAATACAGCGACCAGAACGGCACACAGTACTCCAAAAGAGGCCTCATCAACATCCTGTACAACCTCAACATGACGTCTGAGTTCCTGTTGTCGCAGGTCTGAGTAATGAAGGCAAGCGTGCTAACCGCCTGACTACATGTGATGCGAACTTCAAAGAATTATGTACCTGAACCCCTAGATATCTCTGTTCACAACACTACCCAAGGTCTACTTTTAATTAAAAAGGTCCTGCCCTTGGTTTGTTTTACCAAAATGCGATACCTTGCATTTATCCAAATTAAACTCCAACTGCCACTCCTCAGCTCTTTGATCCAATTGATTAATTATAAACTTAGATAACCTTCTTCACAGGAGAAAGCGAGGACTGCAGATGCTGGAGATCAGAGCTGAAAATGTGTTGCTGGAAAAGCGCAGCAGGTCAGGCAGCATCCAAGGAATAGGAGAATCGATGTTTCGGGCATAAGCCCTTCTTCAGGAATGAGGAAAGTGTGTCCATCAGGCTAAGATA